>NC_081409.1:165676716-165988716 GCF_030272615.1 Cryptomeria japonica
CATCAATTGTCTACGTCTCAACGAGTATTTTGCTTCATATACCTTGACTTCATCGGACAATTACATCAATTGTCTAAGTCACCATCAGGTCACTTTGATTCACTTACTCAGACTTTATCATGTTCAAGCGACCAACTGACATCAACTGTCACGCTTTGACTTGACCGGGGCAATTCAACCGATTGCACCAGATTGTCCAACCAATTTTGATCAATTGTATAGCATCAATCAAAACCCCACACTACATCTGCTATGTATCTCTTGCATGACCTCAGGGTACTCGCTGGCTTGTTGTTTCTTCATATTCACTCCATTTTCTCCCATTCTTTCATCATTAGTTCTAATTTCTTCTATTCTACCTCCCCTCCACTTTGCATTCTTTTTCGAGAGATCGCCCGATTTTTCAAAACAAAATTTGGCCCATCTCTCGAGGGGGCATACCACCCATTAAATTTACATTTTATGGAGCATTTCTTCACACCTATTTTTCTTTCTTTGAAACGACGCGATAAACTGCACCGTCTCAAAGAGGGGCAAATGTAGTCACATAAATCTGTCCACTTAATTAAATGAATATTTAGTATTTATTTGATTATTTAACCATCAATTAATGAATTAATTAAATTAATATTTAATTAATTCATCTTAACCCTCTTCTCCTATTAATTAAATAAATTATTCAATTTATTTGATTTAATTCACTTAACCAAATTCAGACCATTAATTAAATAAATAAATCATATTTATTTAATTAAATATTCTCTCACATTTAAATAAATTAATATTTATTTAAATCCCCCAAAATCCCACCTCTCACATTTAAATAAATAAATCATTTATTTAAAATCACCTTTATCCTCCACCCACTTGCATTTTCCTACAAATACAAGTTGCACAATTATTTTAAATAAATAATTTATTTAAATCACCTTTATCCTCCACCCACTTGTATTTTCCTACAAAAACAAGTTGCACAACTATTTTAAATAAATTATTTATTTAAAATCCTATTTATCCTCACCCACTTGAAACCTTTAATGGTTTCCCTTAAAGTAGTCAAACTTGATGGCTTTAAAGTCTTCAAACTTGATGGCTTCCTTCTATAGTCTTCTTAAGACTTTAATGGTTTTCCTTAAAGTCTTCAAGCCTTTAATGGTTTCCCTCAAAGTCTTCAAGCATTTTAATGTTTTATCTTCTTTTTCTCATTTAAATAAATTAATATTTATTTAAATATTTATCCAAATGCAACTTACACCATTTAATTGAAATAAATGATTTTATTTTAATTGAAAATACCAAAATTTCTCCCACTTGCATTTTCCTACAAAATCCACTTGTATGCCTAAACCCCTTCTAGATTCTTCTAAACCCTTCCTAATTAGCCTAATCCATCCCCTAAATATTGTCACATTCCTAAGCAAATTGGAGTCACTTCTCAAAGACTCCAAAGTCTTTGAAAAGCAATTAATGCTTTGTGTATTCAACAAATTAACCCTCAAAGTCTTGGATAACCTTTGAAAGCTTCCAACCTTCAACCACTAAATGGCTCAAAGTCTTGGATAACCTTTGAAAGCTTTCAACCTTCAACCACTTAATCCCCAAAGTCTCCAATAACCATTAATGGTTAATTCAACCCTCCCACATGGTTAAAACATTTGTTTTGACTCAACCTCTACCCAACCCAAAGGTCTCATCAGGCCATTAATGCTTTGACCATGATTATCTCTTAAACATTTGCACAAAGGTTTATCCTTGGATTAACTCTTAATCCAATGGGTAATCTTAATTTAGACTTGACCCTTACCTTCTAGATAACCATGAGGTCTTCTCAAGCCTTTAATGCCTCCAACCTCTTCTCTCAACCCAATCCTATGTTGACACTTGTCACCATTTTATTGGTGCCAATTGTGCACATGGACCCCCAACTTTCAATCCTAACCCTTGTTAAGATTGCTCAATCTTAACCCTTCATTTCCCTATTTCTTCTATAAATAGAACCCTTCTCCTCAAGCAAAAGGAGAAGCATTTTAGAGTATTGTTGTTATACTGGCATTAGCATAGAGCTTTCTCATAGCATCACTATCTACACTTGCATAGCATTTGCTTATCATATTCAACTATCTTGAATCTCCATATGGCATCCATGGCTAGTGCTAAAAGTTGAGAGCTACACTCGTTTGGGACTTGGAGAGGAGAGGAACAAGGGAGGAGCAACTATGAGCATCTTGATTAGCTATTTCATTCTATGTTTATATGCTTTCTATTTCATGCTTAATATCTCTCTTGATATGCCTGTTTAGGATAATCTTTTGTTGCTAACACTAACGTTTGTTTCTTGTGCTCTTGTGTGTGTTGCCATCAAACAGATTTTCTAATCCTTTTTGCAGAGCATCAGATAAGAACCAAGTCCAGTAGGAATGACATATCCTACGATGTGGGACAAGATTATTCTAACCAAACATTTTAGTTTCGTGATAAAGGATGATAGATCCTGATGAGAAACTATGTTTGAGTGACCAGTTTACCAAAGAGGGTGACAATGCACTTTGAGATGTTTAGATCTTGAACTTATTGAGGGTGAGCACTTTGAAAATCTTAAGGTGTTTATCTTCTAGAGTCTGATTTTGATGGATGATAACTTGACCAAGCAAACCAAGAAGACATTTTAAGCACCGAATGATAGATAACAGATGTTTATGAATACTAAAAATTGATCAAGCGGAATGACAGACCTGAAAAAGTCATGCAAAGTAACAACTCTAGACTGATAAAAACAGAGACTCATACAAAAATACTTCATGAACCATACGAAAAAAGATACAAGACTAGATGACAAATCAAAAATTTCCTTTGAAAGAGCAGAGACTCATACCACAGATCTTTATGAACCATATGACAAAATAGATATCTTGTACGATAGATCACCTGACTCGTACAATAGAGAACAAGACAATAAAAAATATGTTTGTTTTTGCCGAATTTGACTAGTGAATTTTGGTGTTTTTCTTATGTTTTCCAGATTTAGATGTCTAATTTTTCAATTTAGGGATGAATACATAGCAAACACATGATGTGATAAGTGACTTCAAGCATGCTAAACCCCAAGGAAATTGGCTGAGGAGAGAAAAACTTTGCTTGCAAGCTTAGGTACACACCCAATAGCTAATCAAAATACGGTCGTTGAGTCTCACGTAATGAATTCTCAACACCTTACTATCCAACTCCAAACGCTAATGGGGGCATGATATGGAAAGTATCTTGGGAGAGTTACTATCTCTCTTGCATAAAAATTATCACCCTTTCAGAGGTAAATCGGGTAGCTGCTAATTTAACTGGAACTAGTAAGGGATCCGTTCGATGCGTTGGGGTATAATACTCAATTAAGAGGTCTCCCAGCCTTGAAAACCAAGGTTTGCTATACCTGAAGGTACAGAGGAGAGATATTCTCAAGCACTGCCATTGACTTGATTTTCATCAAATCACATTTATTTTATAGTGGGTTGGATTACTTGGCGTTAGCCGTTCCCACTTAGGTCATTCCCCTCACACCGACCGTAATGGCTTTAAGAGTTATTAACTCCTCAGGAGGGCAGACCTGCTAAAGAAATGCACCAATGAAAGCAAAAGATGAGTTTGGCTTTCTGATCACCTAAGAAAGGTGAGAGCATACTCGCCTATCATTAAAGAAATGAAATACATGATGGTTCATTCCTTTAGCAAAATCAAGTGTGCCTAAAAAAACTTTAAGGAATACACAAAGTTTTGTTGAATTCTTTTAGGCAACTTGCAAAATAAATCCATTAGTAGTCATTGATGTGTTTTGAATTTGGTCTTTGACAAGCGTATCTTCGTCAATCGTCTTGCAGAAAAGAGTTAGACTGCCAAAAATCTCATAAACAAAACAAAGTTAGAATTAGTCATAATCAAACTGAAGTATGAAACCTGAAATGCCATCTGCTCTCAGAACACAAGAGAAAAATTTCATACGACAAACTTTACCTGACCGTTTGAGCCACTTTTTGATACCGTATAAGTTAGGATGAGAGCTCGTATGACACTATAATTTTCCTAAAGGCTCGTACGACATAAGATATCTTGTCATTTCAGCTCATAAAGCATGTCGTACTAGGCCAGAAATGAGTTCGTACAACATTCTAATTCAGACCCGACAGAGATGAATGTTGATGAAGCTTAAGAGGCCAAAAATGATAATTTCGACCCCATGGTGGGCTCCAAAATGTCATGCCTGTGAAGTGTATACTTGTTCTTGCAACACAAAACACTCAATAGATCATTACAAGCATGGTTAATAAATTTAAAGCAAAGAAAGATAAACCATAGCTAAGCGATCTATCACCTCCTAGTAAATGCGAGTATGAATTTTGCTCTCAGGTCTGATTATGTAAATTCCAGTGATTTGACTACACTTAAATGGAGGATTTAAATGAGAAATGATGCATTTAAGATAGAAATGATGAGATTAAGCTATATGATAAGCAAATTTAGCTAGAAAATAAACTAGATTTAAGCTAAAATTGAACATGATGACAATGCTAAAATGATAAACTAAGATTGCATATGCCTATAGTAACAATGCTTGAATGCAAATGAGATGGAACTCGGGATCCTTTGAACTCCAAAATGGGGTCTATTTATTAGATTTCCAAGGCTACGGGTGAGGTGGCAGGAATCAACGATCAAGATTAAGTTTGAAGATATCAATGGTTAAATTGGAGGAGGTTGGCAAAGAGGTTGGATTAAAGGGAACATCTGTCATCTCTATGGTGACAAGTGTCAAGAAGCTTCTAGAAGAGGTTGGATGAAAGGGAACACTTAGTGACAAGTTTCACAAAGCTTTGCTCATGAAAGGGCAAAGTGTTCAAGGAAAGGGGACATGGTGGTTAGGATGTGAAAGCTAGGATGGAGTTAATTAAACCCAAGGTTAGATGGAATGAGTTAGGTTTAGAATGGGTTAGGTTAGGTGGTTAGAAGTTAGAAGAATTTGAATTTAAAAATTCAAATAATAGGAAAAGACTAATTAATCTCAACAACTCATAAATTGATTTGTTTTAATTAATTATGGGATTTAGAAGAAATGAATTTGATGATGAATTTGATGGGGGGAATTAATTAATTTGAATTAATTAATCAAAGGGGATTATTGAATGAACCTATTAAATAAATCCTTAGATTTATTAATAAGTAGAGGAAAAGGGGATTTTAATCAAATTGCTTAGTGAATTCAATTAAATTAGGACATATTTAATTAATTATCTTCAGACCATTTTTAGGTGTATACAAGTACCATGATGAAAACTTGGCAAACAAGAGTCATGTGTAATCCCCTCATCCCCTTGCACTCTAGACTTGGGGGCAAGCTTCATCCACACAATCCTCCCATCCATCTGCATCTTATCTAAGTCCATTCTACTTTCCTATCTTTGATCTTGACTATCCTATCCATATCCTCCATCTCATATCCCTCATCCTATCAAAATGAATCCTCCATTCCCATCTTTCATCTTGATCATATAAGAGGCAAAATAATGTATATGCATGCATGCTTTGGAGCATTCAAGTCTTAAATCCTCTACCATCCATATCCATTACATATTATCCTTCAAACTCATACATATTTATCTACCATCCTTGCATCCTTAATTCCACTACCTCTAGTGTGGGGCATTGCACTCCTTTGCAGCATAGTCCTTGGATCTCTATCACCCTTCCCTACAATCCTCCATATCCTATACATATCCATCCACTCCATCCACCTGTCTCCTATCCAAACAATAACTCCTTCCTTTCATCCATCCATCCTTTTACCAATCCTTGGTTCTCCCTTGTCATTGGTTCCATTTAATCAAATCCTATCCATTCAATCAAATCCTATCCACCAATCCACCCCATCCAATCCAATTTCTAATCATATCCTATCTTATCCAATCATATTCTCTATCTCTTCCAATTCAATCAATAATCCCATCCCTAATCCAATCCTATTCAATCATCCATCCTCCTTTTCATCCTATCTAATCATTTGTCCTTCTTCCAATCCTATCCAATCCATCAAACTAAGCTTTCCCCATCTACCTGAGCCCGCACTGACTTGTGCCTAATCCAAGCACCCATCCCCACTACGCTAATAAAATCCAAGTGGAAATCCTCTCACCTACAGATCTTGCACATCCAACTTGTCTTTTGTCATCCACCAATCAATCCATCACTTGCCCATCGGGACGTATCCTTCCCTAGTCCAACAGTTTATCTAAATCCATGTCCTACTCTTGGCAAGAGATGTCAGTTGGTCATGTGCATGTTGATTGCATGCTTGAGCTTTTCGATTTGTTTTCATCTTGTGTCCTAGGACTATACTTTTTTAGGACTGCCTTGATCATCCTATATCTTGGTATGTCTTGGCTGGTGTAGAATGGGGCATAGTTTTCATGGCATGGTATGTTTAAAGGTCTTCCTTGTACCAACCGAAAACCCTACATTAGTGTTTATCAACACTTGCATGATTGTGTGCAAGGTATTTCTGTTTGACTAAGTGTTAGTCCACGCCTCAGATCTTCATATCACCCTGGTTCTTATAATTAGTGGTGTAGACTATCCATGGAAAAATTAAATCTAGGTTTTCTCTCTATATTTTCTCAACAAGAAATCCAATCCCTTTACCATTTCTTTGTATCATTTCATTCACAACACTCCAACTCATCCTACTTCCCTCTTTCATTATCTTCATCCTTTCATTAGTTATTATTCTAATTCCTTTTCGAGAGCACACCCATGTTCTTCGAACCCACATGTCCTCTCGAGGGGGCATACCACTGCTTCCTCATTATCCTTACTCCTCATCATTCTTCCTCACCTCATGACTGGGGCATCGTGCTACTAGTCCTTATCTTTTTCTTCATCTCATGACTCGGGCATCATGCTACTAGTCCTTATCCTTTTCTTCCACTATGTTTTATTCTTCTTTGATATAACATCATTTCATGACGCTATATCAAAGAGGGGTAAAATGTAGACACCTAAAATTAATATTTGATTAATTTAAGCCTATCAACATAATTAATTAATTTAATTGTGTTATCCTTATTCCTCTCATAATCAATTAAATCTAATTTAATTAATCTTGTCACTATTGTCCAATAATTAATTTATCAAATAAATAAATTATTCCCCTATTCCTCTAAATCCCCCTCCAATAATCATTTCCTCTAAACCCACTTAGTTAATTAATTCTAATTAATTAACCTAGTCACGCGATTCCTACAAACCACTTTTCCTAATCTCATTAGCCTAATTAATCCTTCTAGAATATCTCATAATCATGCTTATCATTATCCCTCAATTTTTAATTCCCACTCATGTCACATCAACATTGAGTCTCTCAAAGAAATTCAAATTTCTTCCCTCAATGCATCCTTATTTTGGAATTTTTAATTCCTCATATTTGAAATTCAAATTTCTCCCCACTTTTTCCAAGGAATTTTATATTCCTATTTATTTTCCCAAGGCACCCTTGATCCATGCCTTCTATCTAAAATCAATCTCAACCCTTCATTATCAAATCAATCTTGGCCCTCCATTGGCCTTCTCCAATCTATAAATTGGAGCTTATTCTCCTCACATATGATCCACTTCTCATGCATTGTAATGCTGCTCTTTTCTCCTCTCTCTCTTCATAATCCTCTATCAAATCCATCCATCCTAAATCTTTCAATCCAAATCCAATCCATCAATCTATCTTGTTGAGCACTTGGAGAGCATTCCACATCCAAATCAAGCAAGCAACACATCAAGTGGAACATAAAGGGTGCATCCTCACCATCCACTTCATCAAGCTCAATCCAAAGGAGAAGGTAAAATAGCAAGGTAAAAATGATCTCTTGATGTTTTAGTATTTTCATGCTTATTTCATTGTGTTTTTGATCATTTTACCTTTCATCCCATTTTCCCCTCTTCACCAGTTACAATACCATTGAATTTACCTTCTACAAAAACACCAACTTGGACCATGAGAATGCTAGGTTATCCTCCACCATCTGGTACATAAACCATGACTAGGAGCATGAGTTACATAACACCAACATCATCTATGTCTCCTTCTATACAATATATGCCATAGATTGTTAGTATGACTCAACATCAACCTCAAGTGACTGCACCACCTATTGTCTCACAACCATGCTTTAGCTACTTGCAAGCACCATCTTCATCTTATATTCTTCCAAATGTGCAACATGTTGGCATTTGAGTTTGTTGGCACTTTGCACCAATATTGTATTAATGATATGTTGTCATTGATGCCAATTTAACCAATAAATGGTATTCATGTTATTGCTGATATTGTTATTTTTTTATATTGGCTGGTAACCGGTAAGAGGAGATTTGTGGAAGATGTTGTAAAACTATATGTTAAGTTTGTGAGTTGAATAGGTATAAAGGGTTAAACCTTTCTATGTAATATAACCGGTAAAACCCTATCAACTATTAAACCCTAACCGACCAAGTTTGATGGTTTATTATCTGATAAGTGGTAATGATGGAGACATGTGTGATCATTTGATTAGGGAGACATTCAAATAATTTTGGCGCATTTGTTCTTGTCTAGGGAAGGAGCAAAGTGGATTGCATGTAATGCACAATGCGTGATGAGTTACAAAGTCCAATAGAGCGGTGATCATGGAGCGATTGAAATTGTCTTGAAGAATGTGAAGAGATTGTCATAATTTCTAATGGTCAAGATTGTATCGACTTGTTTTCTCGATGATGAGAATTAGGTTTTTGTTGTGTTACCAACCTAATTGATTTCTATTTAAGGTTGATGAAGTTGTTTGTTAAGGTTGTTGGCAAGGTTGGTAGAAAACCTGTTGAGTGTATAGTTGCCAAACCGATGAATGGATCTGCACTTTGAGTGAAGGCAGATTGAAGGTTATAGAAGGATCTGACCAAGAAAAAGTAGTGCTATTCAGATAGATCAACAAAACTGTTATTTTCTAACAATTACAACAGAAGTTAAATCCCTTAACTGGGTAAGCTCTAACAAGGTGGTCCATTATCTTGGACTCTTAAATCCTCTAGCGAGGTTACTCCTAACAGGGTATTGTGCTTCTAACAAGAAATATTTGTAAAATCCCTTAATCGGAATTAGTTCTTAACAAGACTTATTGTAAAGCTCTAACAGGCTTTGGCTCCTAACAGGGCGAACTTTGAAAGAGTTCAGATAGCTATCCTTGTGAGTCTCATCTCACCATGGTTTTTACCTATTTGGGTTTTCCACATATAAACATTTGTGTCAAGTGGTGAATGATTTTGTGGTTGTGATCTTATTTGTTGATTTGGTTAAATCTCTGATAAGGCATGTTATGTAGAAGTATTAAGAGATGAATATGTTGAGTTATGATTAAGCATTGTTGATATTCACAAGATTGAAGTTGTTTACTGTTAAAGTTGTCATAACAGTTAAACCGGTTGATGTCAAGTATTCTTATGAATATTGATCTTGATTGAGATATGCTTACTTTGTTTGACTAAGTTTGAGTTTGGAAACTTTGTATCAGTTTTTCAGTATACTGATTAACCCCCCCCTCTTAGTATTCTACTGAACACTTATTCTTTCATCATACCATCAATTGGTATTAGAGCATCTCAAGTCCTCTTAATCTAAAAGCCTAACAACTTGAGGAAAATATCTTGTAGATCATGATGAAGAAAGAAGGTCCAAAGTTCAACAAAGATAACTATAGAATATGGAGGTGATAGAATGAAGATTTACATTAAGAGTCTTGGTAGTTAGTATTGTGAGCATATAGAAAATAAGTATACTACACCTACTAGACCCCTGACTGATGGTCAGAAGAAAGAACAACAAGAAAATCACCAGGCACTAGAAGCTATTATCAGTTCCCTGTCTGATGCTGAATATGTAGATGTTCATGGTCTTGAAACTACATATGAAGTATGGAAGAAACTAGAAGAGATTTATAGCGGTGATGAACATGTTAAGATTGCCAAAGAAGAAAGTTTAAGAGGCAAGTTTGACAACATGAGAATGTTCGAAGGTGAGAGTATCCAACAATATGGTCAAAGGATTAAAGAGATAGTTGGTGAGATAAAGAGTGTAGGAGGGAAAGTGGAAGATGCCACAGTAATCAGTAAGGTATTGAGAACCCTACTATCGGTCTATGCTATCTGAGTTGTAGCTATTCAGGAGCTGAAATCCATTGATAAGACAAAGGCAACTCTTGACTCTATTATTGGCAAACTTACTGCTTTTGAACTAAATGGCTATGATGGTAGTGTACAGAAATTAGAATCTGCATTTAGAGATTCTGTCTCTAACCCATCTGTGAGAAGAAGTAGAGATACCAACCATAACTATGAATCTAGACCCAACAAAGATGCTGAAGATGAAGACAGCTTAGTGGAACTTGAAGCATTGTTGGCAAAATGACTGCCTAGAGGCACGTGTAAATATAGAGGTAATCTACCTTTAAAATGTTTTGCATGCAACAAGATTGGTCTTATAGCAGCAAATTTCCCTAATGGTGAAAATGAATACAAGAGAGACAAATTTAAGAAATATAAGGGCAAAGGCAAGAGGGATTGTCTTGTAGCTATTGACAGTGGTGTTACTGATGAAGAATCAGATGATGATTCTAGTGAAGAAATTGTGTTTGTAGCAATTGAGGAAGAAATATCAAATCAGAAGGCACTAGTATCTAGAATATATAACTCCGATAACTGGATCATTGATAGTGATTGTTCACATCACATGACTGGTGATCGGAGAAAATTTATTTTCCTGAAGGAATTTGATGATGGTGTTGTCAGATTTGGCAATGACTCACCCTGTATGGTTAAAGGTAAGGGAGTTATTTCTCTTAATGGGAAAAGAAGTGCTGACGATGTCTATTGGGTTGAAGGCCTAAAGCACAATCTGTTAAGTATGGCACAACTTAATGACAAAGGAGTTCTATCCTCTAGAGTTCAGAAATGGAATGTGCAAAATCTTTGACAACAAAGGTGAATTGATTGCAACTGGTAAACAAACCAGAGGTAATCTATTTCATCTCAATCCTAAAGTTAGCAACTATTTGATTGCAAAAATAGATGATAGTTGGCTTTGTCATAGGAGATTTTGTCATATAAATTTTGACAATATTATTAAAGTAATCAAGTCTAAGACATTAAGAGGTCTGCCTCAACTAGACAAACCGATTAATGTTCTTTGTAAAGAATGTCAACTAGGAAAGATGACTTCTTCAACTTTTAAGAGAAATTCCTTCTCAACAAAGAACTTGTTAGATTTGATTCATACAGATCTATGTGGACCAATTAGAACAAGAAGCATTCAAGGTGATAGATACTTCATGATCTTCACTGATGATTGTTCAAGGATGATGTGGGTCACATTCTTGAAGGATAAAAATGAAGCTTTTGGCAAATTCAAGGCATTTAGAGCCTTAGCTAAGAAAGAGAGTGGAAAAAAGATAGAATGTCTAAGAGAGGCTCAAGGCGGTGAATTCACTTCCGTAGAGTTCACTAAATATTGTGATGATAATGGTTTCAAGCGGCAACTTTCTGCACCAAGGACACCACAACAGAATGGTAGAGCAGAAAGAAACAACCATTCAGTAGTTGAAGCATCTAGAACTATGTTGATACAAGGAGGTGTATCAAAAACATTTTGGAAAGAAGCTGTAAGTACAACTGTGTACACAATGAACCGAGTTATGGTGAAAAGAGGTAAGGATAAGACCCCATATGAGTACTGGTATGGGAGATCACCTGATGTTAGCTATTTTAAAATATTTGGTAGCAAATGTTTTATTAAAAGAGGTGATTACATAGGCAAATTTGAAGCTAAGAGTGATGAAGGAATATTTCTTGGCTATTCTACCAAGAGTAAGGCCTATAAATGCTTCAACAACAGAACACAAAAAATTGTTGAAAGTGCTGATTTTTCATGTAGATGAATGTTCTGAAATTATAGAAGGAAACCGTTTTAAGAAGAAGGATGAAGATCCTTGCATTTTGATTTTGGAACCTGAAACTGTTAAATTAGAAACCGGTAAAGAAAATCTTGATGAACTTGTTCAACCGAAACAAATAAATTCAGAGGAAGATGACAATGATGAAGCTGAACCTAAAGAGAATGATCATGTTATTCCTAGGTATGTGAGACTGAATCACAGTCCTGAACATATAATTGGGGACAAGGATGTTGGAGTAATAACTAGAAGGAGAATAAGAGAGAACTCTTGCATAATATCCACCTTTGAACATAGAAGTGCTAAAGAGGAACTTGGTGAAAGCTATGGAGGAGGAGTTAGATCAAATTGAGAAGAACAACACTTGGACCCTGGTACCTCAATCGGTAAACAAGAATGTTATAGGTACTAAATGGGTGTTCAGAAACAAATTAAATGAAGATGGTGTTGTAGTTCGGAATAAGGCAAGATTAGTATGCAAAGGTTATGCACAAGAAGAAGGAGAAGACTATGGAGAAACTTTTGCACCAGTAGAAAGACTGGAAGATGTCAGAACATTGCTTGCATTTGCAGCTCATAAAAAGTTCAAGGTATACTAGATGGATGTTAAGTCTGCATTCTTGAATGGGATATTGGAAGAAGAGGTTTATATAGAGCAACTTGATGGTTATGCATTGACATATAAGGAAGACATGGTATGCAAATTGCATAAAGCCTTGTATGGATTAAAGCAGGCACCTAGAGCATGGTATGAA
The DNA here is from genome assembly GCF_030272615.1 of Cryptomeria japonica. Lineage (NCBI taxonomy): Eukaryota > Viridiplantae > Streptophyta > Pinopsida > Cupressales > Cupressaceae > Cryptomeria > Cryptomeria japonica. The sequence goes on from NC_081409.1 coordinate 165,689,474, forward strand.
TGACTTCATACTCATTTGATGAAGATAGGATTTACTAGAACCAATGATGGCAACTACATTTATCTCAAGTCTGAAGGAGATGAAATATTGGTCAGTGAAGTATTTGTAGATGACATTATATTTGGAGGTAATGATGACATGAGTAATTGTTTTGCAGATGTAATTAAAAATGAATTTGGGATGTCATTAGTAGGGAAAATAAAATTTTTCATAGGCTTACAGATATAACAGATGAAAAATGGTATTTTCATTACTCAATCCAAGTATGTGAAAGAGGTTTTGAAGACTTTCGGTATGAGTGACTATAAACCAGTTGGAACCCCAATGGTTATAGGTTGTAAATTGTCCAAGGAAGATGCATCTAAGTCTGTAGATGAAAAGGAATAAAGGTCAATGATTGGTAAACTATACTATGTTGTTCACAGTCAACCAGATATTTCCCATGTAGTTGGTATTGTTTCTAGATTTCAGAAGAATCCAAAGGAGGCACATCTGATGGCAACCTAGAGAATTTTTAGATATCTGAAAGGTACTATTGACTATGGGTTATGGTATCCATATGGTGGAAACTTTGATCTGAAAGCATACATAGATGTTGAATGGGCAGGAAACATTGATGACCGGAAGAGTACTAGCGATGGAACATTCTTTTTAGGAGGAAGGCTAGTCTCTTGGAGTAGTAAAAAGCAGAGTTGCACTTCACAATCTACTGCTGAAGCTGAGTATGTAGCATCTTATATGAATTGCACACAAGCTCTGTGGATGAGGCACATTTTGGAAGGTTTGAAGATAGAAATCTCAGAACCTATAAAGATTTTGTGTGATAATACAAGTGCAATAAACATTTCCAAAAATCATGTTTTGCACGCAAGGACTAAGCACATTGAATTGAAATATCACTTCTTGAGGGAAAAAGTTCAAAGTAAAGATGTTATCTTGGAGCATGTTTCTACCAAGGAGCAGCTTGCAGATATCTTTACCAAACCTTCACCTAAGACCACATTCAAGTATCTTAGAAGTCAATTGGGGGTTGTCCCTCTTCATGAAGTTAGTTAAGCATGATGCTGATTGCATCGGTCCCTGAACCACTTGTAGTATCTTATATGGATTGATGAAGGAGTGGATGTATTCCATAGGGGGAGCATCAACATTATAGTGAGAGCATAATTACATATTTTACTTTCACTTTGGCATTGCTATCAAAGGGGGAGAAGAATTATGTGTCTGATTAAGTGAAACAGCGGTAGGCTGAAGACAAACAGAGCAAGGTGAATACTTGGTAATGTAAACTAGGATTCCTATTCACTAATCTCAATAGCAATCAGAGGCATTGATATTTGTATTGTCATCAATGCCAAAGGGGGAGATTGTTGTCATTTTGAGTTTGTTGGTATTTTGCATCAAGATTGCATTAATGATATCTTGCCATTGATGTCAATTGAATCGGTAAATGGTATTCATGTTATTGTTGACGTTGTTGTTTTTGATATTGGCTAGTAACCAATAAGAAGAGATTTGTGGAATTTGTTGTAAAACTATATGTTAAGTTTGTGAGTTGAATCGGTATAAAGGGTTAAACCTTTCTATGTAATATAACCGGTAAAACCCTATCAGTAGTTAAACCCCAACTGACCAAGTTTGATGGTTTATTATCTGATAAGTGGTAATGATGGAGACACATGTGATCATTTGACTAAGGAGACATTCAAATCATTTTGGCGCGTTTGTTCTTGTCTAGGGAAGGAGCAAAGTAGATTGCATCTAATACACAATGTGTGATGAGTTACAAAGTCCAATAGAGCGGTGATCATGGAGCAGTTAAAATTGTCTTGAAGAATGTGAAGAGATTGTCATAATTTCTAATGGTCAAGATTGTACCAACTTGTTTTCTCGATGATGAGAATTAGGTTTTTGCTATGTTACTGACCTAATTGATTTTTATTTAAGGCCGATGAAGTTGTTTGTTAAGGTTGTTGGCAAGGTTAGTAGAAAACCTGTTGAGTGTATAGTTACCAAACCGATTAATGGATCTGCACTTTGAGTGAAGGCAGACTGAAGGTTATAGAAGGATTTGAACAAGCAAAAGTAGTGCTATTCAAATATACCAACAAAACTATTATTTTCTAACAATTACAACAAAAGTTAAATCCCTTAACCAGGTAAGCTCTAACAAGGTGGTCCATTAGCTTGGATTGTTAAATCCTCCAACGAGGTTACTCCTAACAAGGTATTGTGCTTCTAACAAGGCATATTTGTAAAATCCCTTAACCGAGTGAGTCCTAACTGGAATTAGTTCTTAACAGGACTTATTGTAAATGGCTCTAATAGGCTTTGGCTCCTAACAGGGTGAACTTCAAAAGAGTTCAGATAGCTATCCTTGTGAATCTCATCTCACCGTGGTTTTTACCTATTTGGGTTTTCCACATATAAACATTTGTCTCAAGTGGTGAATTCTTTTGTGGTTGTGATCTTATTTGTTGATCTGGTTAAATATCTGATAAGGCATGTTAAGTAGAAACATTAAGAGATGAATATGTTGAGTTATGATTAAGAATTGCTGATATTCACATGATTGAAGTTGTTTACTGTTAAAGTTGTCATAACAGTTAAACTGGTTGATATCAAGTCTTCTTATGAATATTGATCTTGACTGAGATATGTTTACTTTGTTTGTCTAAGTTTGAGTTTGGAAACTTTGTATTAGTTTTTCAGTATACTGATCCACCTCCCCCTCTCAGTATTCTACCAGATACTTATTCTTTCATCATACCATTACAACAGTTGCCAAATGGTATTCAACAAAATCCTCTATTATATAGTACACCACAACAAAATGTATCTCATCTAGGCTATGTTGGAGGTAGTTATCTGCAAGGTAGTGTTCCTCAAATTCAACAACCTCAAAATGTATAGTATCAACATCAATACATTCCCTTACAACAGAATGTGGTGGCTTATTCACAATCACCTCAAATTCAACAACAACAACCATCTCAATATCAATAACAACAACCATCTCGATATCAGCAACAACAAACACCTTTTGTTCAACAAAATGTTCTAGTTTATCAGAATATGCTAGGCTATCAATATCTGCAATAACAACCAAACTATGCTCACACATCTCAAATGGCATATCAAACATTGCTCTACCAGCCAAACACACCTTGTCTTGAGCCATTTCTAGTCAATACTGAATGGGATGAGATAAAGACAACTCTCAAAACCTTACAAGATAGCAATTTCGAGAAGGTTTTCAAATTTGATGAGATTTGTCCATATCTGTTTGATAAGTCAATAACATCAATGCCATTTCCCAAACATTTTGAAATGCCGAAATTTGATAAATACAAAGGGAAAGGAGATTTGTGTCATCACATCAAGGAATTCTACATGGCTTGTCAAGAAGTCGCATATTGTGATAATTACCTCCCATGGCTCTTTCCTAAGAGTCTTAGTGGTCCATCTCTAGAATGGTTTTCCAAGTTACCATTTGGCATCATCACTACATTTGCAGACTTATCAGAGAGATTTGTGGCCCATTATCATTACAATGTGGAAAATGATATTTCCATGCTTGATCTTTTTCAGGCTAAACAAAAAGGAGGTGAGAGTGTTTTAGATTATATTCAAAGATGCATACCACTTGCTAGTCATCTCCTTTGTACAGTACCCGACACTCAATTGGTTCCAATATTCATTAGTAATTTGTTGGTATTATGGATGTGTTGCATTAGTTTTGTCATTGATGTCAACATTTATCCTTCTAGAGATTTATATTTTTGATTTGGCATTGTGGTTATATTGGTTTACTATTGAACCGACACATTATGTTCACTGGAAAGGTCAGTGACTTATGCACAGTCATTGATATATGCTCACGGATAGGTTATATGGTTCACCGATAATGATGATGACTTATTATCATCTGGATATCACTTGATTATGTCAAAGACATGGTTTGGATACTTGGTTTTGGTGTTTTGGTTATTAGTCTAATCGGGTTGACATATTTGTTGTTACCAACATATTGGTCTAGGTTATGGACAGGTATGCGTTATCTATTCCAGATCAGCACGACACATTATGGAGATGATTTATTGATTGGATATTGTTGTAAAAGTATTGATCCAACATGACGCATCACATCAAGACTTATATGTAATTGATCTTATTGTAATATTCTTAGTGAGCCAACCTACACGTTTGGTCTTAGCTTTTGTATATATGTAAGATCTCACTTATGAGATAAACATAGGATATGGTTATGGTATGGTATTGTAACATGGTATGTGAGAATATTGAAGATCATATGAGTAGACCATAGAGAAGGTTCAAGGAAGGTTTGAAGGTGTTTATCAGAGCTTAACCGGTACTAAATCTAGCATTGGAGATGCTATTTTGAGCAGTACATTATTCTAAGATTTAACCATCCTACTGTACTCATTGCGACTCCCATTTGAGAAATGTGCTCTAGGCAGTTGGCCTTTCTGCATGTGCAAACCCCATTTGTATACACATACTATCTATAGTAGCATCATATGATTATGGGTAAGGTTTCCTACCATGGTTTTTCCTCTTATAGGGTTTCCACATCAAAATCTCGGTGTTATGTGTTGTGGATGTTGTTTTTCTTTCTGTTTCATGTATTAAGTTTCACCAGTATTGATATTAACTGCTAATCTGTTAACCAACATTAAGTTTGGTTTATCGGTATTAAGTATCAAGTTTGATTAAGTTATAATTGGGTTGAAATTCATTAACAACTAATTCACCTCACCTCTCAGTTGCCCTTGTAGTTCCTAACAATTGGTATCAGAGCTAAGTCCTCTTTTTGTAGAAGCCTAACAACTTGAGGAGATCCTATGGCAACAAACATTTTTCAGGAGGGACAATCCTAAACTTGATGGAACTAACTATGGTATATAGAAGATCAGAATGGAGACAGATTTGAATTGCATTGGAAGAGACATATGGGAAGTTACAAAGAATGGTTATATTTGTCCTACTCCGAATCAACCTAATCCGCCAACTTTGGGTAAAGATCAAGAAAATCATTGTAAAGCAAGGGAAGCACTTCTGAGCACATTATTAGATCAGTAAATTATGAGATTATTAGACCGATCTACTGCTAAAGCTATTTGGGATAAATTGGAGACATTGAGTGAAGGAGATACCACTATCAAAATTGCAAAACTGGAATGTTATCGGGTCAGCTATGAAAATTTGAAAATGGAAGAAGATGAACAAATTTTTGCTTTTATGGAAAGAGTTAATGAAATTATTTTAGGAATACAATGTTTTGGAAGATCCATAAGTGAAGATGAAATTATTTCTAAAGTTTTAAGAGCTTTTCCACCAGCATACAAAATGAAAGTAACTGCTATTAATGAGTTGAGAACAATGCCTAATACATCAGTATCTAGGGATACCTTGGTTGGAAAACTATTAGGATTTGAACTTGAGGAATTTGGTCTTGTTGCTACAGTTAAGACAAATTTAGCCTTCAGAGCATCATCATCTACAACATCATCATCATCATCATCATCATCTAAAAAATCTGATTGGAAAACACTTTATGCAAAAGAACTTGAAGATATTAGGAGGGAAAATGAAGAACTGGAAGAACTATTTGCAAGGAAAATGCCTAAAGGTCCAGTTAGAAGTAAGTATGAAGGTAAAGAATTGCTTAAATGTTTTAATTGCAATAAAGTTGGTCATATAGAATCTAGATGTCCTAATAGACATGCAAGATTGAGAGAGGAAGCTAAAAGAACATATAAGCCTAACCCTGAATATCAGAGATACAAATTTAAGAAGAACATAGATAAATCATGTTACTATGCTGATGAAGGAGTTACATATGATTCTGGTGAAGAACCGATAGACAATGGATGGACATTTGTTGCAATAAAAGAAGATCAACCGACACCTACTATCCCACCGGTAGAGAAGGCCCTGACAAATAAAATTGAAGAAAAAGATGAATGGATCATTGATAGTGGATGTTCACATCATATGACTAGTGATAAAAGTTTGAAGCATAATCTTTTGAGTGTTGGTCAATTAGTTGAAAAGGGATTTCAGTTACAATTCAAGAATGGTAAATGCAAAATCATGAACAGAACTGGATTGGAGATTACAACTGGTAGTCAGACTAAAGGTAATATCTTTCATTTGAACAATAGTGATAAGACATGTTTGATTGCACATATTGATGAAAGTTGGTTATGGCATAAGAGACTTTGTCATGTGAATTTTGATTGTAAAGATTAGTTCAACTAAGGCAGTAAGGGATTTACCTAAGATTGTGAAACCTCATAATCCGGTATGTAAGGAATGTCAAATGGGAAAGCAAGTTAGAACAACGTTTAAGAATATTTCTAAGAAATCCAATAATGTTCTTGATTTAATTCATACTGACCTGTGTGGTTTGACAAGAACAAGAAGTCTAAAGGGAGATAGATATTTTATGCTAATTATTGATGATTATTCTTGAATGTGTTGGGTTACTTTTCTCAAGGAGAAATCAGAGGCTTTTGGAAAATTCAAGTTATACAAGGCAATGGTAGAGAATGAAACCGGTAAGAAAATCAAATGTTTGAGATCTGATCAAGGAGGAGAATTTACATCTAAGGATTTGATACATTCTGTGAAGTTAATGGAATCAAAAGACAACTATCAGCACCCCTGACACCTCAATAGAATGGAATTGTGGAAAGGAAGAATATAACTATTTTGGAAGCAGCTAGAAGCATGATATTGGAAGCAAATCTACCTCATGTGTACTGGAGACAAGCAGTAAATACAACAGTTTACACTTTCAACAGAGTTCACATCAAAGGTGAAACCGGTAAGACCCCTTATGAACTATGGTTTGGTAATACTCCCACTCTTAAATACTTCAGAATATTTGGAAGCAAATTCTATATTAGGAGAGATGAGTATGTTGATAAATTTGATCCTAGAAGTGATGACGGAATATTTCTTGGTTATTCATCTAAGAGCAAGGCATATAGATGTTTTAATAAAAGATTGCAGAAGATCATTGAAAGTGCTAATGTGAAGATAGATGAGCACTTTAGAGGAAATTCAAGGTCTATAGATTCTGAACCAGCAATTGAGATGATCATAAATGAACCAATACAGAGTGCACCGGTATAGAATGTGGATCTAGTCACACCGACATCATCAGAGAATTCCACAATGACTGAAGAACAACAACATGCGAATAAACCCAGGTATGTAAGACTGAATCACTTAGAAAATTAGATAATTGGGAATAAGTATCAAGGTGTTATGACAAGAGGAAGACTATCAAATGAAGAGGTATGCTTAATTTCTCAAATTGAACCAGCATTTGTTATTGAAGCATGTTAAGATGAATATTGGATAAAAGAAATGGAAGATGAATTAGAACAAATTGAAAAGAACAATACATGGACATTAGTTCCCTGACCTAAAGATAAAAATATAATTGGAACTAAATGGGTATTCATGAATAAACTTAATGAAGATGGTAAGGTAATTAGGAAAAAAACAAGATTAGTTTGTAAATGTTACTCACAGAAGGAGGGAATTGATTATAATGAAACCTTTGCATCGATAGCTAGAATTGAGGTAGTTAGATTATTTCTTGCATTTGCAGCACATAAAAACTATAAAGTATATCAAATGGATGTAAAATGTGCATTTCTGAATGGTGATCTTGAAGAGGAAGTTTACATTGAACAACCTAATGGATTTTCATTGACAAATGTTAAAGATATGGTTTGCAGATTAAGGAAAGCTTTGTATGGATTGAAGCAAGCTCCTAGAGCTTGGTATGCTAGATTGGACAACTATCTTTTGAAGCTTGGTTACACTAAAGGTAATGCCGATAGCAACTTATATTACAAAGTAAGTAATTATGACATCTTGGTTATTGAAGTTTTTGTTGATGATATCATTTTTGAAGGAGAAGATGGATTGTGTAAGGATTTTGCTAAGAAGATGCAGGAAGAATTTGAAATGTCTATGATTAGGGAGATAAAATTATTTTTAGGATTGTAGATTTCACAGACTGATAAAGGTATATTCATATGTCAAACAAAATACTTAAAGGAACTACTGAAGAAATTTGGTATGGAAAACTCTAAACCGGTAAGTACTCTTATGACTACACTTGATAAATTGACATTGAAGGATGATTCAACTCCTGCTAATCCGACAAGATACAAATCTATGATTGGAGGTTTACTGTATTTGATACAAACAAGACCTGATATAATGAATGTAGTATGTATTGTTTCAAGATTTCAGAGTAATCCTGAAGAAAATCATGAATCAATAGTAAAAAGGATTTTTCGGTATCTAAAAGGTACAACAAATTTTGGTTTATGGTATCCTAAAGATAAAATTTTTGATTTATGTGCATACACCGATGCAAATTGGGCAGGAGATGTAGATGATAGAAAGAGCACCACTGGCGGTGCAATCTTTCTTAGTAGCAGATTGATTTCATGGATAAGAAAGAAGTAGAGTTGTACATCATTATCAACAGTAGAATCAGAATATATTGCAACAACAACTAATTGTACACAGGTATTATGGATTAAGCAAATGTTGAAGGACATAAAGGTAAAATGAAATGAACCTATAATCATCTATTGTGATAATTCAATAGCAATTGATATATCAAAGAATTCGGTATGTCACTCTAAGACTAAGCATGTTTCTATCAAATATAATTTTCTGAAAGAGAATGTTGAAGCAAAAGAAGTAAGATTGGTTTATGTGAATACTAAAGAACACATTGCAGATATCTTTACAAAGTTTTGCCTAAGGAAACCTTTGAATATATCAGAGAGCATCTTGGGGTAATACCCTCACCGACAAAGACTTAGATAATTGAAGATTGACATCAAACCGACAGAAACTAACAGAGAAATCTTTTTTCCGGCTTTGATTGAGGAGAGCTACTTCTCAGGGGGAGTAGTTGGTTGTATGTTCTGGTATTTTATTTTTAATTGCTTTAGAATTTGATGTCAAAGGGGGAGAGAGATCTATGGAAAAACCATTCTTTGGAGAGATATTATTCATTGAGGGAGAGATATATACTCTTTGTATTTTAATTTTGATTTCTGGTATTGATCTATTCTGGAGATTGTTGGTTTTGGTTTTTGGCATTCTGTTTTGGCACTTAGATGTTTTTCCATCTAGTGTTGCCATCAATGCCAAAGGGGAAGATTGTTGGTATTATGGATGTGTTGCATTAGTTAAACAAAATACATGAGCAAAGGTAGAGACAAAGAGGTGGAAGGTTTACCAGAGGAAGATTTCAAGGAGGAAGAGGAACCAGTATAGATCAGAGCAAGGACAAGGAAGTGAGCAAAGAAGGTAATTCATACTAGAAGGATGATAGAAATCTCTACCAGAGGAGAGAACTAGATGGTTATCGGAATGAGAATTTTGGAAGGCAAGACAAGAGGACATTTAGAGGAACCTGCTTTAAGTGTGGAGGAGAAGGACATCGTGCATTCAAGTGTAAGAAGACAAACTACCAGAAGAGGAGAAGTGGTGGAAGAAAACCTCACCAGATCAGATAATAAACTAGAAGATGGAGAACTGTTGGTGATGAGGAGAGCTTTGTGTCATACCGAAGGAGATGAAGAGCCCTTGCAGAGGAAGAATTTGTTCAAGACCAGATGTAAGGTATCCATTAAGTGTTGTAAAGTTGTTATTGATAGTGGTAGTTTAGATAATCTTGTTTCAGAAAAAATGGTGAATAAGTTGAAACTGGAGAGATTGAAACACCCTAAGCCTTATCAGATATAATGGATTTAGGATGAACATAAGTTGTTAGTAAGTGAACAATGTTTGGTGAAATTGAAAATTGGGAATTATCATGATGGAGTGTTTTGTGATATTATGCCTATGGATATTTATCATCTTTTGTTGGGTAGACCTTGGCAGTTTGATAGACAGGCAGTACATGATGGGAGGAAGAATACATACAATATTATGGAAAATGGGACGAAGCAAACCTTGTTACCCTTGGAGGAACCTTTGAAGAATGAAGTCTATACGGATGCTAAAATCTCTTTGGTAGATGGAAGGAAGTTCTTGGATGGATTGAGACATGAGAATGTGTGTTTTGCCTGAAATCCTAAGAAGAATGAGAAACCAGAGCCAGAAGAAGAACACCCATAAGAGATAAAATATTTGCTGACAGAATATGAGGACATAATTTTAGATAATGTACCTAATGGATTTCCACTTGTGAGAAGTATTAGTCATTGCATGGACTTGGTTCCTAGAGCTAGTTTGCCTAACAAAGCTGCACATCGGTTGACATCGACAGAGAATGAAGAATTGAATAGACAAGTGCAGGAGCTGTTGAAGAAAAGTTTGATCAGGGAGAGTCTAAGCCCTTGTGTAGTACCAACAATATTAGCACCTAAGAAGAATTGAGAGTGGAGAATATGTACTAATTATAGAGCAATAAACAAGATCATAGTGAAATACCGGTTTCCTTTGCGTAGGATAGATGACATAATGGATTATTTGAGTGGAGCAAAATACTTTACAAAGATAGATTTAAAGAGTGGATATCATCAGATCAGGATCAGAGAAGGTGAAAAGTGGAAGACAACATTTAAGACAAATGGAGGACTGTATGAATGGTTGGTGATGCCTTTTGGATTGAATAATGCACTGAGTACATTCATGAGGATGATGAATGAGGTATTGAAGAAATTCTTTGGTAAGTTTGTTATTGTGTATTTGGATGACATTTTGATTTTCAGTAGGACAAAAGAGGAGCATTTGTTGCAGTTAAGACAAGTTTTGAAGAGGTTGAGAGAAGAGAAGTTACCAATCAATATCAAGAAGTCTACTTTCATGAAGGATGAGTTAGTCTATTTGGGATTTATGATATCTGAGGATGGTTTGAATATGGACCCTAAGAAAGTGAAAGCAATTGTTGAATGGACTACACCAGAAAGCATTGGAGAGGTAAGATCATTTCATCGATTGGCTAGTTTTTACCAGAAGTTTATCAGAAATTTTAGTTTAGTTTGTAAACCTATGACTGAGACCACGAGAGGAGATCAGAAGGAATTCAAGTGGACCACTGGAGAAAATAAAAGTTTTGAACTGTTGAAGCAAAAAGTGACTGAGCAGCTTGTGTTAGCTTTATCAAATTTCAATAAAGTATTTCAAGTGGATTGTGATGCAAGTGAAACAACAATAGGAGTAGTCTTGAGTTAGGAAGGGAGAGCAGTAGCTTATTATAGTGAGAAATTGAATGATACTCGAAGGAGATATTTAGTGTATGATCATGAGTTTTATGCCATAGTTCAAGCCTTAAAGAAGTGGAGACATTACTTGTTGCCTAAGAAGTTTGTGTTGTATATAGATCACCAAGCTTTGTAGTATTTGAACAGTCAAAATAAGTTGAATCAGATATATATGAGATGGGTAGAATTATTGCAGAGTTACACCTTTGTGTTGAAGCATAGAAGTGGGAAATATAACAAAGTTATTGATGCATTGAGTAGGAGAAGGAATTTTCTGACATAGATGAGAGTGGTAGTATAAGGATTTGAAGATTTGAAGACCTTGTATAATGATGACCTAGATTTTGCAGAATCTTGGAAAGCATGTAGAGAACTGGTTATGGTAGATAGAAGCAAATGGTTGGATTATTTTATTCAAGATGGGATGTTATTTAGAGGAGTTCAATTGTACATACCCAAGAGCTCTATGAGGGAGAATCTAATAAAGGAGAAACAAAGTGGAGGACTAGATGGACATTTTGGCAATGATAAAACAGTAGCATTGGTGAGTGAGCAATACTTTTGGCCCCAGATTCATAAGGATGCTAAGAGATATGTATAGAGTTTTAGATTTTGTTAAGTTGCAAAAGGTAGCAGTTGGGATATGGGATTGTATAAACCTTTGATAGTATCGGTAAAACCTTGGGAGGATATAAGCATGGATTTTGTACTTGGATTGCCTAAGACACTGAGAGGGAATGATTCTATATTTGTGGTAGTGGATAGATTCTTGAGGATGGCTCATTTCATACCTTGTAAGAAGACATCAGATGCATTGCATGTGGAAGACCTATTTTTCAAGGAAGTGGTAAGGTTGCATGGATTAGCTAAGAGCATAGTTTCAAACAGAGACACTAAGTTTGTTGGCTATTTTTGGAGAACACTTTGGAAGAAGATGAAGACAGATTTGAAGTTCAGTTCTACTTTTCATCCATAGACTGATGGATAGATAAAAGTTGTTAACCAGTGTTTGGGAAATTTGTTGATATGTTTAGTGGGAGATAAAACTAGAAGTTGGGATTTGATCATTGCACAAGCAGAGTTTGCCTACAACAATTCAGTGAATAGAAGTACTAGAAGAACACCTTTTGAGATTGTTACTGGAGTGTAGCCTGGAGGTATATTAGAATTGAGAGACATTAGCAGTGAAGACTAGAGAAGTTCAGAAGTAGAAGACTTTGTAGATCACATGGCAACATTGCATATTTGAGTTAAGCAACATTTGGAAGACATGAATAGCAAATACAAGGAGAAGGTAGATGAGAAGAGGAGACATAAGGAATTTGAAGTTGGCAATGAAGTGATGGTATATCTGAGAAAAGAGAGATTCCTGATTGGAACTTATAACAAGTTGAAGATGAAGAAGTTTGGACCTTTTAGGATTTTGTGGAAGTTCAGTTCTGGAAATGCATATGAAGTGGAGTTACCAGATAGTCTAAGTATTTCACTAGTGTTTAACATTGCAAATATTCATGAGTATCATGAACCATAATTCAATGAGAATAGTGTTGAAGACTTGGAGAAACAGTTGCCCTGAAAGGAACTAGATTAGATTGAAGAGATTTTGGATAGTAGGATTGGGCGTAGTACCCGGAGCAGTCAGTATAAAGAATATCTTGTGAAGTGAAAGGACAAACTAGTTGAAGATTCATCTTGGATTTCTCAGGAAGATGTAGACTGCCTTGGTTTCCCTCTGACCCCAACAAATTTAGAGGCTCACTTTTTCAATAACCCCAGATGTCTGATGCGAGAGAATCCCCGGTTCATAGCAATCTTGCATCAACCAAAAAAATTTTCCTTTATGTTTTTCTTTTTGTTTGTAGTTTTAGTTTTTCTTTCTTTGTGTCCTAGTTTTGGCTCACTGGATCTTGTGAAGTTGGATTCTACTTGTAGATTTGATCATCTTTCTTGCTTCCAGACCGCATCACTTTTGGAACATTTTTCGGAAAGATATCGTTATAGGTTTCCTTTACAGTTTCCTGTTACCGATTAGCAGTTCTTGTTACCGATTCCTTGGACCTATTTTGGTGATCTAACAGAAACCCCTTTCTGAAGCTTGCGGATCCTTAGGTGTTGATTTCTATATTCCTTTTCATGTGGCTGACCTTTTCCTCCAGTCTACATTTCATCCTTAGTATTTTTCGGAGGAATATCTTGGCGGATGTCGACCTTGTTATTCTACACGTTAGGTCTTGTTCTTTGGGTTTTGATCCTTTTGGGCTGACTAGATCCTTTGGATTGAAATACATAATTGTAATTGTGCATTAGAATGGAATCAATCAGATAATCAAGTATCTAGATTGTGCGTAGAAGATAGTGTTACACATTTCAAATAACCGAAAGACAACTAAGAGGGGGGGGGGTGAATTAGTTGTCACAGATTACATGAATCTTTAGCAATTTAAACTTTAACATCGGAACCCAAAACATTAATATCAGAATAGCAGTAAAACCAATTAAGTATAAACAATAATCACAAAATAAAAGCCATCCACATAACACCAAGATTTGTATGTGGAAAACTTGGTAAAGGGAAAAACCATGGTGGGAAGCCTACCCACAATTAAATAATACTTATGCAGTAAGAATTTGAATTAAAATTGAGGGGCCTGCACATGCAAGAAAGCCAACAACCTAGAGCATACTGCTCATCACAAAAGGAGCCTCACTGACTACATATAAGTCAGACTACAATCTGAAGAAGCGTTGAACTGCAAAAGATAGCATCTCTTATGCCTAAGTACAATTCTGGTTAAGCTCAATACCAGAGGACTAAATCCTCTAACATAAACCCAATTCGATCTCTAATGATTGACCAACTCCTCTACTTGAATGATATTACATTATTCACACATTACATTCCTTGACCATGACCTCTTACAATAACAATGATGATCTACAATGAGATCTTACATCTATATATACAAACCCTTGACCCTAAACAATCATGTCAGCCATGAGATAATAAACCATTTACATAATTACAAGCCATGTCAGCTTTAGACCAAACAAATAATATCAACACATAAGACATCCCGAAAATACATCAATAGGTCCTATCCACACATTTCAATAAAAATGGTCCATAACCTAGATCAACCGAGACCAAGAATAGGTCCACATGCCACAACAATGATTCTCCATCTGCCAAGTCTCGAACATGATCACCCACAACATCCCAAAACTCCATCAGAAGTTGCACCAACACCACTTATGCAATTCATCAAAGATCTCTATCAAAAGCTCTGTCGGTGAAACCCTCGCCGGAACCAGAAACCAATCTCCTAAGCAAATAGGATATCAACCGATCACCATACCAAAACTAATTGATGAAATATGAGCATGAGTATCATGAACAAGCCAATTATATCACTAGACTATACTAAAGCCTACCATATCATGCTAGATCCAAGTTAACTAGAAACCACTTAACCTACCGAGACCAGAAAGGTGTCGGTAAAGCATCCAAAAAACTAGTGTTGGAATCAATGACAAAACATCAATGCAACACATAATCAATTCCACCAAATGGCCAACAATCTCCCCCTTTGGCATTGATGGCAACACTAGATGTGAAAAACATCTAAGTACCAAGAAATGACAAACAAGTCTCCCCCAATGGAAGACAACCAATGATCTCCCACATATAGCTCTAAAAATCAATATCTCTCTTGACTCAGTTGGATCTACACTTATGTCTTGTAGTAAGGGGTTTTGTTTGGTGCATCAATGATAAAATCCCTCAAGAGGCCTCCCAACCTTTAGAACAAAGGATTTACACATCAAAAGGATATTGGGGGAGAGCTATCAATGAACACTACCATTGTATGTGATTTTAATTACAACCACATTTGATTATAGTGGGCTGGAATAACTTGGATTTAGTCATTCCCACTTAGGTCATTCCCCTCTCACCTGGCCTTATGGGCTACTCGGGAGGGCAGGCCTTCTAAAAGGTGTTATCCATAATACAATGAATTGAAAGAGTGAGTCTGGATTTTTGGTCACCCAATTAAGGGGAGAGCATATGCCTATCACTTTACAACCATGGTAGACAATATTCCATTAACCCTTTACTTAAACTATGTGCCTATTTTAAGCATGTAGATAAAATAAATAAACAATCATGTTAAGAATCTCCATGCTAGGTCCTGTAGAAAACTATCAGTAGTTTGAATTCTTCTTTGTCTGGCTTTCAATTTTTGGAATTTCACTTGCAAAACAAGACAAAATCACTCTTAAAAATAAATTCTGGCCTCTATATCAAATGCGCTAAAACATAAATTAAATGCATTATAAGAACTGTTAAATGTGCTACAAAATGTATTAAAGATGAAACATAATAAATCAAATGTGCTAAAACAAAGATTATATGTGCTAGAAGAACGATTAAATGTGCAAGAATAGAGGTTAAATGCGTTAGAGTTTAAGTTGAATGTGCCAAAATGGAACTCTAGATCTGTATTTATCAAAAAATTGCGATAAAATATTAAAAAGTGGGTAGGGCCCCACAATGGGCGCCAGAAAAATGTGTACCGGAATTTATGTCAATCCAATTGAACACTAAAACACATCAATGAGACTAATTGAAAGCAAATTTAAGAGAGAAATTCAAACTTAGCCTTCTTGTGAATGTCCCATTGTCCTCTATCTCCAAGGATTTATTTGACCATATTAGCTCTCAGATTTATGCACTAATGGCTTTCAAAATGACAACCTAGAGAACAAGATTGAATTTAAAATGCAAGAAATTATTCTTACAGTTGTGTGATACTAAGCTAGATGAGATGAAAACTTGATTCTACATGATGTTAAAATGCTCTATTGATCTATGCTAAATGATAATGATATGCTATGAAATGCTTAAAGATTACTAAAATGCTCAATGCTTAATGCTCCTAATTTGTGCAAAATGATCTTCTAGCTTCTAGACCTTGATTCATGCAAATGAAGGTTTATTTATAGATTTTTCAAGGCTCATGTCCTAGGTGGCAAAATGGACAGTTGGGATTCGATTTGAGAAGATGAAGGTCTGGAGATGGAGAAGTTAGAGAGAAAAGTGGATCATGTTTCCTAAAGGGGAAACAAGTGATATGTGGAGGATGGAGAAGAAAAAAGAATGCCAAGTGTCCTTAATTGGTTGCAAATGCTATGTGTCTCTTTAGTTTGTTGAATTGGTTGAAGATATTTGATCAATTAAGTATTTGAGAATATTTAATTCAATGAGACACATGTCGATGTGGCACAATAAGATGAGTTGGTGAATGATGTGGAAATGATTTAGGATAGGAAAAATAAATGTCATGAATCATATAAATAAATTAAAGAATTTATTAATAGATAGAGGAATTAGGCATTAATTAAATAACTTGTATTTAATTAATTTTCTCGAGTCAATTTTAGGTGCATATAGGTGGATATTCAAGTTTATGCAATTGAATTGGTAGGTGGGTTGGGTGAGATATATGAATAGGTCATGGAGGTTGGACAACTTTGGGATATTGATAAGTTGGACTGGTATGATTGATAGGTTGGCTTGGTTGGAGGTATGGTTTGAGAAATGGGGTTTGGCATAGATTCTTGGAATTCTATAATCATTTTGTCAAACCAATTCATGATGTTTATATGTGGGTTTTGGATTAGGACTGGATAATGTAATGGATGGGGATTGAGATTGAAAGTGGATGATACATTGGATGGTGATGTTTTGGGGTTGATTTTAGATGGGAATGGAGATTAGAAAGAATAAGATAATTGAGGATAGGTTGGTTGAGGAAGTTGAATTTTCATTTGGAGGAGGGATAAAAATTAAGATGATGGATTAGAAGAATGGGAATTGAGATTAAAGATGGGGTATGAAACTAGATTTATGATTGGATACATGTTTGATTCTAGGATGGAAGATTGGTTTGAAAATTTATAAGGTTTTGATGGATCATGAAGGATAAAGAGTTGGATTATAGGGATGAATGAGGTATTTGGAGGAAAGATTGGATAGTTGGTTGAAGATTTGTTCTCTTGAATAAGAGGTGGAATTGAAAAAAAACAAAAGAATTGGATTAAGGGAGATTTAGATTGATACCTATATCACTATTTTTGCACAATAAGGCACACCAAGAACTTGTACAAGCCTAGAATTATTCAATGTTATTCATCTATAATTACAAGGATTACATATATCCTTGATCTAGTAGAATGACAACATCCATCCCCTTAGTGCTATATTACCACATAGATGGATAGCTAGGGAATATAAGCTCATGTGCCACCTTAGACCCTTAGCTTGGAGGACTAGCCTTATGGGAAAGCTACCTCTATCTCATAATGTAACCCACTCCCCACCTTCACTTCTCCAAGGTATAAATTTCTTGGGAGTTTAGCCAACATTGACAAGATTCTACTTCCAAGAGAGATATCTTTCGATTCACCCCCCACTCTTTATGCTCCATCAGAACATGCGAGTTGAGATAATCCCTTGAGGTGATAAAATCCCTAAGAAAGCCTCTTAAAAGGAAAGATAGCACTAGGTGTTTTTTATCACCCAAATTTGTACAAAGCATAAGGGGAAAACATACACATAAAAATAGTGTGCCTTAAGATGTAATGTAACATAAAAAGTGATTTTGTGAGGCTTTTGGTCACCCAAGGTCACAAGAATCGCAAGGGGAGAGAATATACCAACCAAAAAATTTCCAAACTTGACATACAATGATTAATTCCCCTTAAGAAAATGAAGTGTGTCTAGATTAGTGATAAAATGGTCTTCAAACATAGGCTACAAAAAAAAATGTTAGTAATTCCAAAAAAAAAAGTTTTTAAAGTGATTTGAAGCTACAAAAGGAGTTGGATGTAAAAATGATCAAGGAAAAAGATTGTTAGCATTAGGATACAAATATATATATATATATAAAATTGGACTTTTTACATGATGTGGGTTAGAACACATAGCCTAATAATTGAGGAGGTGTAGCGGGGTGGGTCCAACTCTTGCTAGCAGAGGTTGGAGGTGTAGCCTCCAAATAATTTTTTTTTGACTAGAAAAATATTGAAATACATAACACACACAGTAAATAGTGCAAGCGTTAAATTATCCCACAGGTGCTAGGATAACCAACACAAGTGCTAACATAGCCTATATAGGAACTATGATAATCAATGAAGGTGCTAAAACAACCATTGCATATACTAAACCACAAAGAAATTTTTTTTTTTACTATACCTAATTTTCAAAGATGCTAATATTCAGAGTGGAGACATTGAATCAAAAAATGCATGTTCTACTCCATAGTTCTTGCAAAACAAACAAACAAACTTCAAACTACAAGAATTTCAAATTCAATTCAACCCAGAAAGAAAGTTAGGTACCAATGGTCACTAGTTGGTCGGTAAATCGAAGAAAAAGATAATAAAAATAAAAAATTGTAGAAATAAAGATTAAAAACAAAAAAAATAGCACAGGTGCTAAATAGTTAAGGTGCCAAGATATAGGTTGCAAATGCTAAAGAGTTTAGGAACTAAGTCATAACAGAAGCACCAGTCCGACAAGAAAAGGTCCTAAACCATAGGGCGCATGCACTGAAACACAACTTGAGATGTGAAAAATTAATACAAAAGATCAAAATTTGATTAGTATTTAAGGATGTAGGGCCCTTCGATTATGCTAAAATGTAAATGGGAAAAGGATAGAAGACACAAATAGATAAAATAAATGAAAGATATAATTTATTGTTTCTTTTACTTTCTCATTTCATAGATTGAGAAAAAGTAGAGACACCCATCTCCACTTGATTTGCTCCTTTTGATGTTGTAATTGGGTGGAATGTGGTTGCTTATTACAACAAATGATTTTAGGATGAATATGATGAAGATGTTGGCATATGTGCTGAGCATGATGACATGATGATATTGTATGTTGTCATTGATGTCAATATATATGCTGAAGTATGAACTGGTATGTTGTACTAAGCAAACTGGCAAGAGAACCGGTATAATGATGTAAACCGGTATTTGTGAAAAAGTGAAGCAGTATGTTTGTTCAAGGTGAACTGACATGTTGGTATGAGAACCGGTAAATGGAAGTTTAGTATTGGGGTTTCATTTGGCATGCCTACCGGTTGGTAGTCTTAGCTTCAAGGTTTCTGGTTGATGCATTCCAAGATTGTGTGATTCAACCGATGACATCTTGTTATGAGTTAGCATTGTATGAAGACCAGATAAGTGTTGCCAGGTCAGTCTTGTGCATGCGGAGGATTTCCTTGAGGATCTTTCATGGAGAATGATCCTATCTACCTTGGGAATGTGCGAAGTCTCTGTAAATAGTGGAGAGCATGTGATGAGTTATTTGCTTCCTGAAGTGGCAAGAATGAACATTGGAGAACATCTTGAGATCTGTTCAAGACTATTGTATTCTATGCAGTGTGATTAACGATTAGGATTGAACCGACTGGATTCTAAAACCTAAATGTTTAGGGTTTAGGGTTTATGCTACTGTCCTATCTGTTTCCTATAATGTTGATGATGTTTTTCATTTTAAAGTTGTTGGAAAATATTATGTGTGTATCCCAGTGAGTGATACTTGATTCTTGTCAGACCAGAGAAGTGTGTTGATACCTGTAAAGTGTGATTGCAGAAGAAAAAGAGCTAAAGTGGATCTTCCTTGGCATTGAGTGTTGTTATCATATCGATGTATTACCTATTGACTTCTAACCATTTCAATAGTTGGAAAATCGCTTAACCAAGTAGCTTTACGAGGCTTTTGTGTAAATCCTTTAACAGGGTGACTCAATTCAACGAGTTCTCCAAATCCTCTTGCAAGGTAACCTTTAACAGGGTTCTAACCTTTAATTGGGTATTTAGCCATCCCTTAACCTGGTGATCCCTAACAAGATCGGTTCCTTGTAGAACCTATTGTAAAAGTCTCTAACCGGACTAGGCTCCTAATATAGCGGACTTCAAAAGAGTTCAAAGAATAGCTTGTGGGTATTCATCCCCACTGTGGTTTTTCCCAGTTGGGTTTCCACATGAAAAATCAGTGTGTCATGTGTGATGGTTTAGTGTTTTATGTCAAACCGGTAAAATATGTTGAACTAGCAGTCATTATATTTTTGATGATAGATTACTTGTTTATGCATAAGGGTGAAGTGGAAATGAGGTATTAGATTGTATGGAAAGCTAAGGGTTACTAGTTTATGTCTTTCACATTCTCACTGTGTTTTACCGGTAGTAATCTGGTTTAGATCGGTGTTAGTGCTTGCCAGTCAAGTGCACTATTTACAGTCAAACTAGTTTAGGAAAAGTGTTTTTGCCTGTACCGATTCACCCTCCCCTCTCAATACCAATTTGGTATTAACTGTAGACACTCAAAATTGTCATGTCTAATTAAATAAATATTTTATTTATTTAATTATCTAAGCCTAATTCTTCTATTAATTAAATAAATCTTTATTTATTTAATTAATTCATTTATCCTCTTCTAGCCTTACTTCTCATTTAAATAAATACATTTATTTATTTAAATTATCCCTTTCCTAAATTAAATAAATATCTTATTTATTTAATTGTCCTACTTCTTCTATTAATTAAATAAATCTTTATTTATTTAATTAATTCATTAGCCTTTTCTACACATGACACATGTCATTCATCTCTTAATTCATACACTACCTACCTCTTTCATTATTTTATTATTTCCTTTACCTACCCTCTAATCCTAGCCGACCTCTCTTTTTACACCTCTCAATCTTAACCCTCCATTTCTTATTGTGTCTTCTATTTAAGGAGATGCTTTCTTCATTGTCAAACCCTAACTACTTGATCAATTGGCTACACTACAATCCTACTTGCAACCACATTCCGTTCTTTGTTGAGCTCTTGTGCATATTAAAATCTGAGAGCAAATATATCAAGCAAGATCAATGGAGATAGGAAGACTGGAGATCAAAAACCCTATTGGGCATGTGATGGTATAATCTTTGTGATTTTGAGTTATTTGCATTGTCTTAGGTAATCTTCATATGTTATGGTGGATCTTTGTTGATTGTTAGGGTAGGGTTTAGTGGTTGGATTCATTTTAGCCTTTCAATATTGTTGTTTATTGTTATCCATTTTCACCATAAACATTTTGGCATGCCCGGTGGGACTCTTGTCCCTTTGCATTTAACAATTTTGTTGCAGATTTTGCATATTTGAAGTTGCAGATCGGACAATTTCGACGGTATTTTACTTTTTTTTCTGCGTCTGCGAGTGTTCGGATCGCGTTTTTGTGTTTCAAAAGCGTCTGCGATAGAGGGAATCGCATCTGTGTTTCTGCCAATTTTTATTTTTGCAGGTTTCCGAAAGGTGCGTCTGTGACTCCTAACCACGTCTGCGCTGCATCGGACCGCGTCTGCGTCATTTAACAGCGTCTGTGATCTCTCCGTGCATAACAGAACCACGTCTGTGTCATACAGATGCGTCTGTGTTTGGTATAGAGGCGTCTGTGCTTTCTATTTTGCAATTTCAATTTTTCTGAGATTCGGGTTTTCGGATTTTGTACTTAGGGTTTCAGATTTGGTTTATTTTCGGCTAACCCTTGTAGATCTAGCTAACCTGGTTTGTGCAGCTTGCTTTGGAGGCAAAAACATTTTTGTTGAAGGCCCCTTTTCACAAAGTCTTTTGGGTTTTCTAAAATTTACCTAACTTGTGTGCTTGCAGGAAGGGGTTATCATTTGAAACAACCCAAACTACTAACAATTTTGTTGCAGGGCCTTGGCTAGGGTTTTGTAATTTTGTTGTGTGCCTTGTTTTCATAGCTTAGCAAACACTTCCATTGGTGCACTAAAATTGAATCATTGTCTTTTGTGTCTTGAGCAATAGGCTCTTTTTGTTTAATCTTTAGAGGGCCTGTCTTCCTGTGTGGTCATTAGGACTACTAGTGAGAAGAGAACGACCCAAGTGGTAGCGAGGAAAACCCACCTCATCCAAACTACTATAATCAAATGTATTCATGGTGAAAACTATGAATAACGTGTGCTGATTAGTTCATACCGACACTATGTCTCCCCTTAAACCCGTTTGATCAAATTTATTTGATCATTTGTAGGGCGTAACCCCTACCGGCTGGGAGCCTTCTGTATTTACAGAGCTGAAAGTGCCGCATGTATGGCCACACGAGCGGATGCCCTTACTAGCATCTCTTTGTTTTAGATGCCCAAATCCTTCTAGTTGTTGAGGCAGGAGGTCGGACCTCTGGTAGCGGCCCACACACATACGGTTCTTAGTAGAGATACAAAGTTCACCATGGGGAGTTTTCATGGGGACTGATGCTTGGCTGACCCGAGAAGTGAGTGCCGAGGGTGGAGCCAGTGAGGTCAAGCATCTAAGTATCCGCTCTGAATAGCGTAGCCTCGGGGGTAAAACCCTATGTGGGATCAACAACTATTGTCTTGGCCAACCCTAAGATTTGTGCTTGTCTTATGCTAAACACTCAAACATTCAAGACAAAACAACAAAACATTGTGTCTTTTGTGTCTTCAAGTGTATGCAAAAACTTTTTACATCAAACAACACACTTTTGGAGTCTAAACAATTTACAAACATTGAGTCATCAACATTGTGTCCTCTTGTCACGAAAAACAGTCGAAAAATCAGATTTGGTCACAACAAAACAATTTCACAGATGGGAAAAAATTGCACTAAGAAACGCGTCTGTGTCTGTTCAAACCACGTCTGCGTCAGATAAGCGCGTCTGTGAAGTACAGAATAGCGTCTGTGTTTTTATCCGCGTCTGCGTCAAACAGAGAGGCATTTGTGTCTGGGAATCGCGTCTGTGAAGTATACAGAGGCGTCTGTGTCAGGATTTGAAAACTTTAACAGTCAAGCAAACAAAGAAAATCAGTTTCAGCATACTTGAGCTTCTTAGGTTGTCTCTTCAGGTTTCATCTAGCATTCAGCCTGTTCTAAGGTTTCACACAGTCCATCATTGCTTCACATCTCATTTTACATTCATATTTGTCTAAACTTGAGTCAAAAAGGGTCACTTGCTTGTCCTCACTATACTCTTTCAACACACTACATACTACTACACTTTGCTAAGTGGTCCCTCATCAAGGTTTCTTACCTTTGGGTCTCATTTGGTCTTACTTAGAGTCAAGGTCAGCTTACCTCATCAAGAGAAACTATCCTCTATTTGGAAGTCACACCTACTCTACTACTTACATACTTGGTCTTACACTTTGGACATTGCAAGTACACCTCAAGATTCACTTACACTCCATACAACTCTTGGTCTTCCATACTCCTTTCATTCTTCGTCTAGTTTCTCACATCTTGGTCTAACACCTAGTTCATGGTTGAAACCCACCTTCAAAAATCTAGGAGAATAGCTAAAGAAGCTCAAGAATCCGTAAACATGAGTTCTTATGAGTATGACAATGATCTATTCTACAATCCTGAGCACACTACATTACCAGACATGAATGTTTATAGAAACAATCCAAATGTGGAAAACACAAACACTATAAACAACAATGCTACACACAATGACACAATGGACAACTCTTCAATATTATCAGCAGACATAGAAGAATCCATAATGAACCCTCAATTCAATAGATTGGTTGAAGAGATAATGAGGAGAGATCGACAATACTTTCTAAACATGATGGCACATAGTGGAGCTAAAATACCACATGATTTTGACTTATCTCAACTTATGGAAAGTCGACCCTCACAACAAACTCAACCCAACATGGATCAAAGGAGACCAAATAGTGGAGGAAATAGAGGATCGAATAATATGATGCCGGAGTCACCATCAGCTTTGCTTCAAAAGCCAACAATCCCACATACACAAGCTCAAACATATGATACTTACACTCAAGGACCGTCATGGAGGCCTTATGCTCAATCACATGCTCAAGGTATGAATCAATCAAAACAAGTGGATACTCAAGGACATCCTCAAAATTTTGACACAAGGAGACCTCATGTCAAAATTGGGGGCAACACAATGGAAAATGAAAGGCCTATTGAATATGGTTTATACACACAAAACAGATATGGGGTCCCTCAACATGAAGTTATGCCAAGTGCTCCATATATGTCGCAACAATATAGACCTCCATATGGACATGTCTACGATCAGTATCATCCATACATGCAACAAGCTCCTCCTCAAATGGGCATTTCAAACATGGGGTATGCTACAAGAAATCAATCTCCTCCCAAAAATAATTTGGAGCAACAAATAAGAGATTTACAAAAGAAAGTGGAGGACATGAGTACATCAAAACCTACATACACTATGAGAGATATATGCCCTTATCCCTTCGATAAGAGCATTCCAATGCCTCCATTTCCTCCACACTTTGTGACACCAAAATTTGACAAATATAGAGGGAGAGGAGACCCCAAGGCACATATAAGACAATTCTTCACAGCTTGCATTGAGGTAGCGGCAGAAGAAACATACTTGATGAGGTTGTTTCCACAGAGCTTAGGCGACCAAGCTATGGAATGGTTTTCTCAATTACCTCCTGGTATTAAGTCATGGGGCGACTTAGCAGAGGCATTCATTCAACATTTCTCTTACAACATTGAAACAGATGTCTCAGTTACTACCTTGTGCAATACTAAACAAAAGGAAGGAGAATCTTTCGCAACATTTTTACAAAGATGGAGAAACTTAGCTAGCAGATGCTCTTATGAAATCCCATAGAAACAAATGGTGGAGATGTTCACACAAAATGTTAATAAGGCTATTAGCTATGATCTCAGAAAAGCTTGTTTGTCTACATTCAAGGACGTTATTGAAAAGGGCCTAGCAACAGAAAAGGTCTTAATTGAACAAGGAGTTATCAAACTATTCAAAGAAAACAAAGAGGACTTCAAAGGAAAGGACAAACCAAAATTTTGGAACAAGAACAAGAACACAATTAATGATGGTGTTGTTGATGCTAATACAGTGAGACCAAAGTTCATCTTTTCTGGATCAAGTTCTACCAACAATCAGGTGAACAACCAAACAACTTCAAAACCTCGAAGAAAGTACACTCCATTGGGGGAACCACTTGAATCAGTATTTAAAAAGCTTGTGGCAAACAAAGTGATCACAGTTCCAGATTTTCCTCCATATGAACCAAAGGTCAAACCAAATTGGTGGAATGATGATGAATTTTGTGAGTTTCATAAGAGCAAGGGTCACAAGACAGATAATTGCCATCGATTGAAAAACATTGTGCAAGATCTCATTGACAGAGGAGATATAGAGATTGAGGGACATTCATCTAATCAAGAACATGAGATGTTTAAGGAACCATTCCCAAAACATGACAAAGGAAAAGGCCAAGTCACAGATGATCAAGCCAATTACACTAGAGCACCTTACAATTATGATTCTACTATCAATCACATCTCGATGGACAATCATATTTCTACTATCACTATCAAAAACAAAAATCCTGAGAATCCTTCTCAGAGACCCAAGATTGTCCTAAAAGGTGTGGGATCTTCGTCCGAATCTACCTCTGAATGTCATGTTACAACCCGTCGAGGTAAGATTACATTGCCAGGTGCCTCCACTAAGAATACCAATCTTTCATCAACCAAGCCTGAGTACGACCTTGTAGAACAACTAGGGAAGACACCTGCACTCATCTCTATTCTGGAGCTCTTACGTATATCTCCTGCACATAAAGCTATCC
Source organism: Cryptomeria japonica (assembly GCF_030272615.1). NCBI lineage: Eukaryota > Viridiplantae > Streptophyta > Pinopsida > Cupressales > Cupressaceae > Cryptomeria > Cryptomeria japonica. The sequence continues at coordinate 165,715,473 of NC_081409.1, forward strand.
TTGACAAAATCTTGAGAGATACTGCCATCCCTACTGATATGAACGTGGACCAGTTTCAAGCCATGGTGGGATACCTATCCGTTCCACACTCCCTCACATTCATAGAAGCCGATGATGCCTCCATAAGTCAGCCACATAATGCACCTCTACATGTTGAAGCCTTCATACATAAACACTGAATAAAGCGAGTCCTGATAGATGGAGGAGCAGGTCTAAATATTTGTACCTTGAGTACCATAAGACAATTGGGATATTCTGACAAGGCTGTGAATGCTACAAACCAAATCACCATCAAGGCTTATGATGATGAAGAGCGCTCGTCCAAGGGCACAGTCACCTTACCGCTAAGAATAGGGCCAGTCACAAAGGATGTGGTTTGTCAAGTCCTAGATCTAGATCTCACATATAACATATTGCTAGGACGTCCGTGGATTCATGAAATGAGGGCAGTCCCATCAACATACCATCAATGCATAAAGTTCCCTCACAATGGAGTCGAGGTAACGGTCAATGGTGATCCAAATCCATTCATATATTGTAATAACTTGAGATCACATACTGAGACTATCATTCCCAGCAATCGTGAGGCTACTCCTTCGTCAGCATATATTGATCCTGAGTCATTAAAGCCCTCGACATCCAAACAAGGTGAACTTAGAGCCAAGTTTCAAGAAAAAGGCATGGGAGAATACACTCTGAATCAGACAATGTTTTTACAACAAGTCATGGCCTCTCCCAAGGAATATGGGAGGCCACATCCTAACAAGCAAATCTCCATTATGATGCTCAAATGGGATCCTACCATCTTTCAAAAATGGGGTGAACTAGAAGAAGAAAATTTATATAAAATGCTCTATAAGGACGTTGAAGAGGACACACATGATCAAATTATTATACCCTGTGAGAACTACGGCAAAGGCTTCAAAATTTTGCAAAGATTTGGGTATGATGGAAAAAGCCCTCTCAGACTATGCAAAGAAGGTGTCATGGAGCCCTTACAACCTGAGCTAACTACAAGAAGGGAACGCTCCAAGGGGCTTGGTTTTCTGAATCCCAGACTACATAATAAAAGAACAAAAGAGGTATGGCAAATCAAAGTTGCCGAAGTTCAACAAGAGGATTACTATTCCACAGACTCCAATGAGTGGGAATGGGGTTCAGACAAATCCTCCAATGACTATGAGCTCACCGAGACATTCAGAGAGCCAGATGAACCCACAGAGGAGGAGGAATTTTACAAAAAAGTTCAGAGTTGGTCAAGAACCAACCCATAAGGATCCCGCACAAGCTTCGTTTCAAGGTCCTAGGTCAAAATCACATAGGATGAGGACACCTGTCCCAGAAGGCTCTACTAGTGATGACAATTTGGATTCGCTCACGATCGAAACTGATGAGGAGAGTGCCATCGATGACCTCGACGATTACCTTGACATACCTAAATATAACCACATCTTCACTCTTCGTCCAACAAATTCGGAAAACACTAATGACCTTCCCCTTGTTCATCCTCAACTCATTGACTGGGATCATGAAGGACCAGCACAATTTGATACATTTCAAAATGACGAAGCTATTATCGACTACCTTGGCATTCGAGATGATCTTCCCCCTGGAGACCACAAAGCAGGATACGCCATAGAGCTCAACAACATAGCATACTTTGGTGAAGGTGTCGAGCCTTCTAGTCGCAAAAATGTGAAAATAAAAACAAAACAAGGGTCTTATGGCGAAAACCACACTGTGGCGCTATCTGACTCCAAAAAAGTAAAAAGAAAGGACGTATCTGAGGGTGAAAACCTCTCTGAGGCGCCCGAAGATGGAAGGCTCGACATTCTCCCAGCATCATACGAGGAAAAATCATCCATGTTGGTAGAGGAGACTATAAAGACAAACATTGGTACAGCAGAGGTTCCACACAACATATTCTTGGCTCAATCATTGACAGAGGCTGAGAGGACAAAATTCATAAGCTTTTTCAAGGAACGACAAGTCAAATTTGCATGGTCATATGCTGATATGCCTGGACTGGATCCGGATTTGGTTATGCATCATTTGACAGTCAAATTGGGGGCAAAACCAGTAAAGCAGAAATTAAGGAAAATGCATCCACAAGTGGCATTGCTAGTCAAGGCAGAGCTAGAGAAATTATTGGATGTCGGATTCATACGCCCAATTGATTATCCTGAATGGATTTCCAATTTAGTACCTGTTAGCAAACTGGATCACAGCATCCGAATATGTACAGACTTCAGAGATATCAACAAGGCTTGTCCAAAGGACGATTTCCCATTACCAAACATTGACTTGATCATTGATCTCACAGCAGGTCATGAAATGTTATCTTTAATGGACGGATTTTCTGGATATAATCAGATCAGGATTGCATCTGAAGATCAACATAAAACATCATTCACTTGTCCATGGGGAACCTTCTGTTGGAATGTCATGCCCTTTGGGCTGAAAAATGTAGGCGCCACTTATCAAAGAGCGATGACTACTATCTTTCATGATCTCATGCACATAACCGTGGAAGATTATGTTGACGATCTTTTGGAAAAATCAATAGACAGAGATACACACTTGAACATACTTTCAATTGTCTTTGATCGGCTGGAAAAATACAAGGTAAGACTAAATCCAAAGAAATGTATCTTTGGAGTAACCTCCGGGAAGCTCCTAGGATTCATTGTGTCTAAAAGAGGAATAGAAGCTGATCCAGCAAAAGTCAAGGCTATCTTGGACATGCCGCCACCCAAGAATATCAGTCAACTTCGATCTTTACAAGGGAGACTCCAGTCCATACGAAGATTCATAGCACAACTTGCAGATAAGTGTAACCCTTTCCAGCACCTGCTACACAAAAACATCAAGTTCAAATGGGATGAGAACTGTCAACAGGCTTTTCAGGCGCTCAAAGACTATCTTTTGAACCCGCCAGTTTTGATGCCACCAATTCCAGATCAACCATTGCTACTTTACATATCGGCTACTCCGACAGCACTGGGGGCACTCCTAGCACAACAAATACCTGACGGCAAGGAAAAAGCAGTCTACTATATCAGTGGCACATTGGTGGGATATGAGCTAAACTACACACCAATCGAGCGTGCATGTCTCCCTGTGGTCTTTGCTTCACAGAAGTTACGAAATTATATGCTCACTCACAAGACTAAGTTGATTGCCAGAATTGATCCACTAAAATATCTTCTCAGCAAAGCTACACTTACTGGGCGGCTGGCCAAGTGGGTAATGATTTTGAGTGAATTCGACATTGAATACGTGGACAGAAAAGCTATAAAAGGACAAGCCATTGCAGACCAATTGGCAGATGCTCCCATGATAGATGATGCTCCTCTACAGTCAGAATTTCCAGATGAGTCCATTCTAACAATATCACCTGCAAAGCCATGGCAATTATACTTTGACGGCTCTTACACACAGCATGGGGCAGGAGCGGGTATACTCTTTATAACTCGCCAAGGCGATTCTATACCAAAGTCATACTGTTTATCATTTCCGTGCACTAACAATATAGCGTAGTACGAGGCATTAACAACTGGGTTAAGAATTGCAGTTCAATGGAAGATCCAAGAACTTCGTGTTTTTGGGGATTCTCAACTGGTCATCCGTCAAGCAACTGATGATTATCAAACAAAAGATGAAAAGCTAATGCCTTACAAACAACTGGTAGATAATCTGAAACAACACTTTGCAAAGATAGAGTTTGAGCAGATACCAAGAGAATAGAATCGCGCTGCTGATGCCATGGCTACAATTGCTTCGCTCATTGATCTACCGCAAAATGAGACCTGCTATGAATTCCTGGTAGACAACCTACTGATTCCGTCATATGAGATCACTCCTACGGAAATGATATGTGTTGTTGGTCCTGAATCCCAGTTATATGGTCCCATATTCACATACCTTCGTGACAATATCTTACCTCCCGATCTATCGAACAATCAACGCCGTACTTTCATTCGCCAATCCTCTCGATACATCATTTTAGCTAACATCCTATACCGACGAGGTCTAGATGGCACCCTTCTTAGATGTTTAGAGAGTGACGAAGCTCAGATTGCGTTACGAGAAGTGCATGAAGGGATATGTGGTCCGCATACTAGTGGTCCTACCTTGGCCAAGAAACTCATCAGGACTGGATACTACTGGCCTACTATGGAAAAAGATGCATATCAGTTTGTCAAGAAGTGTAAGCAGTGTCAAATTCATGGAGACCTCATACATGCACCAGCACAGGAACTACAACCACTTGCAACTCCTTGGCCCTTTTGTCAGTGGGGACTCGATCTCATAGGCAAGATTCACCCTCCTTCTTCCGATGGACATAAATTCATTATCACAGCCACAGAGTATTTTACAAAGTGGATTGAAGCCGTGCCTCTCACACAAGTTACTGGGAAACAAATCGCTACCTTCATTTTGAACTACATCATTTGCCGATATGGGATTCCTACTTCCATTATCACTAATAACGGGCGTCCTTTCAAAAATCAGGATGTTCGGGAACTTTGTGAGCGCTTCCATATCTCCCATCATTTCTCCACACCATATTACCCCCAAGGTAATGGCCAAGCTGAGGCGTCTAATAAAACAATTCTCAAAATTCTTAAAAAGACAGTCGACGACGCTGGCCGTAACTGGCATATCCAACTCAATCCTGCACTCTGGGCCTATCGCACAAGTGTCCGCACACCTACAGGAGCTACACCCTACTCACTTGTCTACGGCGCTGAAGCCATCTTGCCTATTAAGGTTGAGCTACCTTCTTTACGGGTCTCCTTGAGAAACATAATCAATGATGAAGACTACAGAGTCTCTCGCTTACAAGAACTAGAACTGCTGGAGGAACGAAGGCACACTGCTTTTAATCATCTCAAGGCTTACCAACAACGAATGAGTCGCAGTTACAATCACAAAGTTAAGCCTCACACATTTGAGGTAGGTGACTTAGTCCTCAGAGAGAACCCCAAGAATCAGCAAGACAGAGATAAGAAGGGCAAGTTTGAACCAAACTGGCTTGGTCCTTACATCATTACAGCGGTATATGGATCTGGGGCATATCAGCTCTCAACTACAGAAGGTGAACCCTTGGAGGATCCTATCAATAGCATGCACCTTCGCAGGTTCTACACATAGCTCTTCGGAATATCCTAATACAAAAAAAATCAAAAATTTCAAAAATACAAAAAAAAAGTATAAAACAAAAAAAAAAAAAAAAAATCGAAAAAAGTAAAGAGAAATAATTTCGTCCAACGGTGAAAACCACTTCGGTGGTGCCCTGGGCAAGTACCATGGTGAAAACTGGGTCACCAGCGCCATGCGTAGAGACTTTGCTCCTCTCTCCTTCAGGATTCTCTTTCATTCTTTCACTTTGCACACACTCACAACCTATTCGCTCACAATAAACTTACCCATTCCCATCATGGCTTGTTATTGATCTACCTAAGATTGGTTAGCCACCCATAAACCTCCCTTTTCACATCCCTTTCCATCCATAATAAATCAGATCCTATCTGTGACTACGGCCAAGATCACATGTTTCAAGGAGTACAGTTTCTTCCAGCTTCCTTCAGTCTATCCGCGCACAATCTGCAATAAAGCAGCATTTGCATCACAGATCCGCAATAAAGTTTCATCTTCTCTGCAATAAAGTATCAGTTTCATGGATTCAGTCAGTTTCAGATGAGACACAGTAGCAACAATGGGCCTCAACAAAATCAAATCTTTCAACAGACTCAGACAACATATGGTTCAGTGCTATCTATCCTTTTTGTGAAAGTGAACATTGTGACCACAATCAAATAAGACTTATACAAGTGACAAGAGACACTAAACTTGAGGACTACAGTGGATGTTGGTGTCGAGTCTTGGTTTTCTTTTGATTTTATCTTTTGGTGACATGTCTTTTAGCTTTTCCAGGATGTCTTTGACTAGAAAGGCGAGGATGGGGTATCGTCACCCATTTTCTTTTGCTGTCTGTGGATTGTCTTTTAGTAATGCTATGACTTGTCCAAGGATATGAGGACACTGTGAGTCTAGTATGAACTGGGGCATTCCTTGTTTGTGATTGTCTTATCTCCATGCAAACAGGTACAATGACTTTCTGGGCCGAACATATGCCTCGATTGTCATAACCTATTCTGCCATAATAAAGCTCAATGATGATAACGCATAAGAAGCTCTTTCACGTTCATATCTTCTGTCTTCCATCCCCCTTTCTTGATTGACTTCCATTGTCCTTCTCGAGTCCGCGTAGCCCGCTATCACATGACTGAGTATAATGACACACCAAAAACATTTGCATTTCATATAGTTTACACCTACATCACCACATATAAGCATTTCATACATACATATAGATATCACAATTGCATCACATCCTGCATACAACACATGTTAGCACATCTCACATTTTCATTATGTAAATAATCATTTGCATTATCATATGCATTTGCATTACATACATTCACATTTGCATCATGCATTGCATATACAACATAAAAGAACAAAAATATATTGCATTGCATCATATAAGCATCCATATCATAAAACATGCATCACATAAGAACATCTCATCACATAAGGTACACATGCATATAGCTTCCGCAAAAATGGATCATCTCTCATATATATAATCAAAAGTGTCATGATACAATGATGTCAAAAGAATCATATGGCTACAAAATCACCCGCAGGTGTCTACAATACAAAAATGATACATATACTGATACAAAGGGGAGATACATATACTGATACAAAGGGGAGCCTTCTATGGCTATGATGAACTCCCTCCCTCGGAGCCGCCTGGCCTCGACGGAGTCTAAGCTCTAGATGGTCCCGCTCCAGGATCCCCCTGCCTATCTGGTGGTGGTGGAGGACCCATGACCCCACCGCTGGATGCCTGCCTCCTACGACTCCCTCCCGTAGCCGTCGCTGTGCGCGACGATCTATGGAAGCTCCTCGCCCGCTGATCTGCTGGCATGACACCATAGTACAGATCCCTCCAGTAGGCGATCTCCTCTCCGGCTCGCAGCACATATGCGTAGCCTGCCCCTGCATCCTCTGCTGCCCGCCTCCCTGCCCTTAGAGCTGTCTCGGCCTTAGTATATCGCTGGATGGCCTGGTCTCTCTCCCACTCTGTGTCCCTGAGCCTGATCCTGAGGCGATCCCTCTCCCGCTCCAAATCCGCAATCTCGTCTGCCTGGCCCTGGCAGATCTCTCTCAGCTCTAGCAGCTCATCCTCCTCAGGATCACCACCCTCAGCCTCTGCCTGTGGCTCCTCCTCTGCAGGTGCCTGCACCTGTGCCTCCCCCTATACCTGTCTAGGTGCCTGAATAGGTACCTGTCTCTGCACCTGCTCCTGTCCCTACACCTGTCTAGGTCCCTGTGCTCTAGGACCCTGTGCTGCTGGTACCTATAGGGGCAATCCACCCTGACCCCTCACCACCTGGGCTTCTCTCTCCTGTCCTCCCTCCCTTCGAGGTGCCACCCGCCTCTCCCCCACTACTCCTCTCCACCTCCGTCGGCCCTTGCCTCCATCTCCTCCACCATCATCATCATCATCCCCTCCCACCTCTCCCTCCAGCAGCTCTCCCAGATCTGTCAACCTCGGAAATGGATGCTCTGCCCAATATGCAGAGTACTCTGCGTCCATCCCTGCATCCTCTACCTCCGGCCACATGTCCCACGGTAATGGCATCATCTCGGCCATCTGTGTCACGGCCTGATCATATGATAAAAGTGGCCCGAACTGTACCTGATCTCTGACTGTACGGGCATCCTCTGGATCCGGCCGAACTGTCTGCATGCCCTGTCAACAAGCTGCCTCTCCAGAATATAGGGCGTCCGCCCAATAAGATACCTGCTCCTGAATGCATAGGGTAGCTCCACTGCGTCGTCATCCCACTCCTCGCACCCCAGGTACGGCCTCCAGATAACCATATCAATGTCATCTATGACGCGTCTCCAATGCTCCAATCGACCAATCCGAGGCTGTGATGTAATCATATCGTATAAATGCACAAAACTCCGTCCATGCCCTCTGCCTCTGAAGTGGATAGGTCGTGTGATAGGAAGGTGCTCATATGCCCACACCTGTAGGAGAGTCACTCCGCAGCCCAAGCCCACTGATCCGTGGTAAACAAACTGATGCAGCTCATAGTATAAATGTGCCAGGACACATGGCCCCCATGCATATCTGGTGTGCTCTGTCATCAGTGTCTCCAATGCTCCTCCCCAGCCAACTGCCAATCCCCGTGTAGCCCTGTTTGGACATAAGAAACCACTGATGGCTCCTCCAATAACAGCTGGTAACGCTAAACCTATCGCGGTCATGGTATCCCATGCCACGTGACCTGCTCTCATCTCCAACCCGGGATCCTGAAATACCCATCTCAGTGCCTCTCTGTCTCCGTCTCGATCGTATGGAATCAACTCTCCATCGATCGGAATATGCAAAATCCTGTAGACATCCTCCAGCGTCACTGTCATCTCCCCCATAGGCAAATGGAACGTGCAAGTCTCGGAGTGCCATCTCTCTGCCAGTGCAGTCAGTAAACCCATGTTTGCCCGAAACTTAGGCACATATAGCACATGTGTGAGACCCATCTCCTCAATCGCAATCATATCCTGAATCGACAACTCTGGTCGCAACCTCTGTGTCGACGGGAATCTCTCCCGTGACTCCAATATAGGCAAATACTTCTGTAGTCAAACAACTCAATCATGTCAGTTATAGTGTCATTCACTGTTTATCACAAAATGCTACTCGCTATCTAAATGCATATGGCTATTTACCCTAGTGACACTCACTGTTCATCACAAAGTGTTGCTGATTATCCTAGTAGTACTCACTGTTCATCACAAAGTACTACGTGTGTGACACTCCCTGTTCATCACAAAGTGTTACTCACATTCGCACTCCCTGTTCATCACAAAGTGCTGCTCATATTTCAGTACTCCCTGTTCATCACAAAGTACTTTATCTTGGTACTCACTGTTCATCACAAAGTGCCTTGATCTATCCTAGTCTTCCTAGAGGACCTGCTTGAGTGTATCCTCTCAGCAGCTTATCCAATCGACAGCGTATGTTCATCACAGAACTGCCGATTTGACTTAGAAGATGCAAATTCATACTTTTCAAATGCAAACGTGCTTTCCTGACATAAACGTGCATTTATTACATTACTTAGTATGCATTAATGACAACAATAAATGCATCAAAGTACGAGGAGGTTTTCGGGTACTTACCGGCTCTCCTGCATCTGCTGGTCGTTGGAATCGGCAAACGCGGTCGAATCTGTGAATGAAAGCCATCGCTGCTGACTGCTGCTGCTCTTTTTTCGCTCTGCACTTTGCTCTCGTGGATGTGTGGATGACAATGAGGATGTCTTTTGCCCGTGGTCTATCTTATAGCCTACCCTAGCCTTTACCCTCATTTCCCGAGTCAGTATTCTTCTTCCTATGACTTTGTCACCTTATCCGGTCAGTCCATTCTAGCCTTTCTTTCTTATCGAGAGATTGTCTGCAATCTTTTCAGACATTTTCATCCAATCTCTCGAGGGGGCATATAATTCCCATACTGGGGCAACTCTGTATCAGTTCATCTTATCTTCTTTGAAACAACGCGACAAGCCGCATTGTCTCAAAGAGGGGCAAAATGTAGACACTCAAAATTGTCATGTCTATTTAATTTTATTTATTTAATTATCTAAGCCTAATTCTTCTATTAATTAAATAAATCTTTATTTATTTAATTAATTCATTTATCCTCTTCTAGCCTTACTTCTCATTTAAATAAATACATTTATTTATTTAAATTATCCCTTTCCTAAATTAAATAAATATCTTATTTATTTAATTGTCCTACTTCTTCTATTAATTAAATAAATCTTTATTTATTTAATTAATTCATTAGCCTTTTCTACACATGACACATGTCATTCATCTCTTAATTCATACACTACCTACCTCTTTCATTATTTTATTATTTCCTTTACCTACCCTCTAATCCTAGCCGACCTCTCTTTTTACACCTCTCAATCTTAACCCTCCATTTCTTATTGTGTCTTCTATTTAAGGAGATGCTTTCTTCATTGTCAAACCCTAACTACTTGATCAATTGGCTACACTACAATCCTACTTGCAACCACATTCCGTTCTTTGTTGAGCTCTTGTGCATATTAAAATCTGAGAGCAAATATATATCAAGCAAGATCAATGGAGATAGGAAGAATGGAGATCAAAACCCTATTGGACATGTGATGGTATAATCTTTGTGATTTCATTTGATTTGTATTGTCTTAGGTAATCTTCATATGTTATGGTGGATCTTTGTTGATTGTTAGGGTAGGGTTTAGTGGTTGGATTCATTTTAGCCTTTCAATATTGTTGTTTATTGTTATCCATTTTCACCATCAACATTAACTATTTATCATTTATTCATAAATTGGTATCAGAGCATCTTCCAGGTCCTCTGTACTGTAAGCTTAACCACTTGAGGAAAAGATCCTACTCTAATGATGAAGAGGGAAGGTCCAAAGTTCAATAGAGACAACTTTAAAATATGGAAGGACATAATGAAGATATACATCAAAAGCATGGGTGCTCAACACTAGAGCTATGTTGAGAATGCTTATGTTATCCCTACCGGTACTCTCACCGATGATCAAAAGAGAGAGATTCAGGAGAATGGGCAAGTCATGGAAGCCCTATTCAACAGTCTATCTGACATTGAGTTTATTGATGTTCAGGATAAAGACAATCCCAAAGAAGTATGGGATGCTCTTGAGAATATCTATGGCAGTGATGAGCATGTGAAACAAGCTAAGGAAGAGAGCCTTAGGGGAAAGTTTGAATACATGTGGATGGTTGAATGAGAGACCATTCAAAATAATGGAATAAGAATAAAAACTATTGAAGACATCAAGAGTGCATGTGGTATAATAGATGATTCCACTGTTGTTAGCAAAGTCTTGAGATCCTTATTACTGATCTATGCAGTAAGGGTTGCTGCTATTCAGGAGTTGAGGTCTATAGACAAGACAAAGGTATCTCTAGACTCCATCATTGCTAAGTTGATAGCTTATGAGCTAAATAATTATGATGACACTATTCAGAAGACTGAATTAGCCTTTAGAGCATCTGCTACACCATCTAGAAAGGGAAAAGAAGCTAGTACTAGTGGTGGACCAAGACAAAGTAGATAAATGGATGATGAAGAGATCCTAATGGAATTTGAAGCTCTTCTTGCCAAGAGACTTCCTAAGGGAACTGATAAATACAGAGGTAAGCCCCCTTTGAAATTCTTTTATTGCAATAGGATAGGACACATTGCTATAAACTATCCTAATGGTGATAACAAGGATAAACCAGAGAAGTTCAAAGGAGGAAACAAGAGAAACTATTTTGTGGCAGTTGATGAAGGTGTCACTGATGAGGAATCAGAAGATGAAGATAGTGACGATATTGTGTTTGTAGCAGTTAAGGAAGATGTGTCAGACAAGAAGGCTCTTGTCTCCCGCTTTGATAACTCCAATGAGTGGATTATTGACAGTGGCTGCTCTCACCATATGACCAGAGACCGGAGTAAGTTTCTATCTCTGGAAGAGTATGATGGTGGTGTCGTTCATTTTGGTAATGATGCACCATATATGGTAAGAGGCAGAGGGTCCATCTCTCTGAATGGAAAAAGCAGTGCTGACAATGTGTATTGGGTAGAAGGTCTCAAACACAACCTTTTGAGTGTTGCCTGACTGAATGATAATGGACTCACTTTGGAATTCAAAGATGGAGTGTGTAAAATAAAAGGTAAGAGTGGTGAACTGATGGCCACCGGTATGCAGACCAAAGGTAACCTATTTTAGCTGAATCCAAATATTAGTACATGTCTAATGGCTAAGTTTGATGATAGCTGGATATGGCATAGGAGACTCTGCCATTTAAAATTTGATAATATTGTGAAGGCTAGTAAGATCAAGGTAGTTAGAGGATTTCTTATGCTGAGCGAACTGGAAAATCCTTTGTGCATAGAGTGTCAACAGGGGAAAATGTCTTCCTCAACCTTCAAAGGTAAATCTTTCATTGCAAACAATTTACTTGATCTTGTGCATATTGATTTGTGTGGTCCTATGAAAAATAGGAGTGTGCAGGGAGATAGGTATTTTATGATTCTTACTGATGATTTATTAAGAATGATGTGGGTCACATTCTTGAAGGACAAGTCTGAAGCCTTTGGAAAGTTCAAAGCCTTCAAAGCACTAGTTGAAAAAGAAAGCGGTAAGAGGATCAAGTGCCTAAGAACTGATCAAGGAGGAGAATTCACTTCCGGTGAATTCAACAAGTACTGTGAAGAGAATGACATCAAGAGGCAACTGTCTACCCCCTGGACTCCACAATAGAATGGCCTAGTAGAGAGAAACAACTGAACTATAGTTGAAGCAGCCAAAACAATGCTGATCCAAGGAAAAGTTGCTCACACCTTTTGGAGAGAAGCGGTGAGCACTGTAGTCTACACAATGAACCAGGTACTCATAAAAAAGGCTAAGGATAAAACACCTTATGAGTATTGGAACGGTAAGACACCAATGGTAAGCTACTTTAGAGTGTTTGGTAGCAAATGTTATATCAAGAGGAGTGAACATCAGAGCAAGTTTGATGCAAAATGTGATGAGGGAATATTCTTAGGATATTCCACCAAGAGTAAAGCTCTTAAATGTTTCAACAATAGGACTCAGAGAATTGTTGAAAGCATCAATGTTAGAGTTGATGAAACCTCTGAGAAACCTGAGGAAAATTATAGTGAGCAAGTAGGAGATAAACCGGTAGTAACCTTTTGGGAAACAGTTGCAAAACAACCCAGTACCAGTAATTGTGCTCCTATATCGGTAGATGATAATGAAGATGAGGATGAAGAAGAAAAGAAAGAGGAATATGTTAAGATCATCCCTAGGTATGCAAAGCTGAATCATGATCCAAAGCAGATCATAGGAGACAAGGATGCAGCAATTCTTACAAGAAGAAAGGCTAGAGAAAACTCTTGCATGATCTCTGAATTTGAGTCTAAAACATTCAAAGAGGCACATAAAGATGAAGATTGGATGAAGGCAATGGAAGAGGAACTTGACCAGATAGAAAAGAATGGTAAATGGTCTTTGGTACCTAGACTCGAGCATAAAAATGTCATAGGTACCAAATGAGTTTTCAGAAATAAGTTGAATGAAGATGGCTCAGTGGCTAGAAACAAAGCCAGATTGGTGTGTAAAGGATATGCTCAAGAAGGCGAAGACTATGGAGAAACCTTTGCTCTAGTAGCCAGATTGGAAGGAGTTCGTATGCTTCTTGCATATGCAGCCTTCAAGGGATTCAAAGTATACCAAATGGATGTAAAATCTGCATTCTTGAATGGAATACTAGAAGAGGAGGTGTATATAGAGCAACCAGATGGGTTTGCCCTATTAGAAGATAGTGACATGGTGTGTAGGCTACATAAAGCCTTGTATGGACTAAAGCAGGCACCTAGAGCATGGTATGAATGCTTTCACTCCCATCTTGTGAAGATTGGATTTGAAATAACAAGTGAAGATAGCAACATCTACTTGAAATCAAAAGGAGATCAAATTCTAATCTATGAGATACTTGTTGATGACTTAATTTTTGGAGGAGATGACAAGATGAGTCATGATTTTGCAGATGAGATTAAAAAAGAATTTGAGATGCCACTTATAGGAGAGATTAAGTTCTTCATTGGACTACAGATTCAACAAATGAAAGATGGAATCTTTATCACTTAGTCCAAGTATGTCAAAGAGGTGTTGAAGACCTTTGGCATGGAAGATAGTAAACCAGTTGTAAATTATCAAAAGAGGATGACTCAGTGTTGGTAAATGAGAAAGAATACTGATCAATAATTGGTAAATTAAACTATGTAGTACATAATAGACTGGACATTGCACATGTAGTGGGCATTACTGTACGGTTCTAGAAAAGCCCAAGAGAATCACACTTGGTAGCAGTCAAGCAGATTATTAGATATCTAAAGGGAACTATTGACTATGGATTATGGTATCCATACAATAATGATTTCCACCTAAAGGTGTTTACAGATGCTGACTGGGCTAGTAATGTGGACGACCGGAAGAGCACAATTGGTGGTGCATTCTTTCTTGGTGGTAGACTAGTCTCATGGATGAGTAAGAAGCAGAGTTGTATCTCTCAGTCTACAATAAAAGTGGAGTATGTTGCAGCATTTATGAACTGCACACAGACAATTTGGATGAAGCATGTATTAAATGGCTTCAAAGTTCCTGTATCTGAACTGATAAGTATATTTTGTGACAACACAAGTGCAATTAACATCTCCAAGAATCTGGTTTTACATGCTAGAACCAAGTACTTTGAGCTCAAGTATCATTTCTTGAGGGAGAAGGTTTAGAAGAAAGAGGTTGTACTGGAACATGTTTCTAGTAAGGAGCAGTTAGTAGACATATTCACCAAGCCTCTATCGAAGGCCTTTACCTATTTGAGAGGTGAATAAGGGGTGCTTCCCCTTCAAGAGGTGAACTAAAGGTGTGTGCTCCACATCAGTCAGGTCTTACATTGATATATCTTTTTTAGGATTGGCATGTTGAAGGATGCTACTCCTTAGGGGGAGTAGCATAGTGGAACATAGATGTGTATGCCTCCACTTTGGCATTGTTGTCAAAGGGGGAGAAGATGTGAAGTAGAGAAGATATTTGCAGTATTGGGGAGAATGATGTGAAGTAGAAGCAAAAAGATATCTTTGTATATTGCCATCAATGCCAAAGGGGGAGATTGTTAGCATACGTGCAGAGCATGATGACATGATGATATTGTATGTTGTCATTGATGTCAATATATATGCTGAAGTATGAACCGGTATGTTGTAGTAAGCAAACTGGCAAGAGAACCGATATAATGATGTAAACCGGTATTTGTGAAAAAGTGAAGTAGTATGTTTTTTCAAGGTGAACCGACATGTTGGTATGAGATTGGGGTTTCATTTGGCATGACTACCGATTGGTAGTCTCAGCTTCAGGGTTTCCGGTTGATGCATTCCAAGATTGTGTGATTCAACCGATAACATATTGTGATGAGTTAGCATTGTATGAAGACCAGATAAGTGTTTCCACGTCAATCTTGTGCACATGAAGGATTTCCTTGAGGATCTTGCATGGAGAATGATCCTATCTACCTCGAGAATGTGAAAAGTCTCTGTAAATAGTGGAGAGCACATGATGAGTTATCCGCTTCCTGAAGCGACAAGAATGAACGTTGGAGAACGTCTTGAGATCTGTTGAAGACTGTTGTATTTGATACAGTGTGATTGATGGTCAGGATTGAACCGATTAGATTTTAAAACCTAAATGTTTAGGGTTTAGGGTTTATGCTACCGACCTATCTGTTTCCTATAAGGTCGATGATGTTTTTCATTTTGAAGTTGTTGGCAAATATTATGTGTGTATCCCAGTGAGTGATATTTGATTCTTGCCAGACTGGAGAAGTGTGTTGGTACTTGCAGAGTGTGATTGCAGAAGAAAAGGAGCTAAAGTGGATCTGCCTTGGCATTGAGTGCTATTATCAGATCAGTGTATTACCTGTTGACTTCTAACCATTTCAACAGTTGGAAAATCCCTTAACCGGGTAGCTTTAAGAGGCTTTTGTGTAAATCCTTTAATAGGGTGACTCAATTCAATGAGTTCTCCAAATCCTCTTGTGAGGTAACCTTTAACAGGGTTCTAACCTTTAACCGGGTATTTAGCCATCCCTTAACCGGGTGATCCCTAGTAGGATCGGTTCCTTGTAGAACCTATTGTAAAAGTCTCTAACCAGACTAGGCTCCTAACATAGCGGACTTCAAAAGAGTTCAAAGAACAGCTTGTGGGTATTCATCCCCACCGTGGTTTTTCCCAGTTGGGTTTCCATGTGAAAAATCAGTGTGTCATGTGTGATGCCTTTCATGTGATGGTTTAATGTTTTATGTCAAATCAGTAAAATATGTTGAACTAGCAGTCATTATATTTTTGATGATAGATTACTTGTTTATGCATAAGGGTGAAGTGGAAATGAGGTATTAGATTGTATGGAAAGCTAAGGGTTACCGGTTTATGTCTTTCACATTCTCACTGTGTTTTACTAGTAGCAATGTGGTTTAGACCAGTGTTAGTGCTTGCCAGTCAAGTGCACTGTTTGCAATCAAACCGGTTCAGGAAAAGTGTTTTTGCCTGTATTGATTCACCCCCCCTCTCAGTACTAGTTTGGTACTAACTGTTCATCATTTATTGATTAGAAGAATTGATAGAAGAAAATAGTAGCATAAGGATATAATAATAGAAAATGAACAAAATGAGAGAAAAAGCCTCAATTTATAGATTTTCCATGAGGAAAGGTGGCCGAGATGGGTTTGATTGATTGAGAGAGATGACATATATTGAGGGCTTAACCTTGTTACAAGTGTCACAAAGAGAATGGACGTGTAAGAGCTAGGTGCACTCATACATGTGGAGGCTCATGAAAGAGACATATCTATGACATGTGTAAGAGGTAAGGTGGTTATGAGGTGAACTTTCATGCTCACACATGTGCGAGCAAGATGAGGGTAGGGACATTGTCACATGATGGAAAGTTTAGATCTTGATCCATGTATAGGGATTTAATGGTTAGGATTGAGTGAAGAAGGATTGAGGGTGAGAGAATTAAACATTGGGGAAAATGGTTATGGAGGTTAATTAGTCTAAATCAATTAATTATGCATTAATTACTTGATTTAGCTGGAGTGTATGTTGGATAAGGTTTAGAATTAATTAAATAAATGTAAATTTAATTAACTCAATTTAAAGGGTAAAAATTAAAGGTAAATTTAATAAATAATAAATATTTATTTAATTGGCTAGAATGGAATTGTAAGGAAACTTGTAGCCATCTTTATGATAATTTCCGCATAACCCATTATAGATTTCAATCAAATCAACACATAGAAGCCATATGCAAAGAATATACAACATATCCATGGAACTGTGACATAAGATATATCCTGGGAAAACCCTCATGAGGGAAAAAACTAGCCTCCAAAAGAATCATCCACCATGTATTATCAGCAATGCATCCATTACAATACAACTATGGAAAGCCTTCGAAAACCCACTAATACATTTAGCTTAAAATTCTGACGGAGGTTTCCGACGGAGAAGGTATATTGTGATCAAACTTGATTTTTTTTTGAAAAAATGCCCAATTTCATCGGAATTCCGACGATAATGCAACATTTGGTTTCAATGGAGAAGGAATTGGCAATGACATTTGGGTTTTTTTAGAAAAAGTGCCCGCGTTCGTCGAAATTTTGATGACCGTGTGCATTACTTAAAAAAAAAAGAAAAGACCAAGTCATTTCATAAATCTCGCCTCTTTACAAAATCTCACCTCTCATTTGTCCCGCCTCTGTAGCGAACCTGTGGGTTTAATCATGGTGGGGAAGATCATTGGTGTGAAACCAACCAGTTTTGCAGCTCAGGCTGGAAGTGGTGATGGAGTATGATTCGGTGGAAGTGGAGGTGGACACTCACTATCGAATCTCTATCCATCTTCTTTGGCTTCAACCACAACTATTCATGTAAGCGTCCCTTCGCTAGTTGATCATGGAAAACAACGATTTGGCCGACCAAATTTCCTAAGCATGGGTAGCACAATGTGGCCTGAGGACTACAGGTTTGATGGGAAAAGTGATGCTGGACACCCTTCTAATAATAGGGCCGAATACCACGACGATCCTCCTTTTTCGACCCATGCTTGGAACTTATCAGACTTGGTTCGGAATGATCACAGGGCTGGCCACTTTCTATACAATAATTGAAGAAGGATTCTTCAGGGCCCTACCTCCCTACCCCTTGATGCTAATGCCACTGCTTCAACTCTAGCCAATCAAGAGGTCGACTCCCCAGCACCAGTGCCAACTGCAGATAGTGGTTTGAGCTCTCCCTATCTATCACAGGTGACTTTTAATCGCTTTCGTTTCTAGTTGGTTTCATATTAGGGGATCACAATAGGTAACATGCAGGTAGGGGCCGTCCCCCGATGAACACGAAGGAGGGAGGTGGACATAGTCTCCTATGGGTTTAATTGCTGCAGGATGTAGGAATGGTTTAATCGCTGCAAGAAAAAGGTAGGGTATAATCAACAAATTCATTGTTATACATATTCAAATATTTAGATTCAAATTTTATTATATATTTATCAGATTAATTGGCAATAGCAGAGATGGTGAGAGGTTTTTGTAATATGATATGATCAATTTAAAAGAAGAATTTCTTACAAGACCTAAACCATTGAACAATCCTACAATCATGTATTATTTAAACACTGCATTTTAAATAATGAATAATATAGTTAGCCTGAAACATATTAACACTACTTTCCATATTTAAAATATATCCTAATTAAGGGGATGGATGACCTAAATCTGCGTGATCGAGTGCCATTATGTAAAATATATCCTAATTATGGATGCTGGTATATATGGTAGTGACAGAAAATCCTTATTGCAGAACCGTGAGAGCAATGTGTAGTGATCGAGTGCTATTTTTTCTTGGTGTTTTGGAGGGGAGCATAAGTGTACCATTAGGAAGGTGGTATAAAATGGAAGCTGAGAGGTATAAGGTTATGAGGTGTGGGTTAGGATAAGATAGGGAGGTAAGTGATGAAGGATGTAATGGTAAAAGAGTAAGTTAGGATATGTTAGGGGTTTGGAAGGTAGGAAAGTGAATGGGGGGAGATAAAAGGATGTGAAGGATGGAATGGGGTTAGGTAGGTGAAGTAAAAGTAAGTGTATATGAGGTTAAGGTGTAGGATATGATGTAGGAAAGTGGAGGAGGTTAAGATAGGGGATATGAAAGGTAGATGGAAGGTAATAATGATAGGAAGTGAGGTAAAGGTTATGAGGTGTGGGTTAGAAAATAGGGTGTAAGAAAAGGAAGAAAGGGTCATATCACTTTGAGAGTTTTCACCAAGATGAGTAGCCTGAGTATGGACCTCAAATCTTACAAGCCATGAGGATCCACTTGTAGTAGAGGAGCATATACTTGCATCTTGGGAGCTTATTAGGAGTTCGCCTTGAATTTGGGAAATACATATATAGGAGATAGAATATTGATCAATACACATTACCTAGCCTCATCATGCATAAATACAAGAGGTATAGACTATAGCAAGCACATATCAAGAGCCAAAGGATCATATTCGAGAGTTGCTTCATCTCCAATCCTCTACATTTTTAAGATCCACAAATGGGGTTGAGGATAAGTCTTGTTTACTAATTAGCTTGGACTTATTCTTTGGGTTGCATCTATATGTGAGCAACCTAAAGGCATAATTTTCAATGCAATTTTTGAGAGGACTTGCTTCCACCTTGTGGTACTGGGAGGATAAAATGCACCAAGTCACATTGGAAATGCTCTCTAGATACCATTTTGGAGTGCTTCAAAGTGTGTTCTATTTCAAAATATTTTTGACAGAGATGCATAGATGAGTTTCACAATTTACATAATAAGGTTTCATAGTGGCTCAACATGAGAGTTAGTTTTTGGAGTTCTTGTAGTTTGTAGATTACATTCAAGACAAGTTACTTGTCAATTATTTCATTAGGGGTGGAAAGACCAAAATTTTAGTTTTCCTACACATGGCCAATCCAAATGACTTTAGGGTTGCTATGGCAAAGTCTCTTATGGAAAAGGAGGTACATGGGAGGACACAAGAGGCATGAGAGAAGTTTGTAACCTTGATTAAGGGACTAAAGTGTCCATAGGCCTCCCCATCCTTCAAAGGATAATTTAGACTTACTATATGATTTACAAAGAAAAACCGAATAGTATCAATATTAGGGACAAAGGTCTACTAGAGCATAGTAGGGGCCATAGGGTAGTCACATTTGACCATCATAGACACAAGGATATTTTAGGTATGAGAGACTATAGGGCTATCAAGCTAGGCCTTCTATGACTCAACAACCTTTTAGGGGAGAATCTAGTGTTTTTAGTAATTAGGATCTTCTAATTATGATGGGGCCTAGCCAACATAGGGTTATATGAGAGGCACATGTTATGTATATGTTAGTATTAGACAGAGAGTTCCCACAAGGTTTTAGAGTAGGTGGACACCATGCTAGGATGTCAAAGTAGATAGTTGATATGTGGGTCTTTACCCTCCCAACCACTCAACATATACCACCATGGGTCTTTACCCTCCCAAACACACAAAGGTCAAAGGAAGATTCACTGCTGCAACACTCACTTTTTGTGATAGTCTCAAGCACTTAGGACAGTCGCTCCTTTTGTGGCCATTCTTCTTCACACAACACTCTCTAACATTAATTATGATGATAGTGTACCTCCTTAAACCTTCCACCAACACCTAACTCAATACCAAACTCTTTCCCAATCTCGCTAATGGACTAATTAACTCAATTCACTGTGAAATTGTGACGGTCAATGCAAGGTTTAGGATAGTAGTAATTAGGATCTTCTAATTATTGTGGAGCCTAGCCAACATAAAAGTTATATGAGATAGGGGTAAGTTCAATAGTGATTTATCCTCTACAACCTTTTCCAGTCTGTGTGAAAATGAGAGCTTGACAACATTCTTTCGCTTTTAGCTAGCTAAATTTTTCAAGAATTTAATCTCTAGATTTAATATTTCTTTTCTTGCATGAATCTATTAATTTTGAGATAACAGATCTCACCTTCATGAATTGATCCTAGTTTATCCCTTTAACCCTGATTAATTTATTTAGAGTGTTTAGTTCCATTTTAATCATTTCTTTTACAATTAAATATTATTAAAAAATTGTATTATTGTTCCAAATTTTGTGGATATTTAGGAGACACAAATAAAATATAAATGTAATCATTCCATATATTTGTAGGAGATATTGGAATGAGGCTAATAGGAAGATTAGTAAACATGAGTCACAATGAGCACTTTAGAATAAATCTAAACATTATAAGGAAGAGTAGCTTGGAAAAATAGAAGCATAATTTATTTTCCAATATGCAAGATTATTACTTGGGAAAGAATCTTGAAAGAGGATTGAAAAGATTCCTTGAGATAACATTGTCTCACTTATCCAAAATTATGAGGAAGGATTCATTAATGAAATGGTCATTAACAAGATGGAGAGAATAATAATTAGGAAGAGATAGATTTCACATGCTACTAGGTGACTAGATTGGAGAGAAACTAGAGGCAAATCATTTAGCTTGGCCATGACACAAAGTCTTAGAATAGATGCCAACCTTGGTGAATGGAATGAAAATCCCAAACAATTAATGAGTGGTGAGACAAGTAGAGGCATCTATAAATTTTGTTTTGAATAAAATAAAGAAAAAATGGGACTAAAACCAAGGGAAATGCACATGGAAAGGATATGATGAAAATCAAAATAAATAGTTTGAAGATAATATTAGTTACCTAAAGGATATTCCACTTGATTATTTGGTATATCATAACTATTTTGACAAATTTTGAAACCATTAGAGGTACCTTTTGCTTCTATAGATGAGGCATTCATTCATGTTGAAGTTGTGATAGCTTATTTGCCTCTTTATAGACAACAAATTATCCATACAAATTATCATATATACTTGTAACCTCCATCCCAAACCACCTATTTCACTCTTCTTCCTTTGTGTACCTCTTTTATTCTTCCATTACCTCTTCGCTTACCTAAATTCAATCCAAAACATAGTGTATATGGCATCAAAAAAATTCCATATTTGATTAATATTATCCACAACATATCGAAAAGACAAATACCACACTTACTGTGTCATCAACCAAAAATAATTTACTTACATATTCAAAGCATTCAATAATGGAGAAACATCCATGTGGTGCTCTACACATGTCCTTGAAGGTTCAAGAAATACTTATCCTCTATTGGTCCAAACTTTAAATCACTTTCCATGCATGAAAATAATTGCAACCATACACAATTTCCCACCCAATAGATTCTCTCAAACTAGTTTACTATCTTAACATAGGGTCAAGGAAAAGCGGGCCAAAATAGGAATCCAAGTGTCTTAAAAGCCTTCAAGACCATAGTGGCGAGGATTGAATTTCTTTCTTTAGTGGTATTTTTCTCTAGATTAATTAGTTGGGGATCCTATTAGGACCTTTTCCTAATTAAAAAAAAAATATAAAGATTACATCCCTAAATATTGCATTGATAATAGAATAAATTTCTGCAATATTGAGACTAAATTCATAATAGATTTATAGTGATGAATAAAGAAATATTTAAGATTATCAAAAAATTGATGTTTTCTTTCTCCCAACCGTCATTGGATATTGGGTGATCTTTGAGGCATTATGTCAAATAGTTCATGTGCCTTATCTAAGCTTACATATTTTGCATGCATGTGTACCTGGGCAGTTGCACTACAACATCGATACTCACTAATCACATTTGGTTGGAAGTTTCTAAATCCATTTCAAACACATCTTGTGATTATCCTGCAATCATAGCATTCCATTAGATTGCATTTCTTTGATGCATCTCACTAAACAGTTCATGAGCTTTCATGTCTATACTTCCACATTTTCCAAACATGTCAAACATAGCATTTCCAACCGTAAGCATATGATATTAATTGCCCTTACCTTCTACTTTGATGGAAGCCCATACTCTATTCCAAAGCTCCCATTTTGGCACAGGTAGAGAGTACATTGGCAAATAAAACTGATCGAAATGGAAATCTATTTGTTGCATTGACTGCATTGTGAGGACACTTATGTATTTCATCGATAGCATAAAGTAGGAAAGGACATGAGAATATCTGCTCGAGGAGGTATTCTATGATAGCTACGAGGTAGATGAGAGTTTTTTATGCCATTTGCTTTGTTCTATGCAGTCAAACGTAAGAACACTATTTGAATTCAAATGATAACGATGATTATCTTTTTAATGGAAACAGACAGGAATGGATGTCAAGGGAAGGAATGGGCCCACAACACACCTAAGCAGTCAAAGTGTGTGCTATTTAAGGCTGCCCCCTTAAGACATCATAATTGATTGGCTCTTCACTCCTAAGACCTTCAAAAGTCTTTAATGGCTTCATTGAGTCCTTTTGTCTTCCAGATGCACCTGCACCAACTTGAATTCTCCTTCAATGCTTGATTGCCTGTTCACTTGAAATTGAATTGATTTTATAACTAAGAGATCACTTGAATTGTAGGTAGACCCCTTCAAATGATAGGGTAGGCTTCCTTTTATACCTTATATATGTCTTGAAAGCATTTTATCCTGATGGCTTTAAATTAAAGTACTTTCTCTTCTATCTGGTATTGGTGGAACAGAGGTTGTATTGCATTGTCCTAGGATACATATTTCCGCAGATACAACACAAGTTAAATGTATCCCAGGTTGATCCAAAGCAACCTTTGCTCTAGAGATCATCGAAAAATAGAGAAAGAACTTTAATTTAATGCCATCAGGATAAAAGTCTTTAATCAAGACAGATAAATGGTATGCAACTGGATCTATTTGGAATGCATTACCCAAACACCGCAATCGATCAGTCACCTTTGAAAAGAAAGTGGTATGATGAAATATTTAGACATAAAATAGATGAAATGCACTCCATACTACTGCTGCACAATATTTTGGTCGATGATATTTTTAAAATAGTAAAGGAAGGTGTATGGAACAACCAAATTCTGATCATTATAAACAATGAATATTTTAAGATCCTTTTATGATATGTAAGTTGAGAATATTTTATGAAAGGTCCCTAAATGAATACACTTTAAACTGATTTTAATATACCTTGAAGTGTGCAATATGGAAGGTTTGTATTCTTAATCTCCTGCCCATTTCTTAATTTAAAAGATGATATCTTTATTAAATATCTTTATTAACTTGATTTCTCCTTCAATTCTTGATGAATGCTTGATTGCATGTTCACTTGGAATTGAATTGTTTTTATAATTAAGAGATCACTTGAATTGTAGGTAAACCCCTTCAAATGACAGGGTAGGCTTCCTTTTATACCTAATATATGTCTTGAAAGCATTTTATCATGATGGCTTTAAATTAAAGTACTTTCTCTTCTATCTGGTATTGGTGGAGCAGGGGTTGCATTGCATCATCCTAGGATACATATTTTCGCAGATACAACACAAGTTAAATGTATCCTAGGTCGATGCAAAGCAACCTCTGCTCCAGAGATCACCAAAAAATAGAGAAAGAACTTTAATTTAATGCCATCATGATAAAATTATTTAATCAAGACAGATAAAATTTGAGTTTGATTATCATCATTTACTTTGCCAAATTCTTCACACGTAACTCCTGAATCAATTTCCTACTCACAAGAATTTTATTGTGTCTCAAATATAGGGAAACATAAGGCTTCAAATAGAAAACTTGAACATGCAACTAAATCCATTGACTAACTAGAAGAACAAAATTAAGAAACAATTTGATTATCTGAGAGATGTTGTAGACTTGCAACTCACAAACTAAGTTTTTGCAGGTAAGAATTTTTTTTGTTTTGGTTATGGTTGTGGTGTTTATAGGGAGACATTCACAAATTTATATCTATTTTCACTATTTAATGGTTTATGGGTTTGTAATGGTAATTTAATGCTCTTTCATATTTTTGTATATATTCTTTATAATATCCTATTATATTGATTTGTTCTATTATGCATAATGGTGTGGGTCAGACGACTTTGCCATCGGTGGATGAAAGCATTGAACAAGTTCTACTTTTAAAAATTACATGAAACATTTTTAATTTATTTGATTTAGTGTTATTTGCAAAAAATGATTATCAATGATGTTTCCTTTCTCCAAGAATTGTCCCTGATCTTTCCATCAGATAATATGTAATATCGAATGACTAAATCTTTTCATTACAAATTCTTATTTTATTGAATTATTATCTGAGTGTGAATTAAAATTTATATCTGTACGGAAGCAGAACATACAAGTTGAAGAGTCATGTGCAAGCAAATTTCCTAAAAGAAAGCAAGCATGCATTATCTTGAATGACATGGAAACAAGCTCATCAGCTACCTAGAAGAGAGCAATTGGAGAATGGCAGAGGAAAGTGTTTAAGGGTGATAAATAGATAGATAGTATGCAATACAAACAAACAATGTCTGGAGTGTCTGATGTGATGTCTCTAATTTATGTCCGGAGGGACTAACTAGTTTTGGAGTTCCTGTGAAACCTATTGGGCCACACTTGGAGGAAATCAATGTGTTCATGCAAGGAGCACCTTTTTTCTATTATGAGAATGATACTTTTGCACCGAGGGATATTTGGAAGTCAATATCCAAGAATTTCTATAGTGTGGAACCAGAGTTGGTAGACTCGAAGTAATTTTTAGCTTTCAGAAGACCAAGAGGTTATGTACACAATCTCCCAATAGAAGGGCAATTTCAAGCATTACCTCTCCCCCCCATGACTATTCAAGAAGCACTTCCTCAGACAAAGGACTATTGGCCTCCATGGGATCAAAGAAAAAAATTGAAGCATAGACTCTAGATGATGTGGTGGTGTCCTTCGTGAAGAACTCTGCACTATAATTAAAAATTCACGAGGGAAACTGCAAGATAGTGAAGAGAAATACAATCTTGAAAAATGGGAAGAATGGATCTTGGTTTGGGTGGGGCCAAGTCAGGTGGCTCCTCTAGAGGTTGATGAGATAGAAATCATATTAGGATTTGAAAAAGATCACACTCGTGGAACTTTGTGTGCGAGTGATCGATTGTGGTGTTTGGGTAATGCATTCCAAATAGATACAGTTTCATTCCAAATGGGTAATTTCTTGATTAAAGACTTTTATCCTGATGGCATGCAACTGTATCTATTTGGAATGCATTACCCAAACACCGCAATCGATCACTCGCACATGAAGTTCCACGAGTGTGATCTTTTTCAAATCCTAATATGATTTCTATCTTGTCAACCTCTAGAGGAGCCACCTGACTTGGCCCCACCCAAACCAAGATCCATTCTTCCCACTTTTCAAGATTGTATTTCTCTTCACTATCTTGTAGTTTCCCTCGTGAATTTTCAATTATAGTGTAGAGTTCTTCATGAAGGACACCACCACATCGTCTAGAGTCTATGCTTTAATTTTTTTCTTTGATCCAATGGAGGCTAATAGTCCTTTGTTTGAGGAAGTTCTTCCTGAATAGTCATGGGGGGGAGAGGTAATTCTTGAAATTGCTCTTCTATTGGGAGATTGTGTACATAACCTCTTGGTCTTCAAAAAGCTGACAATTATACTTCGAGTCCGCCAACTCTTGTTCCACACTATAGAAATTTTTGGATATTGACTTCCAAATATCCTTCGGTGCAAAACCATCATTCTCATAATAGAAAAAAGGTTCTCCTTGCATGAACACATTGATTTCCTCCAAAGTGTGGCCCAATAGGTTTCATAGGAACTCTAAAACTAGTTAGTTCCTCCGAATATAAATTAGAGACATCACATCAGACACTCCAGACATTGTTTGTTTGTATTGCATACTCTCTATCTATTTATCACCCTTAAACACTTTCCTCTGCCATTCTCCAATTGCTCTCTTCTAGGCAGCTGATGAGCTTGTTTCCATGTCATTCAAGATAATGCCTGCTTGCTTTCTTTGAGGAAATTTGCTTGCACATGACTCTTCAACTTGTATGTTCTACTTCTGTACAGATATAAATTTTAATTCATACTCAGATAATAATTAAATTAAATAAGCATTTGTAAAGAAAAAATTTAGTCATTCGATGTTACATATTATCTGACGGAAAGATCCTAGACAATTCTTGGAGAAAGGAAACATCATTGATAATCATTTTTTGCAAATAACACTGAATCAAATAAATTAAAATTTTTAATACAATTTTTAAAAATAGAACTCGTTCAATGCTTTCATTCACCGACGGCAAAGCCGTTTGACCCACATCATCTCTCGCCGTCGGAATTCCGATGACAACTAATGGAATGTCTGACGAGGATGCTGTATATCCGATGTCACTGCCATGTTAGACGGTTGTCGAGGAGAAATCATAACATTCATCAGAAATCTGATGGAAATGGCATTGTTGTAAATCTCGATGATGAGTTTTCGACGGTAAAGTTTGTCGGAAGACCAATGTTTGGTTGTCACAAATCCGACAATTAGCCATCAGAAATTAGGCCCAAATGTACTAGTGACCCAGCCATAACCAAGCACTCCATGTGACCAAGCATGAATCCACACATCCCATGCCATGATTCCTCCTTCACAAATGATAACCTGGCTAACCCAAATGACTATCCTTGTGGTACTTTTATAGAGACAATCAACCACAAAACCACCAAGTGGTAGTACATCAAAACCATGTGAAAATAAAATATAACATTTTTCCTACCTACCCTTGACCCAGATTTAATATTGGGTACTTCATCACAATTACATTCCCCAATATTAAATAAATGCAATATAATAATACCAATGTGTCAATACAACTCATCAAATGGTTACAAGAATATTCCAAGGGAATCTCTACATGTTGCACACCCATCTAGGTTCTCTTAGGTGCAAAAATACAATATGATATTACAATATAATTCCATGTCCACCTCACACAATATTAAAATAATATAACAATGAAACACTATTATGCAAGGTGTACAACACCATTTTCCCAACATTCTCCCACTTGTTATATACATTGCATAAGGGCCAAGAAGTAATCTATCACACGAATGAGAGACTGATCTCTCCACGCACATATACCATCAAGGAATCCAAGTGCTCCATGTGCTCCATCAAGATACATGCAACAAGAAACAAAGTGACCACCACTCATACATGAATGCTCCCACCCTCCATCATCCCACTGCCATTGGACATGAAAAGGCCATCCAAAGAGAAAGCCACACAATCTATCACAACAAATGATAAGTCCTACACCAATTGATATCCAAACACAAACACTTCAAAAGGTATCCATTGCAAAGGTAGCTATTTATGTAGCTAAAATAAAACCCACAACAAGTGCTAACACAACAACTATACATGCCTCCAAGGCATACAAACCAAGTGAATAATATCTCATCAACATATGGCACCCATAACATGCAACCATAAGCTCCAAGTGCAATACCTTCCACGTATGTACACCAAGGAACTCCCATTGCATAGGTAATGTCAATATCAGAAATGAACCCACTAACAACATATCATAAAAGTGTAACCATGTAGTATCAAGAACATCCACATCAATATGAACATCATGTAAACCAATAACCTGCAAGTACCACTCTCACACCATGTCTCCAACATTCTCCCATGTTATCCACACCAACAAAAGAAAGAGATAAAGGAACCACTATGCCATCTCCCACATGACAACACATGAACACAAAACCAGTGAACACATTGCTCCAAACAAACTCCAGCCAAAGTAATGTGGATACAAACATCCAGGAAGATAACCAAAACAAAGAGAGAAACATTGCAAATCAAATCCTGTAGTATGTCCTTCTACACACACCTCTAAATGCCAACTGTGTTAAGTATAATCTCCTCCATAAAACCCCCAAATGAGAATAGCATAACAACACCCAAAAACCTGTTCAGTCCCTTGGACCAAACAAACATATATAACATGTAATCAACACAGATGCAAGCCTCTCATAACCAAGAAGATCAAACTAAATATCCATTCCCAAGCCTAGGGAATACACCCAATAAACCATCTCCCAAACTAATATCAATGAATTCCACAATCATAATAATAACCTAAATGCACAAGGAGATAACTAATGCCATACATCTCTCAAAATGAATCATCCAGAACTAACCATCTATCCATAGCTCAAGATCCATATCTATGAAAGATAAGCATAAACATAATGCCCCTGAAGGGAAACAATGCACAATACCTCTCAAGTAGTAAACCACTGAGTAGACCAAGAGTGGAGAATGAGAATGCTCATCCAAGACATCCAAGTCATCATGACTCATCTAAGAACAATCTCATCTCAAGTCTATACCAGGTGAATTCTCCTCGGTCTTTCTGCTGAAACCATCAACCATCTCAACACATATCTCTAATCACAAGAGTATATCAGCATCACCTATGTCTCTATGTATTCATGAGTACCTAACTGATCAATCCATGCCAAACTCCAAAAGCTAGCATCATCATGAAGTATCAAGCAAATGATCATACACTCAATACAAAGAAAATGAACCAAGATCAATGTCAAAGCTTCGACAACTGAATCGGGAACATAAACATGACAACATGATCTAATCCATCTCAAAGAGATGACATGATCCATATGAACATATCAAATAACCATACCATTCCAAAACTCAAAATGTGCATCAAGAGTGTACCATGACATGTTATATAATCCATCCAAACAACAAGGATAAACATGTTAAAAATGAAAGCATAAAACCACATCTATACCAAGAACTCTATGAGTTCTCAAGATGCAAACATACTCAATTAACATGAAGATAACCATCTCTTAACAGTGTACCCACAAATGCAAGAGAACCCTTCTGTAACAACAGGATCTAAGGCATCCTCCAATATCTGCACACAAAGAAGATCATCCACCAACCAACATGGTGAGTACACATCACTGCTACAAGCTCCAATTGAACTGTGATACCAAGCCCTCTATAGCATCGTGATAAACCATCTCCTAAATGAAGAACATCTAGGTCTACACACATCCAACCGAAATATCAACAATATCAAGTAAACCATGAAATCCATCTCAAGAAGATACATACAACCACCAACAAATCAACAATTAAGAATCAATCCTACACCACCAACTCATCACTGCCAAAAGCTCCCACTAAAAATATAATCAAATAAATAACCAAGCTATCATGAGATCATGATCAAATACTTGCTACAAGTCCCATACCAACTATCCAAGTACTATAACATCATCCATCCTCTCATCTCAAAAAAACCATACCAATAAATAAATGACCATAAACAAGGTCAACTAACAAGTATGCACCATAATGAATCAAACCTAGTGGATATAAATAGTACACATCTAAGTCATCCCACTACAAGTGAATGGGTAGCTAATCCACAACCTGCATAGTTCATAGGTCCAATCCCTGAACATGCAAAATCATCATCACATTAGTAAATTGTAAACCGAGATATCAAAGAGAATAATAGATGTAGACAGTCATGACTCAAACACCAAATCACCATTCGATCGATTTTCCAGACATGTCCACCAACTAGTACCATAGTCAAAGGAAATAAATAAGAATCAAGGAGATAAGAAGAACCTCCTAATATCAAACCAAATCACCATAATTATGACTATGTTGTGTCAATGCAAAACATGTACCTGCATATCCATGACACCATAATCATTACCTGCATCCAATTGTCACCCACATAAAACTCCAAGTCTCAAATCAAGTCCAATCATGTCCTCAAACCAATAACAAATTGTGCACTTGTAGCCATCAAAGTCTAACTCTGAAACATACATGTAAACCTCTCTATACTCATCAAACTGATACAATAACAACACCAAACTGAAGTACGCTGAACACCCTCTCCAATGCCTATTCAAAATTGAAAAACCGATTCTATATGCAGAAGATATGACCAAAACTGCACCAAGAAGAATATCAGGCTTCCAGGCTCCAAAAATAGGTCAAAACAATGAAATCACTGAACCAAACCTAAACCAAATGGTAGTGCTCAAAATCAACTTTCCAACAAGTATAAGAAATCCAAAATCCGACATCCTAGGTGAAAGTTATGCTAGTTGGAAGAAAATGTCCAATTCCACTATATGGGCAATACGCGGACTTAAAAAATTTAACATTTTCCCCTTAAGTCCATTTTCCAAATTTTTCTCCAACTAGACAAATAAAATCTCTAGGTGGGGCCCACTGGATAGACCCCACACATCTTCCAACAAAAATAAATTGTGGCAATTTCCATTTTTTATATTATAAAATATTTAAAAATATTTAACAAAAACATTTAATAAAAATATTTATAATTCATTCATGGCGGATTTTTTTTTTAAAATAATTACTAGCAGTCTATTTTTAAGCCCTGTGGGCTAGACAAAGGTGGCGATGGGGACCACCATCAGGGCCCGACCATGTCGGTACCACCGGTGATGGGGGCCGAGGTCCTTACCAATAGCAAGTACTACTAGAAAAGCTGATATTACCTACTATCAGCAGGTACTACCCCTGTTGCAGGGGACCTGTGGGGGTGCGGGTACGATCCCCCCCACGGTCAAATATTTTTTAAATTTTTTTCATTTGCAATATTTTCAAGTATGACCAAACTGGGGCAAGTTTTATATCGATTTTCATTTCTCAGCCAACCTGAATCCGTCCATGAGGTCTTTTTTGTGCCACGGGGCCAAATATGAATGCTCACCCCCAAAACCCTCATTTAAAGAAAAAATTCAATGATGCCCTAGATTGACCAAATTCATCAAACCCCAAATCTACAAACAATCCATCATAACAACAAATCCAAATAACATAGATTTGCAATAACAACCTACAAAACCATATATATTGCCTTGTATTTTCATTCTTTCTTGCATTCATGGATTCCAACTAGGGTTATAAACACCATTAAACCAATAGCTCTGATACCACTTGTAAGGAAACTTGCAACCGTCTTTATGACAATTTTCATATAACCCATTATAGATTTCAATCAAATCAACACATAGAAGCCACATGCAAAAGAATAGACAACATACCCATGAAAATGTGACACCATATATATCCTAGGAAAACCATCATCAGGGAAGAACCCAATCCCTAAAAGCATCATACACCATGTATTATCAACAATGCCTCCATTACAATACAACTATGGAAAGCCTTCAAAAACCCAACCATAACTAGGCACTCCATGTGACCAAGCATGAATCCACACATCCGATGTCACACTTCCTCCTTCACAATTGCTAACTTGGCTAACCCAAACAACTATCCTTGTGGTGCTTTTATAGAGACAAGCAACCACA
This sequence comes from Cryptomeria japonica, assembly GCF_030272615.1. Taxonomy (NCBI): domain Eukaryota; kingdom Viridiplantae; phylum Streptophyta; class Pinopsida; order Cupressales; family Cupressaceae; genus Cryptomeria; species Cryptomeria japonica. The sequence goes on from NC_081409.1 coordinate 165,747,554, forward strand.
AAACCACCAAGTGTTATTGCATCAAAACCATGCGACAATAAAATATAATATTTTTCCTACCTACCCTTGACCCACATTTAATATTGGGTGCACTTCATCACAATTGCATTCCTCAATATTAAATAAATATAATATAATAAAACCAATGTGTCAATACAACTCATCAAGTGGTTACAAGAATATTCCAAGGGAATCTTTACATGTTGCATGTCCATCTAGGTGCTCCTAGGTGCAATAATACAATATGATATTACAATATAATTCCATGCCCACCTCACACAATAATAAAGTAATATAACAATGAAACATTATTATGCAAGGTGTACAACACCATTTTCCCAATAGGGATAAAGTCAAGTGTGGTTGAGTATGGATAAATTTATGTGTCTACATTGACGATGTAGGCATGATACCAAGATACATCACATGGTGAAGCACTATGCATCTTGCCCCTATGTTTCTCATATACCACCCTACTAGTGATCCCTAGTTGTGGGTTGATTAGGGAAATCACCTAGAGGAGGAGGATGATGGTGATGATGATGTGGATGAGATAGTACTAGATGTAGAGAGTGGATGAGGATAGGAGGAGGAAGGTGATGGTATGATTGATAAGAGACCTAGAGGCATCATCCTTATGTGTCATGACCACAACCTACTACAAGTGGGGCATCGAGTCATTATGAACATAGAGAGATGAGCGAAGATGTATCTAAACTTCCCCTAGTACCAACAACTATAGGTGTAGTCATGGTCACTACCCTGGTTGACCCTTACTAGTAGGCTGGTGATCTAGCTGAGAGACTAGTGATTATATTTTGATTTCAGTAGCGTACTACATGTTGTAATTTTAATTTTTTTTATATACACAATGAGATACTTGGCATTATAGTTATTTTCCTCTTATAGTTGACACACAGACATGGATCAACTTCATAGGTTGGTTCAAAGTAGAGATGGTCCCTATTGTGTAGGTTCAAGAACTAGTGTAGTTATTTATAGTCCTCGATAGATCATTAGATGACATGTACTTGTTTTCCTCTTGTAGTTGACACACAAGCATGGATCGACTTCATAGGTTGGTTCATTAAAAAGATGGTCCCTATAGTGTAGATACAATGACTAGTGCAGGTCATTTATAGGCCTCGATAGATCATTGGATGACATGTGGACCTGTTTGAGCTAGTCATACAATTGAGAGAATCTTATGAGGAGAGAGTGATGAATATTTTGGGCCACATTTGAGAGAGACTAGGATCTAGAAAATCTATAGGCAACTAGGATAGGATTAACATCTGAATTGTACATCCTCTTGTGATGATATTATTGGCAAAGGTGGACTAGTTATGAGTTGAGAGAGATAAGCTACAATAATAAAGTGTAGATATGAGGGCAAAGGAAACAAGGCTCTGGGGCAAGATTTAGGAGCTACTTCCAATCTATAGCCTCACAAAGATGGCCATATGTCACACAACCATCACTTGACCTAAGGAATATTTTAGTCACTATACTACCTAATGATGTATATTATTGTTGTATTATGAGACACCATATTTTGTTACAATGGTTTTCTTTTTGTATATCACACATCAAAATATTTATATCTATATATATGAGCATTTTAATTAAAAAAAATTGTATTATGAGATGATTTGATTAGATGACATTTTTAATCTAATTGAATAATTAAATGTAACAAACATATGAGTAAATATGTTTGTTGAGATGTATGCTACATTAAATGCAATTGTAATCTAGTTAAACAACCTAATAAGATTGCTTAATAAATATGACAATGATCTAATTAATGTACATGTATTGATGAATTATGAAATCCAAGTAAATTACTTATTCAAAATTATTTAATTAGATACGATGAATGATTTCTTAGTGTACACATATGTTGAATCAGATACAATCATGATATAATTAAACAAAAAACATTTAATTAGATGCAATGATGATCTAATTAACATGATAAAAAAAATGGTGAATTGTATGCTAATAATAAAGTAATATATTACTAGTAAGAAAACTACTTAAACAACATAAGGCATTGAAATGTTTGTCATGAAAGAAGAAATGTATACAAAATAGATAAGAAACTTAACTATTCTAACATAACATGCTTTAAAAAGATACTAGCATACCATTTAGAAAAGAGAAGAAAATAATTTTTAAGCATAAAATCTATGCAAATGCATAGCTTTAATATGTTATTTGAAAGGCACATCATCCGTTGTAGATAATTTATATGCACTTGATCTATAGACTTTGCTGATGATGTAAGGTCCTAACGAGTTGAGGCCAAACTTCCTTTTTTTTCACTTGGAGGAGCATTGACATTGTGTTAATTTTTATAGAGCACCAAGTAACCAACCACAAACAAGAAATGAAAGACACATTCATTATATTTACATTGAATAGTTATTATAAGCTTGGAGATGTTTGAGAGCATGTAAATGTTGCTCATTAAGCATCTCAATCTATTGAAGTCTTTTTTTTCTATAATAATTTTCATCAATGATTTCATTGAGAGAAATTTGCAACATGAAGGAATTTTTAACTCCAAGGACATGATTACATCAACACCATACATGATTTTGTATGGGGTGGTACCTATAACCATACCAAAAATCATTTGGTAAGTCTATAATGCATTAGAGAGTTGAGTGTGCCAATCCTTGTCATGTTTATTAATAGTTTTCTAGAGGATTTGCTTAATTATTTTATTATAAGCTCTCGCTGACCATTTTATTGAGGATAATATGGTGTAGAGAATAGATGCTAAATCTGGAAACTCTCAATGAACCTCTTCATTTATTTGTTCTTAAATGATGCATCAATATCTAAAACCAAAGAAAAAGGAAGACCAAATCATGAGATGATGTTCTCAAGAAGAAAACAACATATTACTATAACAGTCGTGGAACAAAGTGGAACCACTTCAACCCATTTTGTGAAGTAGTAGAGGGTTGTATCACAAAGAATGTTTTGATATGCAATGATTACAAAACAAGGATAATGAATCTCAACATATGAAGAGATATTGCCTTAGCACATTCAAATCAAGATACCACAATATGATTGTGTTGTATTACATCAACTACATAGATACATGTATCATGATTTTCATAATTAATCTGAGGGATTCCCAATTTTAACATAAGATAAATTGATTATAAATACTTAAAAGAATATATAAAAACATACAATCAAAAGGCTTTCTTCATTAACCTTTCTACACAAAGTACGAAACTAAACATCCTCAAAAAGTCTCTCTAAAGAGTTCTTATTAAAATATTTTCATTGTCCAAATTTCCCTTTACAAAACAAATAGCCTTGTATTATAGACTTCCTTGGATAACTATCATGTAACTAACTATAACTACTTCAACTACCTTTTTGAAATATAAATATTTTAAAAATAATAACCTTTATTTAGTAACATCTTACATCATTGTTTAGAAATAAAGTTCATTTTGTAGTCTTTAGATATATTGAGTGACGTAAGTCACTTTTACAAAAAGGTAAGTAGCAAGAAATTTTTCATTTGTGTCTATTTCATCCATCCTTGCTATTGTGAAAATATAACATACCTCTAAAACCATCATTATCAATTTTTCTAAATCCCAATGATAATAAATTATCTAGATTGTGTACCCAACAAGCCCATAAATTACCAATTAAATTCATATATGTTCAAGATTCAGTGAGAAGAACTCACTCATTACAAATGTAGCCTTTTCCAACTAAATTTTTTGATTAAATTATTTCATTGGAAATGCTTTTCCTTGAATAATGAAATCAAGTAACATGAATCCTGGTGCCTTCAGACTTTTTGGTTGGGCTTCCCAAACTCATATTTATCAAATTCTATAAAATGTTGCCCACCAAATACATTTTCTACTTTGTTTATATCAAATATTTCTTCTATGATCTTCATATTTCCCATTTATTTTGGTCAATAACGTTGTGGTACTCAGCATGACCATATATTTAATGAAACTATGTTATATTCGAATACCAGGGTGGTCCAAGACGATACTAATGAAATGAAGCAAACAATGTGATCATTTTCATCTTGTAATAAGTGATTCATAATTCTATAAAAGATAATCACCTCTTCTTTTGTTAAAGTGGCATCATCTTTCCCATTGTCTAAGTTAAATCCTATGGCTTCCACACCTATCAACATTATAGTTTAATCATCAACCATTTCATTATATAATCCCATTGCATTTGAACCACCTTCAACACAAGCAACCAATGCCATTAAAAAATCCCATTGCCTTTTTTGTTGGTTCACCTTTTGGATACACATCTAGCAGTGCAGTTATATTTTTTGGTATTTTGGTATGGTTTTGTCATTGATGCCAACACCTACTAAACACTTATCAACTCTGGCACTTTGGAGAATCAACAACATTCACCGGCAAGCAAGTGACTCATGCACAGTCACCAGTATCTGATACACCGGCAAGATATATTGATCACTAGCACTTGGAATAATATGGAAAACACTTGGTAATGTCGAAGACATCGTTTGGACATCTTATCCTGGAGTTTTGTTCATTGGTATATTCATATTTGCTGTTACCGACAAATAGGTCTAGGGTTACACTGATAGGTTTATCTTTTTCAAATCAACATGGCATGCTATGGAGATGATTAATTATTGTTGTAAATGCATTAAGCCAACATGTTCAATCGGTTATTGCATCAGATATTATATTGTTTGTAAAATGTTTTTATTGTAATATCTTGTAGAGACGACCTACTAAAATTGGTCTTAGGTTATGGTATAAATGTAAGATCTTATTTGTAAGATCAGATGTGGAATGTGAAAAAAGGATTGTGTGAAGGTATATGTGAAAATTGTTAGGTCCCGGAGACAACTGAGAGGGGGGGGGGGGGTGAATTAGTTGTCAAATAAATTTAAACCAAATACAATTTAACCAACTTAATGCTTAATACTGGTAAACCAATTAAGTATGTCGGTAGACAGTTATAACAGTTAATTACTATACCGGTAAGGATTAGTACATGAAACATAAACACAAAGTCATCCACAACACATAATACCTGTAGTCACATAAATTTGTCCACTTAATTAAATGAATACTTAGTATTTATTTGATTATTTAACCATCAATTAATGAATTAATTAAATTAATATTTAATTAATTCATCTTAACCCTCTTCTCCTATTAATTAAATAAATTATTCAATTTATTTGATTTAATTCACTTAACCAAATTCAGACCATTAATTAAATAAATAAATCATATTTATTTAATTAAAATATTCTCTCACATTTAAATAAATTAATATTTATTTAAATCCCCCAAAATCCCACCTCTCACATTTAAATAAATTAACATTTATTTAAATCACCTTTATCCTCTACCCACTTGTATTTTCCTACAAAAGCAAGTTGCACAACTATTTTAAATAAATTATTTATTTAAAATCCTATTTATCCTCACCCACTTGAAACCTTTAATGGTTTCCCTTAAAGTAGTCAAACTTGATGGCTTTAAAGTCTTCAAACTTGATGGCTTCCTTCTATAGTCTTCTTAAGACTTTAATGGTTTTCCTTAAAGTCTTCAAGCCTTTAATGGTTTCCCTCAAAGTCTTGAAGCATTTTAATGCTTTATCTTCATTTTTCTCATTTAAATAAATTAATATTTATTTGAATATTTATCCAAATGCAAATTACACCATTTAATTGAAATAAATGATTTTATTTTAATTGAAAATACCAAAATTTCTCCCACTTGCATTTTCCTACAAAATCCACTTGTATGCCTAAACCCCTTCTAGATTCTTCTAAACCCTTCCTAATTAGCCTAATCCATCCCCTAAATATTGTCACATTCCTAAGCAAATTGGAGTCACTTCTCAAAGACTCCAAAGTCTTTGAAAAGCAATTAATGCTTTGTGTGTTCAACAAATTAACCCTCAAAGTCTTGGATAACCTTTGAAAGCTTCCAACCTTCAACCACTTAATCCCCAAAGTCTCCAATAACCATTAATGGTTAATTCAACCCTCCCACATGGTTAAAACATTTGTTTTGACTCAACCTCTACCCAACCCAAAGGTCTCATCAGGCCATTAATGCTTTGACCATGATTATCTCTTAAACATTTGCACAAAGGTTTATCCTTGGATTAACTCCTAATCCAATGGGTAATCTTAATTTAGACTTGACCCTTACCTTCTAGATAACCATGAGGTCTTTTCAGGCCTTTAATGCCTCCAACCTCTTCTCTCAACCCAATCGTATGTTGAAACTTGTCACCATTTTATTGGTGCCAATTGTGCACATGGATCCCCAACTTTCAATCCTAACCCTTGTTAAGATTGCTCAATCTTAACCCTTCATTTCCCTATTTCTTCTATAAATAGAACCCTTCTCCTCAAGCAAAGGAGAAGCATTTTAGAGTATTGTTGTTATACTGGCATTAGCATAGAGCTTTTTCATAGCATCACTATCTACTCTAGCATAGTATTTAGCTTTTCATTTCATATTTGAAGCTTAGTATTAAATCTCAATCCTCCATAAGCATCCATAGTGCAAAAAGCTGCTGAGAGCTACACTCATTTGGGACTTGGAGAGGAGAGGAACAAGGGAGGAGCAACTATGAGCATCTTGATTAGCTATTTCATTTTATGTTTATATGCTTTCTATTTCATGCTTAATATCTCTCTTGATATGCCTGTTTAGGATAATCTTTTGTTGCTAACACTAACGTTTGTTTCTTGTGCTCTTGTGTGTGTTGCCATCAAACAGATTTTCTAATCCTTTTTGCAGAGCATCATTTGGTGAACCCGACGTGAATCCAAACACCAAAAAGATCATTTTTTTTTTTTTTAACCAATAACATGTTTGAATGTTGAAAATGTCACACAGGTTGCGATTTTGACACTGTTTTGGTGCGTTTGGCATTATTTTGGCGCTATTCCCCCTGTTTCAGTGCTTTTCCCTTCTCTGTCTTTCCCTTTCTTTTAATACGTTTGTGTTAAATAGTGCCTCTGTTCAAACGCAGACTAGCGCTATTGTAACAAAACGTTGTACAAATCACCTTGTAACCAAAAAAAAAAAAAAAATTAGGCTTGTAGAAGCCCACCAAATAGGCGGATTTTACTAACTATTTTTCTCTTTTGTGCAGATTTAAATTAGATTAAAAAGTAGATTTATATTTTTTTACTAACTTGTTTTTGAAGTTGGTTTTAAAAATGAATTCACTTTTTATTTTGGTTTAAAATTAACTTCACATTTCAAATTTGGGCTTTTAAAAAAGAATCACACATTTGTTTGGAGCTCTTAAAAAGAATTTCATTGTTCAAAGGTAAAAAGAACCACAAACTTATACAAAAACAACTTTATTTTTTTTGCAAGTTAGGAAACAAACTTCGTTTTGGTGCTTAAAATCAACAAGGCAAATTTTATTTCTTGCATCAAGATAAAACTCACAATCCACACTTCCATTTTTGGTGCAAATAAAATTCACAATCAACTTGTCTCATTTTCAAAGCAATTTTACTTCATGCAAACGTGTTTTTCATTAAGTTGACCAGGATTTTCAAATTCTAGTTTACTCAAACAATTGCCTTTGAAGTTAAAAAGAACACCATGACTATTGGAGCAACATCTCCAAATAGTTAGATCACATTGCAATGATAGATTAAAAAGAACAAGTGTTTTTCGTGCTTGGCACACTTGTGCAAAGAGTTGGTCGAGTGGTCCTACTTCTAACACACACTATCCTCTCCCTTGGCTTTCGTGGTCCTAGGTGCAAGAGAAAAGTGTTAGTAACACTCAAAATTTTATCTTTTTAAGAGAGGCCTGCCAAGGGATCGATACTCTTGGGAACGACCTCGAGCGGTAAATCCTTCGAGCCGCTATAGAAATCAGGTGAGAGAGAAAGCTGTAGCCTTGGGTATAGCTGTTCCTACAGTGTAACTGGCCGAAAGGACAAATGGGCCCCACCACCAGTTACAAGGCTCTTAAGTGAGTCACTGCAGAATGAACTTATGTCCAAAAACATCGAACATGACTAAACACCTTTAAGTAGTAGCCCACCCGTTCTATTGATTGAGGATATTTGAGATACAATTTAGTGCAAGAGCATAGAAGGTTTTGCTCCCAAGATACTCACCATACATATTTCCTTGAGTAGAAACATAGCTTTTTGAAAAGTCACTTGTGACTTGATAAAAGTGGTGACTCCCCCATCATAGGGATCATCTATTTGTTATGCTCGTGCAAGACTTAGTATATCACATCCTTACCTGCCACGGCGGGATTCATAAGGTATGTAGTACCAAAGTCGAAGAAATATCAAGATGTGGGCTAAATTTATCACAACTGGCCACTTGACCTTAGGGATAAAAAGTGTTTGAAGTGTGTTCGTTTTACAGACCTAGTGCAAATTGAGCCGACTTCAGGCTTTGGAAATACACCTTAAAATAAATCTAAAGGAAGGGTCAAAAACAAGTCCAAGGATTGGATTGATCTAGACCCATACTCATTTGTGCCTTTGGGGCTACAATTTTGTGTTTGTGTGCTTGCTTTGTTTTCTTGTCAAAGAAAAATCAGAAAATCAATCCCAAAAACAAAGTATTCATCCAACATTTCTCAACACAACCAAAAGTACCAAAAACAAAGTGCAAACAAACAAAGAGTCAAAAATTTATGACCATTCTTCACATCTTGCGAAAGAAGAAGTGTCATCAGAGTATCACCTTGAAAAGGAGACCACTAAGCTCAAAGGCTTTAATCAAAAGGAGGAAATTCTTTTATATCAATCGAAAAATCTTTGTCTCCCATAGAGTCTTTCTACATCGCATGCGTCTATACCTTCAAGGTAAAACAAACGAGTTTGATTCAGAATCATTGAACCACAGAGCTTTTATGCAATATAGAGCTCTGAGTTATCACAAAAATCAAGGAGGAAAGATTAATCCCAATTTCTTCCCAAACATCTGTATCACCTACAACATAGCTCGAGAAGTGCCACCAACACCTGAAAGGGAAGAAGAAGAGTTTGTTCCATTTGTGACACAAAGTTTTTATTAAAAGTTGAAAAACAAAACATCCATCATCTCACTCATACATCATCACTTCATCATCAATCCATCCCAAAACTCTCAAAACATTAAGAGGTGCTTGTCCCAAGATTCCTTTTTTAGATATTGCTTGAAATCAAACACATCACATCACTTTTTAGATTGTTTCTACATCTAGGATAAGCTCATCCTAAGAGACACATCTACGCAGGTTAAAAATAGTTCATGAGTGAATCCTCTCATTGCTAGGTAGTCAAAATCTGTAACACATCTCAGATTTCTCTACACCTTATCACATCCAAACTCATCAAAACAAACAAGCAATTCAAAGAAAGAATTCTGGTTACATTTACCTTTAGAGTGCTAGAGATCTACAATCCACTAATCATCCATCTTTCATCGAACAACTCATCATCATCTTCAATCAACTTCAACACAAACTTGCAAACAAAATGGCTCAAACCCGATCGCGATCAAGGCAACGAGAAATAGAAATTGAGGAAGAAGAGGACAACCTCAATGAATTTCAAGAAGCACTTGGAGGAAATGTAAATGATGAAAACCCAAGTAGTCCCACTCCTTCAACAATCGAAAGGGTTCAGCATAACCCTCACTTTAACAGATTATTTGATGAAATTCTCAGGAGCAATGCGGATGCTCACTTCTTAAGACTTGCTCAAGAAGGAGCCAAACTCCCCTCAGACTTTGATCTTGCCCAATTAAGACAAGCATCAGAAAGACAAAGTCGCCATGAGGAGGAAAGACGTAGAGATCCCATCAGATATAACATCCCTCGAGGTAACCCACCACCTCCTCCTCCAAATGAAATGGAGATGTTGCGGCAACAAGTCGCGAATCTCGCCCAACAACTTCATAGTGGTGTTAAGACCAATCAATTTTCACTTAACGACATCTGTCCCTATCCATTTGATAGGAATCTTTATATGCCACCCTTTCCACGCGGGTTTGAAACACCCAAATTTGAAAAATATAGAGGAAAGGGGGATCCCCGTGATCATGTTCGAGAATTTCATTCTGCTTGTCTTGAAGTAGCTTATGAGGACACATACCTAATGCGCCTTTTTCCCCAAAGCTTGGGAGGAACAACCACATCATGGTTTTCCCGACTTCCAGGTGGCATTAGAACATTTGAGGAACTCATCCAGAAGTTCCTATCTCATTACTCTTATAATATTGAACGCGACATCACCATGGCTGATCTATGCAACACCAAACAAAAACCAGGTGAATTATTCGCAGTATTCCTGCAACGATGGCGCCAAATGTCTAGCAGACGTTCTCTTCAGTTACCTGAACGAGAACTAGTGGAAATTTTCATTTCCAACTTAAACGAAGAAATGGAATTTCACCTGGATGTCAAAGACACAGACTCTTTTAACGATATGATCACCAAGGGTATAAAATGTGAAAGGGCACTCATCAAAAAAGGACTCATCAAAATCTTTAATGAACCAAAAGATGCTCCTCGCCCGCGCTTCAATAGCGATAAACCGAACTTCTGGAACAAGAATAAGAACATCGTCAACGATGGAGTTGTGGATGCTCGGACTGTCCAAAATGCACAACCTGTGGTTCGGTTTGCAGGACAAAATCCTCCACCTCAAAATAACACAAATGTTCCTCTTAATCAAGGTCGCATCACATCTCATGATGAACCAAGACCTCGTCCACAAAAACAAAAACGCACATACACTCCCTTAGGGGAACCCATTGAAACAGTGTTGCGACAACTCCTCTCTCAAAATTTGGTCACTCTACCTAAGCTATCAAACTATGAGCCTCAAGTCAAACCAGCATGGTGGAAAGATACTGAACACTGTGAGTTCCATCAAGGAAGAGGACACAAGACAAGTAATTGTCACCGATTGAAAGATCTCATTCAGGATCTTATTGACCGAGGAGAAATTGAAATTGAAGGGCATGACCCAAAAACAACCAATAATGATCATCAGATGTTCAAGAATCCACTTCCATCGCAAGATCAAAGGGGTCCTTCGACGTCCAGTCGAGGTCCTGATACCACTGATTATACGCAAGCTGCGTATAATTACACTGTAAATCACCTGTATGATGCCAGTGAACAAATTGCAACCATAACCTTCAAAAATCCCACCTCAAATTGCAATGTTGTTACACGTCGTGGCAAGGTCACCATCAAGGCAGCTCCACAAGGCACCACCTCCGTCCCAAAGCAGTACAATCTTGTGGAACAATTAGACAAAACCCCTGCACTTATATCCATTTTGGAGCTTTTGCGTCTGTCACCCTCTCATAAAACAATCTTGGATCAAGCACTCCAAGAGGCGTCAGTCCCTGCAAATCTAAATACGGACCAATTTCAAGCCATGGTTGGAAGTCTAAAGTCATCACCTTGTCTCACTTTTTCTGAAAGTGACAACTCTTCCTTCCAGCAACCTCATAACGCCTCACTCCACATTGAAGGCTTCGTCAACCAACACAGGATCAAGCGAGTCTTGATCGATAATGGAGCAGGCCTAAACATTTGCACACTACAGTTGGTCACAGCATTGGGATATGCAATAGAATCAGTGGATCCTCGTAAGAAGATCACCATCAAAGCCTATGATGATGCAGAGCGTTCATCCAAAGGAGCTGTGGTACTACCAATCCGAGTGGGCCCTGTGGTAAAGCATATCATTTGTCAGGTTCTGGACCTTCCTCTGCCATATAATCTATTATTAGGGAGACCTTGGATACATGCCATGCAAGCTGTTCCATCTACCTACCATCAATGTATCAAGTTCCCACATAATGGTGCAGAGATCACAATCCTGGGCGATGCAAATCCCTTTGCATTTTGCCATAATATCAGCCATCAACCAGAAATTACTGTTCCTAATAATAGGGAAGCCATTTCCTCCACATCATATGTAAATCCCGCCTCTCTTGCTAGTTCAAACACCCCTATACCCAAGCAAGAAAAGCTTAAGATGAAAATCGCAGAGGAAGGTCCTGGAGAATACAACTTGAGTCAGCTCTTTTGTGTGGGACAAATGCCCACTTCTCCTAGAACACATGGTAAACCACAGCAGTTGCTCCAGCAACCACTAATCACGCCTCCATGTGCCTTAACGCCTTTCATTCTTGGAAAGAGTCAAGAGGAAGAGACACAAGATGAGGACCTGGCGGACTGGATCTATAAAGATCCCATCACCACTGACAAACCGCAAGTTACACTTCCTACGGAACAATATGGCAAAGGCCTCCTCATTATGCAAAGAATGGGATATGATGGTCAGAGTGCTTTGGGATACTGCAAACAAGGACGACACGAACCTCTACTACCAGAATTCAAGCCCAAAGGTAATACAGGCCTAGGCTTTGAAAAAGAGATCCTTCCTAAACTCAGATTTAAAGGAAAACCTAGCAAACCATTTTGCCCACCTACTGTAAAGAGGACACCTTTCATAATCAAAGCACCATCAAGCAATATTGCCATTGCCCCATCGAGGCTCACAACCCCACCGCAACCATCACCAGTGCCAAACATACCACCAATCGAACCAGTAATCCCGTCAATAACACCAATAGCAGCAGCAACTGTATCAGAACCTGCAGCAACATCTATGGCGCCAGTAGTTCTAGCAGAAGCCACTGAGTCACCATTACCAATACTTCCAGTAACAAATCCTTTAAACCCCATCACGGTTCCTGCAACATTGATCACCACAAAAGTACATAAACCAATCACGCCTGCAGTATTTAACTCCAAAGACATCCCAGTATGGTATAGCAATCGGATGCTGGAAAGTGATTCAGAGACCGACTCACATGAGTGGGAATTCGATTCAGTGCAACTTAACACTTCAGATGAGGAAGACACGTCACCACCTCCACCACGCAAAGACATCCCTGTTTACGGAGAAGCACAGGTAAAGACCACTTGGGTACCTGAGCTGGAAACATCTTCCACAGACCCTATGTCTCATCCTACGCCTGATTCTGACAGGGAGAGTACCATCAATGACCTTCACCACACTGTCTTAACCCTCACTGATACTTCTAACGAACTTAACCTAATCGATGAAGTAATGCCCATTATCCACCCTGAACTCATCGAATGGAACCAATCAAATCCCCCATGTCTTGACCTCTTCCAAAACGATGAGGCTATCATTGACTTTTTGGAATTAAGGGATAATCTACCAAGCGGGGATCACAAAGCTGGATTCGCCATTGAACTTAATAGCACAGCATACTTCGGAGCGGATGCCAAACCCTTCAGCTGCAAAAATATAACATTAAAACATGGATCTTCCAGTGAAAACCACACTGTGGCACTGTTTGATCCAACAAAAGTAAAAAGAAAGAGCGTATCCAACGGTGAAAACCTCTCTGAGGCGCCGGAGGATGAAGGGTTTGACATTCTCCCTGCTAGTACACAACAGGAACGATCGACGATTCTCATTGAGGAGACTAAAGAATACAATGTGGGGACTCCTGAAAACCCTCATATCATACATCTGGCATCTCTTCTCACTCCAGAGGAACAACCTCAATTTATAGAGTTCTTCCAACAGCGTCAGATCAACTTTGCATGGTCATATGCAGACATGCCTGGGCTTGATCCTGATTTAGTCATGCATCATCTCACAGTAGCAAAAGGAGCCAAACCTGTCAAGCAGAAGCTTCGTAAGATGCATCCTCAGATTGCCGTGCTAGTCAAAACAGAACTCAAGAAACTCCTGGATGTTGGTTTCATTAGACCAATTGATTATGCAGAATGGATCTCCAACATTGTACCAGTTGGCAAACCAAAAGGGGGCATCCGCATTTGTACAGACTTCAGAGATCTGAATAAGGCATGTCCTAAGGATGACTTCCCTCTACCAAATATCGACATCATAGTAGATTTGACAGCAGGACATGCCATGCTTTCACTCATGGATGGCTTTTCGGGATACAATCAAATAAAGATCGCACCAGAGGACCAACATAAGACAGCCTTCACATGTCCATGGGGCACATACTGCTGGAATGTAATGCCTTTTGGTCTAAAGAATGCAGGAGCGACCTATCAAAGAGCAATGACCACCATCTTCCATGACATGATGCATACTATAATGGAAGATTATGTGGATGATTTACTAGCAAAATCACTTACTAGAGAAGGACATCTTCACATCTTAGATAAAATCTTTGATAGACTGGAACAGTACCATGTTCGACTCAACCCAAAGAAATGTGTCTTCGGAGTGACCTCCGGGAAGCTTCTAGGATACATTGTCTCAAGCAAAGGTATTGAGGTCGATCCAGCAAAGGTTAAGGCAATAATGGACATGCCACCTCCAAAGAATATCAGTCAGCTAAGAACACTACAAGGACGACTTCAATCTATCCGCAGATTCATTGCACAATTGGCTGATAAGTGTCACCCATTCACACACCTGCTACACAAGAACATCCGCTTTCAGTGGGATGACAGATGCCAGCAAGCATTTCAGGCGCTTAAAGACTATCTCATGAATCCACCATTGCTGATGCCACCAGATCCAAGTAGACCATTATTGCTCTATATCTCAGCAACAAGTACAACATTGGGTGTACTACTGGCACAACATAATGCAGAAGGAAAAGAGTGTGCTATTTACTACATCTCTCGCACACTTGTGGGCTATGAACTCAATTACACACCTATTGAGCGAGCTTGCCTAGCAGTAATCTTGGCAGCCACTAAACTGAGGCACTATCTGTTAACACACAAGGTGCAACTCATTGCAAAGATTGATCCACTCAAGTATTTACTTAACAAAGCAACATTGACAGGTCGCTTAGCTAAATGGGTAATGATTCTAAGTGAATTCGACATCGAGTATGTGGACCGTAAAGCTATCAAAGGTTAGGTCATTGCAGATCAATTGGCCGATGCACCACTCATAGGCGATCATCCTCTCATTTCAAATTTTCCAGATGAAGAGATATTCATGATCACAGAAGCACAACCATGGAAACTATATTTTGATGGTTCATACACTAGGCACGGCTCGGGGGCAGGCATTCTGTTTATCACACCTCAAGGTGATAGCATCCCAAAGTCTTACAGGCTCACATTTCCATGCACAAACAACATAGCAGAGTACGAGGCCTTGATCACAGGACTCAGGTTAGCCGTACAATGGAAATTACAAGAACTACAAGTATATGGCGACTCACAACTGGTCATTCGACAAGCAACTAATGAATATCAGACCAAAGATGATAAACTCATGCCATACAAGCAAATGGTGGACAGTCTAAAGACATCATTCACTACTATCACTTTTGAGCAGATACCAAGAGATCAGAATCGAGCCGCTGACGCCATGGCTACCATCGCATCTCTCCTAGATCTTCCACAGAATTCAACACGCCACGAGTTCTTGGTACAACAGCTTTGGATCCCCGCTTATGATATCCCTAAATCTGAGATGATATGTCACCTTGTCGGTTATGAATCCCCATGGTACGGTGAGTTCTACACCTATCTTCGCGATCATACCCTTCCTCCCAACCAATCGAACAACCAACGAAAAACCTTCATTCGCCAAACTGCTCGATATACCATTATTGCCGAAACCCTATACCGACGCAGTCTTGATGGTACTCTCCTTCGATGTCTGGAACAAGGTGAGATAACAAAGGCTTTGGAAGAGGTACATGAAGGAATTTGCGGGACTCACTCAAGTGGTCCATCACTAGCCAAGAAGATCATGCGAGCTGGATACTATTGGCCATCTATGGAAAAGGATTCCTACTACTTTGTCAGGAAGTGCAAAAAATGTCAAGTTCATGGCGACCTAATACATGCACCAGCTCAAGAACTGCAACCAATCACAACACCATGGCCTTTTTGTCAATGGGGTCTTGATCTTGTGGGTAAAATCCATCCATCTTCATCCAATGGCCATAAATTCATTATTACCGCCACTGAATATTTCACCAAGTGGATCGAAGCTATTCCACTTACCTAAGTCACCGGCAAGCAGATCGCCTCATTAATCCTCAATTACATCATCTGCCGGTATGGTGTACCCATGTCCATCGTCACAGATAACGGTCTTCCTTTCAAAAATCAGGATGTTCGTGAGCTTTGTGAGAAATTTCATATCCAACACCGCTTTTCCACTCCCTATTACCCACAAGGCAATGGTCAGGCCGAAGCATCCAATAAAAACATATTGAGAATCCTAAAGAAGACAGTCAATGATGCCGGTCGTGATTGGCATGTTCAATTGAATCCAGCATTATGGGCATATCGAACTAGCATTCGAACCCCTACAGGTGCAACTCCTTATTCATTGGTCTATGGTGCTGAAGCTATCTTACCTATTGAGGTCGAGATACCATCCTTACGAGTTTCCTTGCATAATCTCATCGATGACGAAGCCTACAGAGTATCCCGTCTTCAGGACTTAGAGTTACTAGATGAGAAGCGACAAGCTGCATACAACCATCTCAAAGCCTATCAGCAGCGCATGAGTAGAAGCTACAATCACCGAGTTAGATCTCATACATTTGAGGTAGGTGATCTTGTTCTACGAGAGAATCCTCGCAACCAGCCAAACAGAGAACATCAAGGCAAGTTTGAATCAAATTGGCTAGGCCCATATGTTGTCACTGCTGTATTTGGGTCCGGGGCATATCAGTTCGCTACATCAGACGGAGAACCGCTCGCAGATCCAATCAACAGCATGCACCTCAAACGGTTTTACACATAAGCTGTACAGAGCATCAGGCTCCCTTGCCTATCAGAAAATACCAAAAAACATTCAGAAAAATGTCCTGAAGAAAATATAAAAACATTCAAAAAAGTAAAGAAAAATCATGCATCCAAACGGTGAACAACCACTCCGGTGGCACCTTGGGTAAGAACGATGGTGAAAACCTGGCAAACAGGCGCCACTCGTAAAGGCTATGGCTCCATTATCTTTCAGACTTGTGGCGATCACATCTACTTCATACATACATCCATCCATCCATCAACCATGGCTTGTTATTCCTCTGCAATTATGATAGTACTCCATACATCTTGCATCCCGCTTTTTCATAGTCATGTCTAAAACTGGGGGCAATGCCTTTAACCTATTGATGGAAGTGGATTCTACATTGTCTTATGATTCATTAAGTTCTTCATTCAAACAAACATCAAAAATCCAAAAACATTCAAAAATATCTCGCAAAAATACCAAAAACATTCAAAACAATTCAAAATCCAAAAACATCGACAAAACCATTGAAAAATCACACAAAAACATGGCAACACCTTGTACATACTCATCCATGCAGATACCAAAACAAACATTGCGACAAACTACTCACACAATGACCATTTACCAAACAACCACACAATCCACATCAACAATCCAAAACTGTCTTTAAAACAAGGATGCATCCTTCCTTACCAAAACAAAGACAAGATGATGTTTTCTTTGACAAGAAAATTCTGTTAGGCTGTCAAATACTTGGTTGATTTGTGAGTAATTCATTTGTTTATCTGTATCGGGATCTTTTCAACATTGTTTTGTATCGTTTGTGCATTATTTCCGATGAAGTTCTGGGGCATGTACTAATGGTGTCTACATGGGAAGTTCACCAAGCTACGTGATCTTATGCCAAATGCAGTCATAGATCACTACGGCTTGCTGACTACAGCGTATATCTCGACCATATGAGCATGAACCATTACCAAGGATCCATATTCTTTATTATTTATGTATATATTGTTTGTTTACAGGTACAATGCTCATTCTTTGGTTCCTCCTCATCCAATTTGGATAAAGGTTTTTATTTCTTAGTACGGTATGCACTTGTCTCAGGATATGATCAGCCTAAGATCAAGGAGGACGATCCAAGTCATGCATGAAAGGAGATAATCCTTATCTATTCCGCAAGCAATACTCAGGTCAACTTGATCCATTATATCAAGTTGCTTGTATTAACTTGCTATATCAAAATCCATGTAAGAAAGACTCTGGTCATCTTGAATCTTTATGTCAAGTTGCTTGTATTTTCTTACAACATTTTAAAGCTCAATGATGAAAAATAATGCACCATGGATCATCATTCCATCTCATTTGTATATATTGCATTCCGTTGCATTCCATCCATCCATACATTCATAAATAGCTGCATATCATTCATACATAGTAATGACAATGGATACTCTATTTTTCCTCTTCTTCCATAGGAATGTAATAGGTCCTCCATTTCTTCTATCTAACATTGAACCCCCCCCACCCTCCCCATCTCGATAATCACCATCACATACCCTACATCGTTTCCCATCAACCCAATCAAGCCACGTTCATCACCATCCATCTCTAATAGGAGGGATTGTGTTTCCCATCCTCATTCATCCACACAATCAAGCAAGTTGCTCTGTCTACACAGATACATCGACTCCCACACACCTAGACTATCAACAGATACTCTGATCAAGTATCTTCGGGTCTCAACAGGTAATCGATTATGGTAATCCTAGACTACATCAGGCATTTATCATAATGACCTAGTCTCAATGGGGCTGCCATGATTCCCCACAACCATCCATCACACGCACATACTATCAATTGATCAACCAATCAAACACAATCCAACGGACAATTACATCAATTGTCTACGTCTCAATGAGTATTTTGCTTCATATACCTTGACTTCATCGGGCAATTACATCAATTGTCTAAGTCACCATCAGGTCACTTTGATTCACTTACTCAGACTTTATCATGTTCAAGCGACCAACTGACATCAACTGTCACGCTTTGACTTGACCGGGGCAATTAAACCGATTGCACCAGATTGTCCAACCAATTTTGATCAATTGTATAGCATCAATCCAAACCCCACACTACATCTGCTATGTATCTCTTGCATGACCTCAGGGTACTCGCTGGCTTGTTGTTTCTTCATATTCACTCCATTTTCTCCCATTCTTTCATCATTAGTTCTAATTTCTTCTATTCTACCTCCCCTCCACTTTGCATTCTTTTTCAAGAGATCGCCCGATTTTTCAAAACAAAACTTGGCCCATCTCTCAAGGGGGCATACCACCCATTAAATTTACATTTTATGGGGCATTTCTTCACACCTATTTTTCTTTCTTTGAAACGACGCGATAAATCGCACCGTCTCAAAGAGGGGCAAATGTAGTCACATAAATTTGTCCACTTAATTAAATGAATACTTAGTATTTATTTGATTATTTAACCATCAATTAATGAATTAATTAAATTAATATTTAATTAATTCATCTTAACCCTCTTCTCCTATTAATTAAATAAATTATTCAATTTATTTGATTTAATTCACTTAACCAAATTCAGACCATTAATTAAATAAATAAATCATATTTATTTAATTAAAATATTCTCTCACATTTAAATAAATTAATATTTATTTAAATCCCCCAAAATCCCACCTCTCACATTTAAATAAATTAACATTTATTTAAATCACCTTTATCCTCTACCCACTTGTATTTTCCTACAAAAGCAAGTTGCACAACTATTTTAAATAAATTATTTATTTAAAATCCTATTTATCCTCACCCACTTGAAACCTTTAATGGTTTCCCTTAAAGTAGTCAAACTTGATGGCTTTAAAGTCTTCAAACTTGATGGCTTCCTTCTATAGTCTTCTTAAGACTTTAATGGTTTTCCTTAAAGTCTTCAAGCCTTTAATGGTTTCCCTCAAAGTCTTGAAGCATTTTAATGCTTTATCTTCATTTTTCTCATTTAAATAAATTAATATTTATTTGAATATTTATCCAAATGCAAATTACACCATTTAATTGAAATAAATGATTTTATTTTAATTGAAAATACCAAAATTTCTCCCACTTGCATTTTCCTACAAAATCCACTTGTATGCCTAAACCCCTTCTAGATTCTTCTAAACCCTTCCTAATTAGCCTAATCCATCCCCTAAATATTGTCACATTCCTAAGCAAATTGGAGTCACTTCTCAAAGACTCCAAAGTCTTTGAAAAGCAATTAATGCTTTGTGTGTTCAACAAATTAACCCTCAAAGTCTTGGATAACCTTTGAAAGCTTCCAACCTTCAACCACTTAATCCCCAAAGTCTCCAATAACCATTAATGGTTAATTCAACCCTCCCACATGGTTAAAACATTTGTTTTGACTCAACCTCTACCCAACCCAAAGGTCTCATCAGGTCATTAATGCTTTGACCATGATTATCTCTTAAACATTTGCACAAAGGTTTATCCTTGGATTAACTCCTAATCCAATGGGTAATCTTAATTTAGACTTGACCCTTACCTTCTAGATAACCATGAGGTCTTTTCAGGCCTTTAATGCCTCCAACCTCTTCTCTCAACCCAATCGTATGTTGAAACTTGTCACCATTTTATTGGTGCCAATTGTGCACATGGATCCCCAACTTTCAATCCTAACCCTTGTTAAGATTGCTCAATCTTAACCCTTCATTTCCCTATTTCTTCTATAAATAGAACCCTTCTCCTCAAGCAAAGGAGAAGCATTTTAGAGTATTGTTGTTATACTGGCATTAGCATAGAGCTTTTTCATAGCATCACTATCTACTCTAGCATAGTATTTAGCTTTTCATTTCATATTTGAAGCTTAGTATTAAATCTCAATCCTCCATAAGCATCCATAGTGCAAAAAGCTGCTGAGAGCTACACTCATTTGGGACTTGGAGAGGAGAGGAACAAGGGAGGAGCAACTATGAGCATCTTGATTAGCTATTTCATTTTATGTTTATATGCTTTCTATTTCATGCTTAATATCTCTCTTGATATGCCTGTTTAGGATAATCTTTTGTTGCTAACACTAACGTTTGTTTCTTGTGCTCTTGTGTGTGTTGCCATCAAACAGATTTTCTAATCCTTTTTGCAGAGCATCAATACCAATATTTGTATGTGGAAACCCTGTAAGGGGAAAAACCACGATGGGAAACCTTACCCACAATCAGATGATACTACTACAGATAGTAAGTGTACATAAATGGGGTCTGCACATGAAGAAAGGCCAACAGCCTAAAACTCACTGCTCAATCACAAAATGGGAGTCACACTGACTACAGTTGGATGGTTAAATCCAATAAGAATGTACTGCATAAAATAGCATCTTCATATGCTAGATTTAGTATCGGTGTAATGCTGATATGCTTTCACAAAAACCTAGCTTCACCTTCAAAGGATGTCTTCATGTATAGCTCTACTTAATCTCACATATACCTTCACATAATCCTTTTTCGCATTCCACATTTGATCTTATAAATAAGTTCTTACATTTATACCATAACCTAAGACCAATTTTAGTAGGTCGGCTCTACAAGATATTACAATAAAAATATTTTACAAATAATATAATATCCGATGCAATAACCAATTGAACATGTTGGCTTAATGCATTTACAACAATAATTAATCATTGCTATAGTGTGCCATGTTGATCTCGAAAAGATAAACCTGCCGGTGTAACCCTAGACCTATTTGCCAGTAATAACAAATATGCAACTATGAATATACCAATGAACAAAACTCTAGGACAAGATGTCCAGATGATGTCTTCGACATTACCAAGTGTTTTCCATGCCATTCCAAGTGCCGATGATCATCATATCTTGCCGGTGTACCATATACCAGTAACTGTGCAATAGTTACTTGCTTGCCGGTGAATGCTGCTGGATCTCCAAAGTGCTAGTGTTTTAGTAGGTGTTGACATCAATGACAAAACCATACCAAAATACCAACAAAAATAAGTAGAGCTATACACGCAGACATCATTTGAAGATTGAAGGAAGGTTTTTGTGAAGATAATAAGAACTACACCAGTATTGAATCCAGCATATGAAGATGCTATTTTGTGCAGTACATTCTTATTAAATGTAACCATCCAACTGTATTTAGTGTGACTCCCATTTTGTGATTGAGCAGTGAGCTCTAGGTGGTTGGCCTTTCTGCATGTGCAGACCCAATTTATGTACACTTACTATCTGCAGTAGTATCATCTGATTATGGGTAAGGTTTCCCACCGTGGTTTTTCCCCTTACAGGGTTTCCACGTACAAATATTGGTGTTATGTGTTGTGGATGAATTTGTGTTTATGTTTCATGCACTAATCCTTACCGGTATAGCAATTAACTGTTAAAACTATCTACCGACATATTTAACTGGTTTACTAGTATTAAGCAATAAGTTGGTTAAGTTGTTTATGGTTTGAATTTATTTGACAACTGATTCACCCCCCTCTCAGTTGTCTCTAGGACCTAACAATTGGTATCAGAGCCTAGTCCTCTTTTGTAAAAGTTTAACAACTTTAGGAGATTCAATGCCTACTAATTATTTCAGAAAGGACAGTCCTAAACTTGATGGAACCAACTATGGCATATGAAAGATCAGAATGGAGACACATCTAAATTGCATTCAAAAAGACATTTGGGATGTTACAAAGAATGGTTATACTACTGCTGTACAAGGTCAGCCTAGTCCAGCTAACTTGACAAAAGATGAGGAAAATGATTGCAAAGCAAGCGAAGCACTTTTGAGCGTATTATCAGATCAACAAATCATGGGACTATCAGATAGGTCTACTACTAAAGCTATTTGGGATCATTTAGAAACACTGAATGAAGGAGATTCCACAGTCAAAATTGCAAAACTTGAAAGCTTCCGAGTCAGGTATGAACATTTGAAAATGGAAGAAGATGAAAGGATTTCTACTTTTATGGAAAGAGTAAATGAAATTATTTTGGGTATTAAATGTTGTGGAGGAACCTTAAGTGAGGATGAAATTGTTTCAAAAGTTTTAAGAGGATTGCCACTGCCATATAAAATGAAAGTCACTGTTATAAATGAGTTAAGAACAATGCCTAATACATCAATTACTAGGGATACATTGATTGGAAAACTTTCAGTTTTTGAAATTGAGGAATTTGGTCCTGTTGCTACTATAAAGACCGATTTGGCCTTTAAAACATCAACATCATCTGCTCCATCATTTGACAAATCTGATTGGAAAGCCTTTTATGCAAGAGAACTTGAAGAGAGTAGGAAAGAAAATGAAGAACTTGAAGAACTTGAAGCACTATTTGCAAGGAAAATGCCTAAAGGTCCAATTGGAGGTAAGTATGAAGGTAAAACACCCTTTAAATGTTTTAACTGCAATAAGATTGGTCATATGGCTTCAAGATGCCCTGATAGACATGCTAGACTAAGAGAAGAGGCTAGAAGAACATACAAGCCTAACCCTGAATATCAGAGATACAAATTTAAGAAGAATAAAGACAAATCTTGTTACATTACTGATGAAGGTGTGACTAATGATTCTGATGAGGATCCAACAGACAATGGATGGGTTTTTGTTGCTATAACAGAAGATCAATTGACACCTACTACTCAACCAGTAGTACAGGCCCTGATAGCTAAAGTTGAAGTAAAGGATGAATGGATCATTGATTCAGGATGCTCACATCATATGACTTAACAGGGTTGGCTTCTAACAGGGCTCACTTCAGAAGAGTGAAAATTAGTAACTAGTTACATTGGTGGTTTTCCCAAAATTGGGTTTCCACGTTATATCTGGTGTTACTTGTGTTCATGTTACTTGTTTTATGCATGTTAATGTTTAATAAACACTGATAAGTTAATTTACCGAGTTTCAGCAGTTTATATTTAAGACATCTAAGGGACTTGTGGATTTATTTTTGTGGTAACTGATTCACCCCTCCCCTCTCAGTTACTCCATCCATATTTCCAACACATATGACATGAGACAAAGGTAAATTCTTGAACTTTCAAGAATACAATGGAGGCTTAGTGAGATTTGGAGATGACAAAGCTTGTTCAATCAAAGGTAAGGGTACAATATCTCTTGATAGTAAGCATAACACTAACAATGTTTACTATGTTGAAGGATTAAAGCATAATCTTTTGAATGTTGGTCAATTAGTTGAGAAAGGATTTCAGTTACAATTTAAAAATGGAAAATGCAAAATCATGAATAGAACTGGTTTAGAAATTGCAACCGGTAATCAGACTAGAGGTAATATCTTTCATTTGAATAACAATGAAAAGACATGCTTAATTGCACATATAGATGAAAGTTGGGTATGGCATAAGAGACTCTGTCATGTAAACTTTGATTGCATGGTAAAGATCGGTACTACTAAGGCAGTTAGAGATTTACCTAAAATTGTCAAACCCCAGAATACAATATGTAAGGAATGTCAATTTGGAAAACAAGTTAGAGCTAGTTTCAAAAGTATTCCAGAAAAAAAAAAATGCTCTTGATTTGATTCACATTGATTTATGTGGTCCAGCTAGAACTAAAAGCTTACAAGGTGATAGATATTTCATGCTAATCATTGATGACTATTCTAGAATGTGTTGGGTTACTTTTCTCAGAGAAAAATCAGAAGCACTTGGAAAGTTCAAACTATTCAAAGCAATGGTAGAAAATGAAATCGGTAAGAAAATCAAATGTTTAAGATCAGATCAAGGAGGTGAATTTACATCGAAGGAATTTAATACATTCTGTGAAGTAAATGGAATCAGAAGACAACTATCAACACCTCGGACACCACAACAGAATGGAGTTGTTGAAACGAAAAACAGAACTATCTTGGACGCAACAAGAAGTATGTTATCAGAAGCAAACCAACCACATGTATATTGGAGAGAAGTAGTTAGTACAATGGTCTATACATTTAACAAAGTTCACATCAAAGGTGAAACTGGTAAGACCCCTCATGAACTATGGTTTGGTAATACTTCTATTCTTAAATATTTTAGAATTTTTGGAAGTAAATGTTATATCAGAAGAGATGAGTATATTGGCAAATTTGATCCTAGAAGTGATGAAGGAATATTTCTTGGTTATTCATCTAAGAGCAAGACATATAGATGTTTTATAAAAGATTGCAGAAAATTGTTGAAAGTACAAATGTAAAAATTGATGAACAATTTGGAGGAACTTCAAGGTATATAGACTCTGAACCGGCAACAGAAATTTTGACAAATGAACCTACTCTAAATCCACCGGTACAGAATGAAGATCCAGTTACCCCGGTATCATCTGAGGATTCCATAGTAATTGAGGAACAACAACAAACCAAGACACCTCGGTATGTAAGACTGAATCATTCTGAAGATCAGATAATTGGAAACAAGTCTAAAGGAGTTATGACAAGAGGAAGATTGACAAATGAAGAGGTATGTCTTATTTCTCAAATTGAACCATCATCTGTTAATGAGGCATGTGAAGATAAATTTTGGATTAAAGCTATGGAAGAAAAATTAGAACAAATTGAGAAAACAACACTTGGACATTAGTTCCCCGACCTAAAGATTAAAATGTAATTGGAACCAAATGGGTATTTAGAAACAAACTTAATGAAGATGGTAAGGTTGTCAGAAATAAAGCAAGACTAGTGTGTAAGGAATATTCTCAAAAAGAAAGAGTTGATTACAATAAAACCTTTGCACCGGTAGTTAGAATTGAGGCAGTCAGATTATTTTTGGCTTTTGCAGCACACAAGAACTACAAAGTTTATCAAATGGATATTAAATGCACATTTTTGAATGGAGATCTTGAAGAGAAAGTATACATTGAACAACTTAATGGATTTTCTTGGATAGATGACAATGATATGGTTTGCAGGTTAAGAAAAGCTTTGTATGGATTGAAATAAGCTCCAAGAGCTTGATATGCAAGATTGGATAAGTATCTTTTAAAGATTGGTTTTACTAAAGAAAATGCAGACAACAATTTATATTATAAAGTAACTAATGATGAAATCTTGATTATAGAAGTACTTGTTGATGATATAATCTTTGGAGGAGAAGATGGATTATGTAAAGAATTTTCTATTAAAATGCAGCAAGAATTTGAAATGTCTATGATTGGAGAAATAAAATTCTTTTTAGGATTGCAGATTTCACAGACTGATAAAGGTATATTATTGAGTCAATCCAAATACTTAAAAGAGTTACTAAAGAAATTTGGGATGGAGAACTCTTAACCGGTAAGCACACCTATGACAACAAATGACAAATTATCACAAAGGGATGAATCTACACCTATTAATCCAACTAGATACAAATCTATGATAGGAGGTTTACTGTATTTGACACAACCCAGACCTGATATTATGAATGTAGTATGTATTGTTTCAAGATTTCAAAGTAATCCTAGAGAAAATCATGAATCAGTAGTAAAAAGGATTTTCTGGTACTTACAAGGCACTATAAATCTTGGATTATGGTATCCTAGAGATGAAAACTTTGAATTATGTGCATACATATATGCAAATTGGGCAAGAGATGTGGATGATAGGAAAAGCACCACCGACAGAGCATTTTTTCTTGGAAACAGATTAGTTTCTTGGTTGAATAAGAAACAGAGTTGTACATCTTTATCAACACTAGAATCATAATATGTTGCAGCAACAACTAACTGTACATAGGTACTATGGCTTAAGAAAATGTTGAAAGACATAAAGGTAAAATGCAAGGAACCTATTAATATCTATTGTGATAATACTGCAGCAATTGATATATCTAAGAATCTAGTATTACATTCTAAAACCAAACATGTTTCTATCAAACTGAATTTTCTAAGGGAAAATGTTGAAGCAAAGGAGATAAAACTGGTTTATGTGAATACTAAATAACAGATTGCAGATATTTTTACTAAACCTTTGCCTAAAGAGACTTTTGAATATCTCAGAGATCAGCTTGGAGTCATACCACCACCGATAGAGACTTAGACAGTTGATGATTGTAATCAACCGACAGAATTAACAGAGAAATCTTTATTCTGGTTCTTGATGAGAAACTATACTTCTTAGGGGGAGTAGTTGGTATATTGAATTGATTGGTATTTTGTATATGAACTTGGATACACGTCTAGCAGTGCAGTTATATCTGACTAAATTCCTTTATTCTACACACTTTGATGGGCGTTGATACTCTGTTGCAGACCTCCCATATTGGCACATAATATACAATGATCCCATTTGAAGAGACCAAATATATTTAAGGTTGTGTGTCAAACTGTTCTTTTGTTGTGCCTAAGATTTCACAATTTGTATGCATTTTATATTACACTGCCTACCCTACGACCATTGCAATCCATGCAATCATGACATCTATTCAAGACGTTATTTCAAATATTTCTACATGCTTTATGCATGTTTCTACATTCAGTGGGTCTTTGATGGGTTCCAATACGCCACTGCAAACTTCCATTATGTTCTTGCATAGGGAGGACATTGTAAAAGGCAAGAAATTTGGATTTACAACTAGCAATTGCATTC
Organism: Cryptomeria japonica; assembly: GCF_030272615.1. Classification (NCBI taxonomy): domain Eukaryota; kingdom Viridiplantae; phylum Streptophyta; class Pinopsida; order Cupressales; family Cupressaceae; genus Cryptomeria; species Cryptomeria japonica. The sequence continues at coordinate 165,774,951 of NC_081409.1, forward strand.
ACTTGAAGATTTCTATAATCTTTAAAGCAAATCTATTTTAAGCATATCTTGGAATCATTGTGTCTCAGAAGATGACATTTTCTAGAAGGCACTTTCTCAAACAGTTAACATGTCTTGTCTATCAATCACATTTTGAATATAATAGAGCAGATATAACTATAATACCTACATTCCATTATGCTACAAGCACTGCAATCATTGCATTTCACAATATGACATCTCTTTGACGAGTTTTATCGAATAGTTCACATGCATGTCTATCATGGCAGTTACAACATCTACCAACATTCCTCTATTCTTTATGCTTAGGTGGATGTCCGTACCGTATTTGATTATTACCATTTCAGTGTAGGTCATGTGGGGTGTTGGTAAAGTTTGCAGATCAGTCTTATGTCTAGTTAGTGCATTTGCTCAGAAGTTTTGATCGATAAGAAGAGGGTTAGGTTTGTATGATTATGTATTTGCTAAAAAAGCATCATTTAGGGCGTATGAGGAGTGTACACTTAGCTAAGACAGAATTTAGAAAACAGAAAACAGCAGAAAACCACTAAACACTAAAAAGACCAGGGACAAAACTAGCGACACAAACATTTACTCTAAAGTTTCTAAATCATTTTTAACAAATTAATTTTGCATGGACCCTGCAGCCATGCCATTCAATGAGATATCTCTTTGAGACATTCTTATCAAGCAGTCTAATGTGCCATAACTGTGTTTCCATACTTTTTGCATTTCATTAAAAGTCTGTAAGGTATCTACCAATGATCATTTTATGAATACCCTACTTCTTGTTGCATTCCACATATATTTGATATACTTAATTCTTACAGTAGTTATAATAACTACTTTGCCTTTTGTAGTTTCGGCCACCTTTCTTGTCAGTGCTTTGAGAGATTGAAAAGCACTGACAACTTAAATGTTTATTGATTCAAACCATGACCTTAAAAACACGATACAATTGTAAACTGACTAGTAGTTACAAAACCAAATCATAATTGTTAAAGTTTATTAATCTAAACTAAAACTAAACCTATCCGCTAATGTAATATTCCAATAATCCTCTCCCCTCTCCATCCCCCTTTATTACATTACGTCATAACCCTCTTTTCAGACATTGATATGACTTGCTATTATTATTATTATTACTTCTACTACTACTACTAATATTATTATTAATTTTATGAGAAATGTTAGTCAAAGATGAAAAATTAAATAAGAATGGAGTTAATTTTAAAAGAAGAAATAACAAGTGGTGAGTCGCACGTGAGGTCATAATTTATTTTGGAAATTATTTATTTTGTCAATATTCTATTTGAGCACATGGTGTAGAAGAAATAAGAAGATTCCATAAATGAATTCAAGTTCAAATTTATTTTCATGGTCAAGTGTAACTCCCACTATGACAACAATTGTTTTGCATGAAATTAATTTTTTAAAATGTTTTTCTCAATATGTTAATTTAGCACATGTTGTTGGAGGAAATGAGAAGGTTCTAGAAAAGAATCTCAATTCAAATTTTTGCATGTAACCCCCACTATGACAATTAATCATTTCCGCATGAAATTATTTTGGGACAAGAATATGGAAATCACTTAATTCTTTTGTAGTGAGAAAATGACTCTCTTTTCTATATATTGAGTTCTAGATTTTTTAAAAAAGGGGAGTTGATTGTTTTGTGATAAAGTAGTCCTTTGAATTCTCAAGAAAGTTTTTTTTTTTCAAATCATGTTAGATATAGATGAATTTTGTAGACATTTTGCATTGCGTGAGTTAGGATTTTTAGAGGTTTTGGAGAAGATCTTGCCAAGTTACAATAAGAGGATTGAAGAAGGATAGTTGGGAGAACAAGGGGCGATTCATCAATAAGATTTTGGTTCATCTTGTAGATCCAGGTTCCCTCTTTCCATACTTGTATATTTTTCTTCTAGAAATGAGATTTTTATTAGCATGCATGTTGTTTTTCTTTGAAAAATGTGGTAGTTTAAGGGAGAAAGATTTTGATATTGTTTACTTCAGAAAGAGGGGAGGGATTTTTATTTGCATAATATAGTGTTTTTACATTCTTTTGTTTTCAAATTTTCATAAGGAAATCTATGTTAGGGGTCCCACAGATACTGAGGAGGGGGGGGGGGTGAATCAGTATCTAACCGATAGTTGTAATTTCTTAACTTAAAACATACATCACATAATATAACAATTTATCGGTATGCAAGAAATAATGCAATAAACAGAATCAAGAACATCCACATGAAAAGTACACCATAACACAAGATGTTTAATGAGGAAACTCGGTGTGGAAAAAACCTCAGTGGGATTTGTGACCCACAATATTCACTCACTAGCCAATAAGAGAATATTACTTATAATAGGGGCCTGCATATGCAGGAAGGCCAATTGCCTAGAGCTCACTGCTCAATGGGAAGTCACATTGACTTACAATAAGGATTATACAAATCCAATAACATGTACTACTTTACAATAGCATCTTCAATGCCAGATTCAGTATTGGTTCCTACTCTGTTCTTTACATATACCCCTTGACTTATATTTCGCACATTAGGTTTGCCTAATATTTTCTTTTATGGTCCTACATCATTTTTACAAATGTCTACAATGATCTCCTTTATATATAAGAGTCATTTTACAATTTGCCACGTCGACTTTCAATAATAAACAAAATATTGTAAAACAAAATCCTGTCGGCCTCTGTGCCTGTATACTTCTTTTCTTCTGCCGGTGTTGGTGTAGAGTGTGATCTGTTGATGCCCGTATAATGTCTTTGCCGGTGCCATAAGATTGCAAGGTTTCCATCAATGACAAAATCTTCAATCACATACAATGTCTCATTGGAGTGTGCATATGCCAACAATCTCCCCCTTTGGCATTGATGGCAACACTCATGAGAAATTTCAAAAAGTGTTCAAAAGTGTGCAATCCAAAAATGTTATAAAAAATGTGAGAGCTCCCCCTGAGCATATGATTCTTGTGTTTTGAACTTTCTCATCCCACTACTCCCCCTTTGGCATCAATGACAAAGGTTGTCAAGATGTCAGTAGAGTTTGTAGGTGCAGCTATCCATAAACTCAACCTTGTAGCTGGGTGGTTATAATCTAAAAAAGATCTCCCAAAATCAAGTTTATACTATCCATAAAGTTCTTACTATCTTTTATTGCTATCTCAGTTCTCTTCACTGTACCGGTGAGATGCTGCAAATGCTCTGCCGGTGTTTTACTTCCCTGTATTAGTGCCTTAGAAATTTCCTTCCGCAGAGATGCTAGATAGTCCAATCTTGGACATAGTTTAGATGTCAAAATTTTTGCCTTATTTATTATCCTTTCTTTCTCCCTTTCCAATTTGTGTAGTTCTTCCTCAAAATTTGATATCTTCTCTTCAAAAACTGATAGTGTATTAGGTGAGTTGACAAAACTATCTGCAAGTCTATTTATCTCATCCTGTACCTTGCTTATTTTCTTGTCAATATCTACAGTCAAAAAGTTTGTTTTACATGTATCTTTGTACAAATTTTTGTACTCTTTCAACAAACTACATAATTCTGGTAGAAGTGTGTCAAAATCTCTATTACACTTCTTTATTTCCTCATCAAAGAATTTCTGCTTTTCAATCTCTACCTTATCCTTTACTGAATCTTCCTTTATTTTCTCAACGTTCTCTGAGATATATTTACATAGTGTGTCCAATTGTCCTAAAGAATCTTTGTTATCTATATTATAGTTAGGTGCAATTACCTTCAAAATTGGTATGGTATCATCAATTGCTTTGTACGCCTGTGAGCTGCAGTCGGTTATTTTCTTGATAGAATCAAGTAATACCTCAGTCACATTTGTTGATTTGTATGCTGATGATGATCCAACAATCTGAGTACCAGTGGAAGTTACTAAGCTTGTATTGACCTCTGGTAGGTTAGTTTGTGTCTGCATTTCTTTAAGCACCTGTTTTACTACTTCTCTGGTTGCCGGTGGCACTGTTTCCTTATGTACCTTTTCTGGTTGTTGTTGTTCTGGAGCCTTTTGCTCTGTTTGTTTCTCTGCAGGTTTCATTTCCTTAGTCTGTGACTCAGTCTCTACCTTTTTCTCTTTATCATCTGCCGATTTCTCAGTTTCCCCTGCTACCGGAGGCTCACTAGCCATATCTGACTTATCAGTTGAATCTTTGTCTACTACTATGTTGATCTTCTGAGTATTAATATCCACAGTGTATAGGACTTCAGAGTTAGGATTATTATCCTCTACATCCATACTCTAGGCTGCCGGTTGATCTTCAGTAGTTGTTGTTTTCACTGGTGGAGTATTTAAAGAAGGTGGGGGTAAGTTGTCTTTAACTTTGACGCTTGGTGGTCCACCAACTTTACCTTTCCCCTTGTCTCTATCTTTCTGATAAACCTTTATAGGTTTAGGGTTCCTGTACTCTTCTTTTTTTTCTTTCTCAACTAGGAATATATCCCATCCATCTTCTATTTCCTCTGTTACTTCATTAACTCTTCCCGCCATTAGTGAAATATGCCGGTGTGTAGTAGAGAATACTGACCGGTTTGCTTGAGCAATCAAATCATCAATTTCTTTTGGAGAGTTTACCGGATATACAACAAGTAACTTCTCAATTTTTAGTTTCTTATCCAATTCTATCACTGCCTGTCTTCTTGCCTGAAGTCTTTTGAATAATTTATTAGGAATTTCATTTACTACTTCCATCAAAAATTTCTTGTACATGTCCATATGTAATATAACACTGTTCACAATTTGTTCTTTTTCATCAGCTGTTAGAGTGTCATATATTTTCTCTATGTTTTTCAGTTTACCTTCCTCTGTGATTTCATTTAACAGTATATCAAGAGGGGCCAAATCTTTGTTTGTCCTTTTCTTCTTCTTAGGTGTCAGCTTCTTCTTTGGTGTGGCCTTTCTAACCGAAGATCTCACTACTTGTTGCTTTTGCCTTGTCCTCCTAGGTGAAGGTGTGGTTGCCGGTGAGGGATCTCTTTTCCTTACAACTCTCTTAAAAGTTGCAGGCATGTCACTTCCTGAAGAAGTACCTACCGGTGATAGGTGAGTTTCAGGCTGTGGAGCTGCTAACTCATCCTCTGTTATGCCAGTTTTCTTCAATACATCTTCCTTAATGGCTTTTGCTTGTCTGGATCCTTTCCTCACAACTGCCTCAACCTTTTTCACTCTTTTCTTTGATTGAATTTGGCTTTCTATGGTTTCAGCACTACCACATATTTCTTCTTTTGGTTCTCTGGGGGCTTCCAGAAGTGCTTTGGCATATGTTTCAACTATGTGATCATCTGTTTCATATCCCATCTCGGTTACCCAGACTATCCTTGGGATGACCACTTCCATCCATATTTCATCTTTCTTGATGACAAAGCATATATCATCCTTGTATTTGTCTACAATCTTTTGTGATAAGCTTACTCTTTTCTTCATTTTGGTCTTTAATGCTTGGAAAAAGTCATTAATATTGCTTTCTTTGTTCTCACTCATGTTATTGAATAGTTCAGTCAATTGTTTTCCTACCAGTATGTCATATCCAAGTTCTTTGTAGCCTATACCAGGAACCTATTTTGTTATATGTAGCATTAGGCATACTAACAGATTTCCAAATCTGAAAGTTCCTTTCTTGTCCTTCTTGATTTTTCCAAGGTTGTCAATTAGTTCATCCTTTAACCACTCACATATGTCAATTTTTGCATTGTCTGTGACCATGTCATAAGCACTCTTAATGCATAAACTTGAAACTGAATTAAGTCTATTAGCATGAGTTGCTTTATACCCTAATATCATACTGATGAATCTCACATTGATATCTTTTACATCATTAACCCTTAGAGACCTCTTGTCAAATGTTGCACCAGTCAGTTTTGTAAATAGGTCATTAGAAACCTTCTTGGTTTTATTTGGCCTTTTATTGGTGGTCGGTAACCCTGTGACAGCTTTCACAGCTTCCTTGGTGATCTTATGGATTGCATCTAACCAGAAAAATTCTCCATGTACTCTGCTTAAAACTATCCTAATCACATCCTTTGAAAATTCAGGAATGCTAAGGATCTCTGTAAATCCTAGGATCTCAATGATTTTGTGTTCATCCTTTATATTGCCGGTATTATCACATGTCACGGTTTTATACATGGTTTTGATTTCCTCATCTCCTAACTATTCAATGTTACAGTGGATGTACATTCGGGGGTCTTCAGCATAAACAACTCCCTTAGGAATTTGAGAAAATGCACCTAAGGTATCATCCTTCTTTGCTATCTCGGGAACTTGAAATACAGGTCTAGGTCTTTTTATTACCTCAACAATAGTAGGGTTTTCTATGTATTCAATTGTAGAGGTGGATGCCATGATTAAATACCTTTTACTGCCTTGGATGGATGATTGCTTGGAGTGTGCTTGCTTCTTGCTCGAAATGCCTTAGCTCGGAGTCTTCGCGCTCTCTGAAAATTTGAAATCTCGGTGAAATGAAATGGAGCCAAAACCTTAACTTTATAGTGTCTTTTCACCATCTACCACATTAATTGCATGCCGGTTAAGTATTCACTTAACATTGTTTGCTGGTAATAAGTAATTTTCAACTTCTTATCTCTAACCGAGGGAATAATAGCACATGTATTAATAGATTGCCAAACCCTCAAGGAAATTTTCTTCAATTAGATGAAGAACTTCATGCTAGTGGAGCACTGCTCTATCCTTCTAGTGAAACATCACTCTGTCCTGCCGGTGAAGCATTGGTTTGTTCTACCGGTGGAGGAGTATTCCCAATATTTAGATTAGCTTTTCTAATCCATTGTTTTGAGAATTCTTTCTTAACCTCTTCAACTTTGTCTTTACCTTTCAAGCTAGCACTTTTGTTGTCTACTGGTGTTCCTTTACTTCTACAGAATTTAACAATATGCCCAATCTTGTTACATGCATAACAAGTTACATTATTCTTCTGAATAGCTTTCCCATAACCTATGCCAGTTTGTGTTCTGCATTGATTAGATAAATGTCCAAATCTTCCACAAATGTAACATCTTACATTCATTCTGCAGTTTTTCAGAGTTGTGACCAACTTTGTTGCATTTGGAACATTGACCGGTGGGTGTGTTGATATTCTGATAATTTCTAGATCTACATTCATTTGCTCTATGACCATACTTATTACAGTTAAAGCATTTACCATTGAATTTATAAGCATTAGGTTGTCTTAAGCCAATTCCAGAAGAGTCACCTTTAGGTTTTTGATTATTTAGCAAGGTGCCAAGTTCCTTTGAAATTTTCTTGAAATTTTCTTTGTGTTGATTTGTAGTTTCTAGTTCTCTTTCCAAGATTTCCTTTTGTCTCATCAGTTCATTTGAGTCATTCTAAGTATGCATCAGATCTGTCTTCAACATGTCATTTTCATAGCTAAGTCTTGTATTCTCATTTGCTGCATTACTTAGTCTTCTGGTCAATTCTTCTTCATTCTTCTTCCTATCCTCAATCTCTTTGCAAAATCTCATAGTCATATCCTGCATTTCATTTTTTTTTGTCATGATCTCTTGTTTCAACTTGCTTATCATATCATTAAGTGATTCTTTTTCATCATTCTCATTTTGCAATTTTTCACAAAGTTCTCTTCTCTTATTTCTTGCAATAGTAAAATTTTCTTGAAGTGCCTGAATGATATCCTGAGCTGCCCTTAAATCATCTTCTAGTTTGATATTTTTTAATTTCTCTACATCATAGTCTGTAAGAGCTCCTTCAAGTTGCTTCATCAGATTTTCCATCTTTACCGGTGACAAGATCTTCCTCAAGCTGTTAGGCTTCTGAAAATAGAGGACCAAGCTCTGATGCCAATTGTTAGGGGTCCCATAGATACTGAGAAGGTGGGGGGGGGGGTGAATCAGTATCTAACCGGTAGTTGTAATTTCTTAACTTAAAACATACACCACATAATATAATAGTGTACTGGTATGCAAGAAATAATGCAATAAACAAAATCAAGAACATCCACATGAAAAGTACACCATAACACAAGATGTTTAATGAGGAAACCCAGTGTGGGAAAAACCTCGGTGGGATTTGTGACCCACAATATTCACTCACTGGCCAATAAGAGAATATTACTTATAGTAGGGGCCTGCACATGCAGGAAGGCCAACTGCCTAGAGCTCATTGCTCAATGGGAAGTCACACTGACTTACAATAAGGATTATACAAATCCAATAACTTGTACTACTTTACAATAGCATCTTCAATGCTAGATTCAGTACCGGTTCCTGCTCTATTCTTTACATATACCCCTTGACTTATATTTCACACATTAGGTCTACCTAATATTTTCTTTTATGCTCCTACATCATTTTTACAAATGTCTACAATGATCTCCTTTATATATAAGAGTCATTTTATAATTTGCCAAGTCGGCTTTCAATAATAAACAAAATATTGTAAAACAAAATCCTGTCGGCCTTTGTGCCGGTATACTTCTTTTCTTCTATGCCAGTGCCAGTGTAGAGTGTGATCTGCTGATGCCGGTATAATGTCTTTGCCGGTGCCATAAGATTGCAAGGTTGCCATCAATGACAAAACCTTCAATCACATGCAATGTCTCATTGGAATGTGCATATGCCAACAATCTATATGTATGTACCATCTTGTTTTAGAATTTGATAGAATGAATATGTGTGCATGCGTGAATAGATGTGTATATCTTACCTTTTTTTAATCAATAAACTAGTAGTTTTCTTCTTAAAATAAAATGTGCAAATGAATGTGAGTATTAATTAATTTCACATCTTCCTTTAGAAAGCCTTCTCTTTATTTTCTAATTTCTTATAGAGAAAATAAATATATAATGAATTCATTCTAAAATATTAGTGCCAAAAATAATCAATTTATAGAGAAAAGAGAGGGTTGTGTTGTGCCCTTTCTATTTCCGTTGGAGTAGGAGTGCCTAGATTTTCATCATTTATATTTCCTCCTAGGGCTTCTTGGAACTCATTGATATTTTCTTCCTCTTCCTCTTCCTCTTCAATTTCTTGTTGTCTAGATCTTGATCTGGTATGAGCCATTTTGTTTACAAGTTTTTGTTGAAGTTTGGTGAAAATGATGATGAGTTGGTAATGGAATGAAAGATTAATGTTTGGTGAAGTGTTTTGCATATGGATCTCTAGCACTAAAGGTAGATGTTACCAAAGTTTTTCGTTGAATTTCTTGTTGTGTTTGGTTGACATATTTTGATGTGATAAGGTTTAGAGAAATCTGAGATGTATTGCAGACTCAACTACCTAGTAATGAGAGGATTCACTCATAGACTAGTTTTAACCTGCGTAGAAATGCCTCTTAGGATGAGTTTATCCTAGATGTAGAGACACTCTAAAAAGTGATGTGTTGTGTTTAATTCAAGCAATATCTAAGAAGAACTTAGGATAGGATCTCTTTATGGTTCAAGAGTTGGAATGGATGAAATGTTAACTTCCATAGAAACTCTGTGTTACAAAAGGAACAAAGTCTTCCTCTTCTCTTTAAGGGATTGGTGGTTCTTCCCTAGCTGAGTTATATGTGATGCAAATACCTGGAAAGATGGCAGGATTTATTTTGCCTCCCTTGTTTTTATGATAACTCAAAGCTATATATTGAGTAAAAGCTTTGTGGTTTAAAGACTCTTGATCAAACTTGTTGGATTTTCCTTGAAGATATAGATGCATGTGACGTAAGAAGGTTCTATGTGAGACAAAGATTTATCTATTAAGATAGAACAATTTCCTTCTTTTGATGAAAGTCTTTGAGCTCAATGGTCCTTTCTTCAAGTTGATATGTTGATGAAGATTCTTCTTTCTCAAAATGTGAAGAATGGTCATATAGTTTGATACTTTGTTGTTGCTCTTTGTTTTAGATCTTTGCATTTTTGAAAATGTTTGTGTTGGATCAATACTTGTTTTGATTTGGGTTTATGATGTTTCTTTTACAAGAAAAGAAAGTAAGCACACAAACATAAGAATGTTGCCTCAAAAGGCACAAGTAAGTATGGGTCTAGATCAACCCAATCTTTTGAACTTTTTATGACCCTTTCCTTCAAATGTATTTTAGGTGTTTTTTCAAAGCCTGAAGTCGGCTCAAATTGCACTGGTCTTGACTCAAAAATGAAAACACTTCAAACACTCTTTATCCCTAAGGTCAAATGGTCAGTTGCGATAATTTCAGCCCACATCTTGATATTTCTTTGACTTTGGTACTACATTCCTTATGAATCCTACCATGGCAGGTAAGGATGTGATATACTAAGTCTTGCACGAGCGTAACAAATAGATGATCCCTATGATGGGGGAGTCACCACTTTTATTGGGCTACAAGTAACCTTTCAAAAATCTATGTTTCTACTCAAGGAAATATGTATGGTGAGTATCTTGGGAGCAAAACCTTCTATGCTATTGCACTGAATTTATCACAAATATCCTCAATCAATAGAACAAGTGAGCTACTACATAAAGGTGTTTAGTAGTTTTTGATGTCTTTGGACATAAGTTCATTCTGCAGTGACTCACTTAAGAGCCTTGTAACTTGTGGTGGGGCTCATTTGTCCTTTCGGCAAGTTACACTATAGGAACAACTATAGCCAAGGCTACAAGTTTCGCTCTCACCTGATTTCTATAGCGGCTCAAAGGATTTACCGTACGAGGTCGTTCCCAAGAGTGATGTGTCTCTTGGTAGGCCTCTCTTAAAAATATAAACTTTTGAGTGTTACTATCACTTTTCTCTTGCACCTAGGACCATGAAAGCCAAGGGAGAGGATGGTGTGTGTTAGAAGTAGGACCACTCTACAGATTTTGCACAAGCATGCCAAACACAAAAGACACTTGTTTTTTTTAACCCATCATCACAATGTGATCTATTTGCTACTTGGAGATGTTGCTCCAACAATCATGGTGTTCTTTTTAGCCAAGATAGAAAAATGAAGTATTCGTTTTATCCAAGATTGCAAAATGATTGTTCTCTTTTAAACTCAAAAAATAACAAGTTGATCATTCTTTTTAGCCCATATTGCAAGATGTGAATGTTCATTTTAGCCAAGATTGCAAAAATGATAGTTCATTTTAATCCAAGATAGCAATGTGATTGTTCTTTTTAAACTCAAAAAAATAACAAGTTGATTGTTCTTTTTAGCCCATATTGCAAGATGTGAATGTTCGTTTTAGCGAAGATTGCAAAAATGATAGTTCGCTTTAATCCAAGATAGCAATGTGATTGTTCTTTTTAAACTCAAAAAAAATAACAAGTTGATTGTTATCTTGGATTAAAATGAACAACAACAAAGTTCTAAAATGGTTATGTGGGAACAATTAAGATTTCCATGACATCCACCCACTTCTGGAACAAAAACAAAAACGTCGTCAACAACGGGGTTGTGGATGCAAGAACTATCAAAAGTGCACAACTTGTGGTATGATTTGCAGGATAGAACCCTCCACCCAAGAATAACATAGTTGCTCCTCCAAGTCAAGGATGCAATACATCTCAAGAGGAACCCAGACAACGTCAACAAAATTTTAAACCTAAACGAACATACACTCCCTTAGGGGAACCCATTGAAATGGTGTTACGTTAGTTGGTTTCTCAAAATCTGGTGACCTTACCCAGAACATCAAATTATGAACCTCAAGTCAAGCCTTCATGGTGGAGGGATACTGAGCATTGCAACTTCCATCAAGGGAAAGGACATAAGACAAGCGATTATCACAGCTTGAAAGATCTTATTCAGGATCTTATTGATTGAGGTGAAATCAAAATCGAAGGACATGACCCAAAGACAGCAAACAATGATCATCTCATGTTTAAAAATCCACTTCCATCACAAGATCAAAGGGGTCCTTCCACTTTAGGGCAAAACATAGATACCACCAATTATACGCAAGTCGCATATAATTACACTATGAATCACCTATATGATTCTAGTGAACAAATTGCAATTATTACCATCCAAAATCCTAGCTCCACTTGCAATGTTGTTACACGTCGTGACAAGATTACCATAAAAGAAGCTCCACAACTCACCCCATCTATCCCAAAGCAGTATAACCTTGTGGACAAATTAGATAAAACACTCGCACTAATATCTATCTTAGAGCTATCGTGCCTATCCCCATCTCATAAAACAATCTTGGATCAAGCTCTCCAAGAGGCGTAAGTCCATGCAAACTTAAATACAAATTAGTTCCAAGCCATGGTTGGAAATCTAAGGTCATCACTTTGTCTCACTTTCTCTGAAAGTGACAAGTCATCCTTCCAGCAACCCCACAATGCCTCACTCCACATTGAAGGGTTTATCAACCAACATAGGATCAAGCGAGTCTTGATCGATAATGGAGCAGGCCTGAATATCTGTACACTACAATTAGTCACAACTTTGGGATATGCAATTGAATCAGTGGATCCCCGCAAGAAGATAACAATCAAAGCCTATGATGATGTAGAGTGTTCATCCAAAGGAGCTATGGTGCTACCAATCTGAGTGGGCCCTGTGGTGAAACACATCATCTGTCAAGTTCTGGACCTTCCTCTGTGATACAATTTATTATTAGGAAGACCTTGGATACATGCCATGCAAGCCATTCCATCCACCTACCATCAATGTATGAAGTTCCCGCATAATGGTGTAGAAATTACAATCCTGGGCGATGCAAAACCCTTTGCATATTGTCATAATATAAGTTATCAACCAGAGATTACCATTCCCAACAATAGAGAAGCCATCTCATCCACATCATACGTAAGTCCAGCCTCTCTTTCTAGTTCAAACACCACTATACCCAAGCAAGAGAAGGTCAAGATGAAAATAGCAAAGGAAGGTCCTGGGGAATACAATCTTAGCCAACTCTTTTGTGTTGGACAAATGCCTACTTCTCATAGAACTCATGGTAAACCTCAACGGTTACTTCAAACACTACTGGTCAAGCCAACATGCACTTTGATGCCTTTCATCCTTGGAAAGAGTCAAGAAGAAGAAACCAGAGATGAAGACTTAGCAAAATGGATCTATAAAGACCCAATCACCACAGACATCCCGCAAGCTAAGATACCCACAGATCAGTATGGCAAAGGCCTTCTCATTATGCAAAGAATGGGTTATGATGGTTAGAGTGCTTTGGGACCTTGCAAGCAAGCATGCCAAGAACCGCTGCAGCCAGAATTAAAGCCCAAAGATAACACAAGACTAGGCTTTCAAAAGGAGATCTTTCCTAAACTCAGATTCAAAGGGAAACCTAGCCAACCACTATATCAGCCTATTACAAAGAGGTCACCTTTGGTTATATCAGAAGCACCATGCACCACACCAAGTGCTCCATTAAGGCTAAAAATCCCAGCAAAACCATCTACAAAACCCTTCATCCCACCAATCAAACCAGCGATCTCATCAACAGCAGCAATAACATCAATAGCACCATTAGCAATAGCAATTATATTAGAACCCATAACAATATCTATGACACCATCAATTCTAGTAGAAGCAACAAAGTCAACACTACCAATACTCCTCATATCGGATTCATTGATCCCCATAATCCTTCTTGCAACACCAATCATTTCATCTACAAAACCGATCATACCTACAATGTTTAACTCAAAGGACATCCCAGTATGGTATAGTAATTGGATATTGGAAAGTGACTCAGAGACTGCCTCACATGAATGGGAATTTGATTCAATCCAACTTAATACTTCAAATGAGGAAGACACGTCACTACCTCCACCCCGCAAAGACATCCCTATTTATGGAGAAGCACAGATAAAGACTTCTTGGGTTCCTGAGTTGGAAACATCTTCCACAGACCCTACGTCACATCCTACACCTGATTCTGACAGGGAGAGTACCATCAATGACCTTCACCACAACGTCTTAACCCTCACTAACACATCTAACGAACTTAACCTAATTGATGAGGTAATGCCCATTATCCATCCCGAACTCATTGAATGGAACCAACCTAATCCCCCATGTCTTGACCATTTCCAAAATGATGAGGTGATCATTGAATTTTTGGAACTACGGGATAACATACCAAGTGGGGATCACAAAGATGGATTCGCCATTAAACTTAATAGCGCAACATACTTCGGGGCGGATGCCAAACCTTTTAGCTGCAAAAATATAACAATAAAACATGGATCTTCCAGTGAAAAGCACACTGTGGCACTGTTTGATCCCACAAAAGTAAAAAGAAAGAGCATATCCAATGGTGAAAACCTCTTGGAGGTGCCTGAGGATGAAAGGTTTGACATTCTCCCCTCTAGTACACAACAAGAACGATCAACAATCCTTATTAAAGAGACAAAATAATACAACGTTGGGACTCCTAAAACTCCTCACCACATACATCTGGCATCTCTTTTAACTCCAGAGGAACAGCCTAAGTTTGTCAAATTTTTCAAACAATGCCAGATCAACTTCTCATGGTCAAATGCAGACATGCCTGGTCTTGATCCTGATGTAGTCCTGCATCACCTCACTATCGCAGAAGGAGCCAAACCTGTCAAGCAGAAGCTTCGCAAGATGCATCCTTAGATTGCAGTACTAGTCAAAGCAGAACTTAAGAAACTCCTAGATGTTGGTTTTATTAGACCAATTGATTATACAGATTGGATATCCAATATTGTGCCTGCTAGCAAACCAAATGGGGGCATTCGTATCTGTACTGACTTGAGAGATCTGAACAAAGTATGTCCTAAAGATGAATTCCCCCTACCAAACATCGACATAATAGTGGACCTAATAGCAGGACATGCCATGCTTTCTCTCATGGATGGCTTTTTAGGGTAAACCACATCATGGTTTTCTCTCGATTGTATGTAGCTTGTCGTTTCTCATCAAGTAGCTCTAAATCTTGGAGACGTGATACTCTGTATGCTTCATCATCTATCAAATTATGCAAGGAAACTCGTAGAAATGGTATCTCAACCTCAATAGGTCAGATAGCTTTGGCACCATAGACTAGTGAGTAGGGAGTTGCGCCTATAGGGGTTCGAATGCTAGTTCAATACACCCATAGTGCTGGATTTAATTGAACATGCAAATCATGACTGACATCATTCACTATCTTCTTGAGGATTCTTAATATGTTCTTGTTCGATGCTTCAGCCTGAATGAGGCGATCTGCTTGCCGGTGACTTGGGTAAGTGGAACAGCTTCGATCCACTTTGTGAAGTATTCTGTAGCGATAATGATGAACTTATGGCCATTAGATGAAGATGGATGGATTTTACCAACAAGGTCAGGGCCCCATTGACAAAAAGGACATGGTGTTGTGATTGGTTGCAATTCCTGTGTTGGTGCATGTATCAGATCTCCATGAGCTTGGCATTTCTTGCATTTTCTGACAAAATAGTAGGAGTCTTTTTCCATGGATGGCCAATAGTATCTAGTGCGTATGAGTTTCTTGGCTAGTGACAGACCGCTTGCATGAGTTCCACAAACTCCTTCATGTACCTCTTCCAAGGCCTTTGTTATCTCATCCTATTCCAAACATCGAAAGAGAGTACCATCAAGACTGCGTCAATATAGGGTTTCAACAATAATGGTATATCGAGCGGTTTGGCGAATGAAAGTTTTACATTGGTTATTCAATTGGTTAGAAGGAAGTGTGTGATCGTGGAGGGAGGTGTAGAACTCACCATACCACGGGGATTCAGAACTGATAAGGTGACATATCATCTTAGATTTAGGGATATCATAAGTGAGAATCCAAAGCTGTTTGACCAAGAACTTGTAGCATGTTGAATTCTAAGGAAGATCTAGAGAGATACAATGGGAGCCATAGCGTCAATAACTCGATTCTGATCTCTAGGTATCTGCTCAAAGGTGACAGCAGTAAATTATGCTTTTAAACTGTCCACCATTTGCTTGTACGCCATGAGTTTTTCATCCTTGGTCTGATATTAAATTGTTACTTGTCAGATGACCAATTGGGAGTTGCCATATATCTGTAGCTCTTGTAACTTCCATCGTATGGCTAGCCCAAGTCCTGTGATCAATGCCTCATACTTAGCTATGTTGTTTGTGCATGGAAATGTGAGCCTGTAAGACTTCTAGATGCTGTCACCTTGAGGTGTGATAAACAAAATGCCTGCCCCCGAGCCATGCCTAGTGTATGAACCATCAAAGTATAGTTTCCATAGTTGTGCTACTGTGATCATGAATATCTCTTCATCTGGAAAATTTGAAATGAGAGGATGATCACTTATGAGGGAGGCATCGACCAACTGATCTGCAATAACTTGACCCTTGATAGCCTTACGGTCCACATATTCGATGTCAAACTCACTGAGAATCATCACCCATTTGGCTAAGCGGCCTGTCAATGCTTCTTTGCTGAGTAAGTACTTTAGTGGATCGATCTTTGCAATGAGTTGTACTTTATGTGTTAACAGCTAATCCCTTAGTTTAGTGGCTGCCAAGATTAATGCTAGGCAACTTCGCTCAATAGGGGTGTAATTGAGTTCATAGTTAACCAATGTGCAAGAGATGTAGTAAACAACACACTCTTCCCCTTTTGCATTGTGTTGTGCCAATAGTACAACCAATGCTATATTTGTTGCCGATATATAGAGTAGTAAAGGCTTACTCAGATCTGCTGGGATCAGCAATGGTGTATTCATGAGATAGTCTTTAAGCATCTAGAATGCTTGTTGGCATCTAGTATCCCATTGAAAGTGGATGTTCTTATGTAACAGGTGTGCAAATGGGTGACACTTATCTGCCAGTTCTGCAATGAATCTTTAGATGGATTGTAGCCATCCTTGTAATCTCCTTAGCTGACTGATGTTCTTTAGTGGTGGCATGTCCATGATTGCTTTGACCTTTGCAGGATTGACCTCAATACCTTTGCTTGAGACAATGTATCCTAGAAGCTTCCCCGAGGTTACTCCAAAGACACATTTCTTTGGGTTGAGTAGAACATGATATTGTTCTAATCTGTCAAAGATTTTCTCTAATATTTCTAGATGACCTTCTCTTGTTAGTGATTTTGCCAATAAGTCATTAACAAAATCTTCCATTATGGTATGCATCATGTCATGAAAGATGGTGGTCATTGCTCTTTGATAGGCCACTCCTGCATTCTTTAGACCAAAAGGCATGACATTCTAGTAGTATGTGTCCCATGGACATGTGAAGGCCGTCTTATGTTGATCTTTAGGTGCGATCTTTATCTGGTTGTACCCTAAAAAGCCATCCGTGAGAGAAAGCATGGCATGTCCTATTGTTAGGTCCACTATTATGTCGATATTTGGTAGGGGGAAGTCATCTTTAGGATATGCTTTGTTCAGATCTCTTAAGTCAGTACAGATACAGATGCCCCCATTTGGTTTGCCGAAAGGCACAATATTGGATATCCAATCTGCATAATCAATTGGTCTAATGAAACTAACATCTAGGAGTTTCTTAAGTTCTGCTTTGACTAGTACTGCAATCTGAGGATGAATCTTGCAAAGCTTTTGCTTGACAGGTTTGGCTCCTTGTGCTATGGTGAGGTGATGCATGACTAAATCAGGATCAAGCCCAAGCATATCTACGTATGACCATGCAAAGTTGATCTGACGCTTCTGGAAGAAATCTACAAATAGGCTATTCCTCTGGAGTTAAAAGAGATGCCAGATGTATGTGGTGAGGTGTTTCAGGAGTCCCCACATTGTATTATTTTATCTCTTCAATGAGAATTGTTGATCGGCTCTGCTATGTACTAGAGGGGAGAATGTTAAACCTTTCATCCTCAGGCACCTTAGAGAGGTTTTCACCATTGGATACGCTCTTTTTTTTTACTTTTGTGGGATCAAATAGTGCCACAGTGTGGTTTTCACTGGAAGATCCATGTTTTATTGTTATATTTTTGCAACTAAAAGGTTTGGCATCCATCCCGAAGTATGCTGCGCTATTAAGTTCAATGGCGAATCTAGCTTTGTGATACCCACTTGGTATGTTATCCCGTAGTTCCAAAAAGTTAATGATCACCTCATCATTTTGGAAATGGTCAAGACATGGGGGATTAGGTTGGTTCCATTCGATGAGTTCAGGATGGATAATGGGCATTACCTCATCGATTAGGTTAAGTTCGTTAGATGTGTCAATGAGGGTTAAGACGTTGTGGTGAAGGTCATTGATGGTACTCTCCCTGTCAGAATCAGGCGTAGGATGTGACGTAGGGTCTGTGGAAGATTTTTCTAGCTCAGGAACCCAAGAGGTCTTTATCTATGCTTCTCCGTAAACACAGATGTCTTTGCTGGGTGGAGGTAGTGATGTGTCTTCCTCATTTGAAGTATTAAGCTGGATTGAATCAAATTCCCATTCATGTGAGTCAGTCTCTAAGTCGCTTTCTAGTATCTGATTACTATACCATACTGGGATGTCCTTTGAGTTAAACACTGTAGGTTTGATCAGTTTTGTAGATGAAATGATTGGTGCTGCAGGAAAGATTATGAGGATCAATGAATCTGATACGGGGAGTATTGGTAGTGTTGACTGTGCTGCTTCTACTGGAACTGCTACTGTCGAAGATGCTGTTGTGGGTTCTGATACAGTTGATGCTACTAATGGTGCTATTGATGTTATTGCTACTGCTGATGGGATTGCTAGTTTGATTGGTGGGATGAAGGATATTGTAGATGGTTTTGCTCGGATTTTTAGCCTTAATGAAGTAGTTGGTGTGGTGCGTGGTGCTGCTGATATAACCAAAGGTGACCTCTTTGTAATAGGTTGATATAGTGGTTTGCTAGGTTTCCCTTTGAATCTGAGTTTAGGAAAGATCTCCTTTTGAAAGCCTAGTCTTGTGTTAGCTTTGGGCTTTAATTCCGGGTCTAGTGGTTCATGTCATCCTTGCTTGCAAGGTCCCAAATCACTCTAACTATCATAACCTATTCTTTGCATAATGAGAAGGCCTTTGCCATACCGATCTATGGGAATCTTAGCTTGTGGAATATCGGTAGTGATGGGATCTTTATAGATCCATTCTGCTAAGTCCTCATCTCTGGTCTTTTCTTCTTGACTCTTTCCAAGGATGAATGGCATCAATGTACATGCTAGCTTGTTCAGTGGCATTTGAAGTAACTATTGAGGTTTTCTATGCGTTCTAGGAGAAGTGGGCATTTGTCCAACAAAAAAGAGTTGGCTGAGATTGTATTCCCCAGAACCTTCCTCTGCTATTTTCATCTTGAGCTTCTCTTGCTTGGGTATAGTGGTGTTTGAACTAGAAAGAGAGGCTGGACTTACGTATGATGTGGATGAGATGGCTTCTCTATTGTTGGGAACGGTAATCTCTAGTTGATGAATTATATTATGACAATATGCAAAGAGGTTTGCATCGCCCAGGATTGTAATTTCTACACCATTATGTGGGAACTTGATACACTGATGGTGCTTGATACACTGATGGTAGGTGGATGGAATAGTTTGCATGGCAGAGGAAGGTCTAGAACTTGATAGATGATGTGTTTCACCACAGGGCCCACTCGGATTGGTAGCACCATAGCTCCTTTGGATGAATGCTCTGCATCATCATAGGCTTTGACTGTTATCTTCTTGCAGATTCACGTCGGGTTCACCAAATGATGTCATGGAAATGGGGACAAGGCAACAACAAAGTTCAATTTTAATAATTTAGTTTCAACCATAAAACCAAAACAAAGAACTAAAAACCATTCCAAACATATCAAAAGAGATTTCAAAAAAGCATGAAAGAAGTTTAACAAAACAAAAGAAAGGAGAAGAGCCTCCCTAAGTAAGATGCTTCCATGATGCCTTTTGATGCTTCTCTCTTGTTTCTCCCCTCTCCAAGTCCCAAATGAGTGTAGCTCTTAGCTTTTAGCACTAGCCTTGGATGCCATATGGAGACTCAAGATGGTTGGATGTGATAAATAAATGCTATGCAAGTGTAGATAGTGATGCTATGAAAAAGCTCTATGCTAATACTAGTATAACAATACTACTCTAATGCTTCCTTCTTTGGTTGAGGAGAAGGGTTCTATTTATAGAAGAAATGGGGAAATTAAGGGTTAAGATTAAGCAATCTTAGCAAGGGTTAGGATTGAAAGATATTCAATCCATGTGAGGCTTTCAACCCAATCCCATGTTGACAAGTGTCACCATGAGGAGGCTTGAGAGGAGAGATAAGGAGCATTAAATGCTTGAGGGGACATGATGGTTACCCTAGGGGGTTGGGTTAGGGTTAGGTTAATGGACATTCCTTTTATCCAAGGGATAAATGAATGTGCAAGGGTTAAATGGTTACCTTAGTCAAAGAAATAAATGCTTTGAAGAGATCCATGAGTCAAAATGATGGTTAAGTTAGATGAAAGTCTCTAACCAAAGGTAAAATGTGAGTTAACCATAAATGGTTTGGAAGACTATAGAGGTTAACCATTTGAAGACATAAAGCCTTTAATGGTTATTGGAGACTTTGAAGGTTTTTGAGAAGTGACTTCCTTTTATTTATGAATGTGACAATTATTGGGATAAGATTAGGCTAATTAGAAGAGTTAGAAGAATCTATAAGGGATTTAGGCATGCAAGTGGATTTTGTAGGAGAATGCATGTTGGAAGAATTT
Organism: Cryptomeria japonica; assembly: GCF_030272615.1. NCBI lineage: Eukaryota > Viridiplantae > Streptophyta > Pinopsida > Cupressales > Cupressaceae > Cryptomeria > Cryptomeria japonica. The sequence goes on from NC_081409.1 coordinate 165,795,521, forward strand.
TGGGATTTTCAATTAAAATAAAATCATTTATTTCAATTAAATGGTGTAATTTGCATTTGGATAGATATTTAAATAAATATTAATTTATTTAAATGTGAATTTGAATTTTGGATTTTATTTAAATACACCTTAATTTATTTACCTGAGAAAAAGGAAGATAAAGCATTAAGTGCTTGAAGATTTGAGAGAAACTATTAAAGGTTTAAGAAGACTCTAGAATGAAGCCATTGAGTTTGAAGACTTTAAGGGAAACCATTAAAGGCTTAAGAAGACTCTAGAAGGAAGCCATTAAGTTTGAAGACTTTAAGGGAAACCATTAAAGGCTTGAGAAGACTCTAGAAGGAAGCCATTACGTTTGAAGACTTTAAGGGAAACCATTAAAGGTTTCAAGTGGGTGAGGATAAATAGGATTTTAAATAAATAATTTATTGATTTAAAATAGTTGTGCAACTTGCATTTGTAGGAAAATGCAATTAGGTAGAGGATAAAGGTGATTTAAATAAATGTTAATTTATTTAAATGTGAGAGATAGATTTTGGGGGATTTAAATTTATTTAAATGTGAGAGAAGATTTAATTAAACAAATATGATTTATTTATTTATTTAATGGTCTGAATTTGGTTAAGTGAATTAAATCAAATAAATTGAATAATTTATTTAATTAATAGGAGAAGAGGGTCAAGAGGAATTAATTAAATATTAATTTAATTAGGTATTGATTGATGGTTAAATAATCAAATAAATACTAAATATTCATTTAATTAAGTGGATAGATTTATGTGACTACAATAATAAATTATCTAGATTATGTACCCAACAAGCCCATACATTACCAATTAAATTTCATAAATATTCAAGATTCAGTGAGAAGAACTCACGCATTACAAATGTAGCCTTTTCCAATTAAAATTTTTGATTAAATTATTTTAATGAAAATGACTTTTCCTAACAATGAAATAAAGTAACATGAATCCTGCACATTATGCAAATGGTGCCTTCAGACTTTTTCGTTGGGCTTCCCAAACTCATATTTATCAAATTCTATAAAATGTTGCCCACCAAATACATTTTCTACTTTGTTTATACCAAATATTTCTTCTATGATCTTTATATTTCCCATTTCTTTTGGTCAATAATGTTGTGGTACTCAGCATGACCATATATTTAATGAAACTATGTTATATTCGAATACCAGGGTAGTCCAAGACGACACTAATGAAATGAAGCAAACAATGTGATCATTTTCATCTTGTAATAAGTGATTCATAATTCTATAAAAGATAATCACCTCTTCTTTTGTTAAAGTGGCATCATCTTTCCCATTGTCTAAGTTAAATCCTATGGCTTCCACACCTATCAACGTTATAGTTTAATCATCAACCAATTCATTATATAATCCCATTGCATTTGAACCACCTTCAACACAAGAAACCAATGCCATTAAATAATCCCATTGCCTTGTTTGTTGCTTCACCTTTTGGATACACGTCTAGCAGTGCAGTTACATCTGACTAAATTCCTTTATTCTACACACTTTGATGGACGTCGATACTCTGTTGCAGACCTCCCATTTTGGCACATAATATACAATGATCCCATTTGAAGAGACCAAATGTATTTAAGGTTGTGTGTCAAACTGTTCTTTTGTTGTGCCTAAGATTTCACAATTTGTATGCATTTTATATTACGCTGCCTACCCTACGACCATTGCAATCCATGCAATCATGACATCTATTCAAGACGTTATTTCAAATATTTCTACATGCTTTATGCATGTTTCTACATTCAGTGGGTCTTTGATGGGTTCCAATACGCTACTGCAAACTTCCATTATGTTCTTGCACAGGGAGGACATTGTAAAAGGCAAGAAATTTGGATTTACAACTAGCAATTGCATTCACTTGAAGATTTCTATAATCTTTAAAGCAAATCTATTTTAAGCATATCTTGGAATCATTGTGTCTGAGGAGATGACATTTTCTAAAAGGCACTTTCTCAAACAGTTAACATGTCTTGTCTATCAGTCACATTTTGAATATAATAGAGCAGATATAACTATAATACCTACATTCCATTATGCTACAAGCACTGCAATCATTGCATTTCACAATATGACATCTCTTTGACGAGTTCTATCAAATAGTTCACATGCCTTGTCTATCATGGCAGTTACAACATCTGCCAACATTCCTCTATTCTTTATGCTTAGGTGGATGTCCGTACCGTATTTGATTATTACCATTTCAGTGTAGGTCATGTGGGGTGTTGGTAAAGTTTGCAGATCAGTCTTATGTCTAGTTAGTGCATTTGCTCAGAAGTTTTGATCGATAAGAAGAGGGTTAGGTTTGTATCATTATATATTTGCTAAAAAAGCATCATTTAGGGCGTATGAGGAGTGTACACTTATCTAAGACAGAATTCAGAATTCAGAAAACAGAAAACTACTAAACACTAAAAAGACCAGGGACAAAACTAGCGACACAAACATTTACTCTAAAGTTTCTAATTTTTAACAAATTAATTTTGCATGGACCCTGCAGTCATGCCATTCAATGAGATATCTCTTTGAGACATTCTTATCAAGCAGTCTAATGTGCCATAACTGTGTTTCCATACTTTTTGCATTTCATTAAAAGTCTGTAAGGTATCTACCAATGGTCATTTTGTGAATACCCTACTTCTTGTTGCATTCCACATATATTTGATATACTTAATTCTTACGGTAGTTATAATAACTACTTTGCCTTTTGTAGGTTCGGCCACCTTTCTTGTCGGTGCTTTGAGAGATTGGCAACCATTTTAATTGCTTTTTCAGAGATTTAATAACAATTGTGAACCTAGAAGTTAATTATGTCGAGTTATGTCCAGAGGTATCTACAATGACATCAAAATGTCTTAAACAAAAAATCATTTATGAAACAATTTGACATGCAAATGAGAGGCAAATGACAGGCAAATGCCACGTTTCAGCTTTTGTGGAGGTGTTATTTTATTACTCCAAATAAAATAGAACCCTCGCCACTTGTCTCTAGCTAGATTCACATCTTTTTGCATGCAGGACTTTAATGGATTTGTATTCTTGGTGTTTATATTTGAGAAGAACATTTATTTTACAGATGGTTCTCTTCTATTATAAGATATCTCTCGACATATTTTACATATATTTTTTAAATATAAGTATACTAGCATCAATAGGATTTATCAAATCATTAAAGAAATTTTCAAGAACACTTAATAAAGGCAAATATGGTAACGTAGGCATTCTAACTACCATTTCAAGAGCATTAATACAATTTTCAGGAACACTGGATGGAAGATTGATACAATTTTATCTATTTAACTATCTTAACTATCCTATTCAAGAGCATTAATACAATTTTGAAGAACACTTAATGATAGATTGATTGATTTTTTCCCTTCTCACTAGAGTCCTTCATGTTTACCTCTTCTAAACTTGCCAAGGTAAGTAGAATCAAATTGTTCATCATAACAATTATAGTTGTTCATCATAGCAATTAGAGCATTACGACACTTGAGAAGATGAGCAACTCTTCTATTCTCATTCAACGGATATTGCTCTTAATCAATTTTCATGCACCACTCTTTCCGCACCATGAAGAAAGGTTGGATAATCTTGATAAAATGATAAAAGGGAAAACCAACACATCTTTATTTTATCGTGAAAACTTATCACATTGTATAAAATGACATCTAGAAAACTTCAAATTTAATCATTTTTGTAAACTATCTTGTGAAAAATTGAAGTTTTAAAATATCCCAAACTAGAAGGTGTCTTGACTTGAAAACTTGTGACATTAGGTGAAATAGAACCAAGAACATCTTCATAAAATTATTTTACACCATCTTGCATCTATGTCAAGATTTAATCATTTTCATAAATCTCCATGAACTAGATAACTAGCCCCTAGGATTTTGACCAAGGTAATAGACGATTTTGATTGAGAAATGGCAAGATACTCAATATGTTAGGACTATAAGGAACTTTTAACTATATAACTAAACACATTGGTTTTGACTCAAAAAATTGGCAAGTTTAATTTAACAAGACTAACATGACTCAACTTTACCTTCTTTTCCATTCTTATTTATAATATGGTCTTTATTGTTTCCCTTGTCCTTATTTATTCACCTGTGATGAGATGGTGGGAAATTTCATCTTTGCATTAGCTACTGGGATCTCTTTCATAGTTATTCCTTTCTTAACCTCTAATGAGTCTTGGAGTCCTTCAAATGTAGGGGACCCTAATTTCAACCTATTTGACCACCATACCTATGTTTCTATAACTTCCTCTATTGAAACATGAATCTAAAATTTCTAATATTTTTAAATGATTTTGGATTCTTGTTTATCTCCCATTTTTAAATATAATTTCTCTCTATTATTCTCAAAGTCTCTTTTTAATTATTATTTTTTAATTATCCATAAATCCTTAATACACCTCAAATATCTTTGGTTTACGATCCTTTGGTAGAGTTTATAATGCCTTAATATTTTCTTCAATTAACTTATCATTTTGTTTGTAAGGAAGCCACACAATCCATGACATTTTGGTTTATACTAACTTCATAGAGAAAAAATCAATGTCTATTCTATATATTTGATTTTCAAAATTTTGCACAATCTCATAAGATATATATAGTCTCTTTAACTTGCACCTTTTTTTAGGAATTTTTAAAAGAAACCCCAATCCACCTCCTTATATTTGCTTGAATGTTGAAAGCTTCTAACATTTGAATTTATTTGTGATTCTATAATCTAGATCATTTGTCAAAAGAGAAATAAATCTTCTATGAAAACTTAAATGTTTATTGATTCAAACCATGACCTTAAAAACCCGATACAATTGTAAACTGACTAGTAGTTACAAAACTAAATCATAATTGTTAAAGTTTATTAATCTAAACTAAAACTAAACCTATCCGCTAATGTAATACTCCAATCGCCCCCCTTTATTACATTATGTCATAACCCTCTTTTCGGACATTGATATGACTTGCTATTACTACTACTACTACTACTATTATATTATTATTAATTTTATGAGAAATGTTAGTTAAAGATGAAAAATTAAATAAGAATGGAGTTAATTTTAAAAGAAGAAATAACAAGTGGTGACTCGCACGTGAGGTCATAATTTATTTTGGAAATTATTTATTTTCTCAATATTCTATTTGAGCACTTGGTGTAGGAGAAATAAGAAGATTCCATAAATGAATTCAAATTCAAATTTATTTTCATGGTCAAGTGTAACTCCCACTATGACAACAATTGTTTTGCATGAAATTAATTTTTTTAATTTTTTTTCTCAATATGTTAATTTAGCACATGTTGTAGGAGGAAATGAGAAGGTTCTAGAAAAGAATCTCAATTCAATTTTTTACATGTAACCCCCACTATGACAATTAATCATTTTTGCATGAAATTGTTTTGGGACAAGAATATGGAAATCAATTAATTCTTTTGTAGTGAGAAAATGACTCTCTTTTCTATATATTGAGTTCTAGATTTTTGAAAAAAGGGGAGTTGATTGTTTTGTGATAAAGTAGTCTTTTGAATTCTCAAGAGTTTTTTTTTTTTCAAATCATATTAGATATAGATGAATTTTGCAGACATTTTGCATTGTGTGAGTTAGGATTTTTAGAGGTTTTGGAGAAGATCTTGCCAGGTTACAATATGAGGATTGAAGAAGGATAGTTGGGAGAACAAGGGGCGATTCATCAATAAGATTTTGGTTCATCTTGCAGATCTAGGTTCCCTCTTTCCATAATGAGATTTTTATTAGCATGCATGTTGTTTTTCTTTGAAAAACTAGGTAGTTTAAGGGAGAAAGATTTTGATATTGTTTGCTTCAGAAAGAGGGGAGAGATTTTTATTTGCATAATATAGAGTTTTTGTATTCTTTTGTTTTCAAATTTTCATAAGGAAATCTATATGCATGTACCATCTTGTTTTGGATTTTGATAGAAGGAATATGTGTGCATGCGTGAATAGATGTGTATATCTTACCTTTTTTTTATCAATAAACTAGGAGTTTTCTTCTTAAAATAAAATGTGCAAATGAATGTGAATATTAATTAATTTCACATCTTCCATTAGAAAGCCTTCTCTTTATTTTCTAATTTCTTATAGACAAAATAAATATATAATGAATTCATTCTAAATTATTAGTGCAAAAAATAATCAATTTATTAGAAAAAAAAATTGAGGTTAAATGTAGTTTTAAAATATAGTTTTTTTAAAAAAAAATAAAATTGAAAAGGAATGAGTTAAATAAAAAAAGGTTTCATTTCTCCTCTTTCTCAAAAATAAATTCTACTTCTTATGTTTCTAATTTACATCCATAATAGTTTATATATTGCAATATTACTTGAAAGTGAAAAAAAGTCTTTATGATTAACTAACACCTTTTATTCCCTTAGATTAATTAATTTTTGAACCCCAAATAAATTATATTTGAATGCAAGGGTGTTATCATAGTGAAATTGTATACATCTATTTTTATTTCATTTACTGCATAAGAGTTTAAGTAATTTGTCATTTATTTATCTATTTGAAATTGTATATATAAAATTTAGAAGAAGAACATATGTATATTAATTCTAGTAATCTTCATATTAAGTCAATGTTGTGATTAACATTATGTGGCTGGATAGATATACATGTATATGCACAAGAAAACAATATTAGATCTGATAAATATTAGATATGTACAAAATTTAATTTTTATTACCATTCGCTTATGATATGATACAACAATAACAAACAAAATCAATAACAATGATTATAGAAATATTAAATAAATTAGTGAAAAAAAAACATACAATTTAATAAAAGAAAACCACTAGATAAATAAATAAAAATTGCATGTCAAGCGTGTAAGAAGGGGGGGTGTCTGCACGACTTCCTGTGAAAGATTGCAGCCCCAGAGGAGCTCTGCACAACCTCTAGAAAGGTTTGCAAGTAATATAAATCGATAAGGACTTATTTATAAGTAATATGTTGACGATGAATTATAATTAAGAGATCAAATAACATATGAAATAAATTATTATTAATTAAACATTTTGCTTATTATTAAATGAAATGTAAGTTCCTTCAAATTATTTAAATTATGGTATAGTGTGTTAAGTTTGATAAATGTTAAATTCTTTTCCAAACTCTTGCTATTTAATCATTTAATCTTCTTTCCAGCAATTTAGTACCTTTCAAGTATAAGGATTGATATTTACGTAAAGTTATCATTTGTAGAAAATAATTAAAGATAAAATTTATGCTATTTCAAATAGAAGAATTAGTTGGTTTATGAATAATGTGGTTATTCTCAAGCTTATTATTAATTGTTTCTCTCTTCAACAAGTTAATGTTAAATTATTTTCCAAAGTCTTGCTATTTAATCATTTAAATTTATTTGAAGCAATTTAGTGCCTTTCAAGTTTTAGGATGCATACTTAAAGTGACATGGTCATTTTTGTAAGCTATCTCCTATAAGTATCATAGTTTTCAAGCAATTAGTACTTTCTTGAATATAGTTTAAGTTTTACAATTATAATTTTCTTTCAAGAAAATACTATTTCCAAAATGGTTGAATTGTTTAGCATGTAATACTTATATCTCAGCTTTTTAATTCCAAGCAGTAATTCCTTACATGTAATAATTTCTTTTCATAGTTGTTTTAGTATAATTTTTATTTATGATTTCATGAATTCATAGTTAAATTCTTAGATAGACAACTAAACAAGAGGAGTTGAAACCCAAAACCTTACCAGTGTTCGGTATCTACGGTGCCTCTGGGTCACGTTTATAGGTAATGTCATTGTGTTGAACTACTACACTTAACGCCTAATAAAGATGCAACAACAACGTCTGTAGCATCATCCCTATAAACCTCCATGGAGAAATAAGGGTCATTTGGAAGTTAAAATCCAAGGGGCGGACAATCCCCCTTGGATCGATAATCGAAAAAAGATTAATTTTAAAATGAATTTACATTCATTTAGTTGAACCTTAGAAAACCCCATTAGGGTTTTTTTGTCTGTTATGATCTTGGAATTTATTTTATCTTGACGATTTCAATAGATGATGTCGGATTAAGGGTGACGCATATAATAGGAAATAGGTCTTAGTTGTTTTAAGCCACAAGCAAAAGGCCACCTTGAGCCTTTTTGCTATAAAGCTACCATCGTGGTTAGCAACAACAGAGAAACTATATGGGACAATGACCCCAGAAAGGGTTGCGTACCCACCAAACAATTTACATTAAACCATAGTTAGAAACCAAAACTACATACTTTACGCCTTGATCCCGTGCCGAAACGGGTATGTAGGCAGTCTAGGGATGAAGTTGTCCTTTGTACTCAGGTGTTCAGGGATGGGGATTAAGATTTGGTTATGGGTGAGTAGTTGGTTCTTGAAGCTCCTTGGTCTTTTAATCAAATGGTACAAATAATAATTGATAGGTTAAAAATGCATACTCGGAAGGAATCTCGTATGGATTCACTTGACTTCCCGAGGCTTTAGGCTGAATTTTGAGGTGGAACTCAATCTTGTTTATGTAATTATTTTTATACTCCTAAGGACAATGACCTCGGTGCACTCCTAGTAGAGGAGTGTAGTCTTTAGAGAGTGGCTCAGGACCTAGATGGTCCCGATGAGTCTAAAGTTTCTGGCCAAAGTATATCCTATTCTTATGAATAGATGCCTACCCCGTTTGGGTAGATACCTATCCCGGATTGGATAGATGAAACCTCTTGTCCCATATGGAAAAATTCCTAACCTGTATGGTTAGATGCCTTGTCCCATATGGATAGATGCCTAACCCATATGGTTAGATGCCTAACCCATATGGTTAGATGCCCATCCTAGTTGGATGGATGCCTATCTCATTTGGATAGATGTACTTGAGTATGCAATTGAATCAAACACAATTAAGAATAAGATATCAATATATATATATATATATATATATATATATATATATATATATATATATATATATATATATATATATATATATATATATATATCAGTTGAGTTTTTGGATTAAGTTAAGTGGGTTATTACATGTGGTATCAGAGAGAAGGTTCAAGTCTAGGCCTTGAGCTCACTTCAACTTATGCAAATTTGAAGAGTATCTTGGAAGTATTTGGAAGTAGTGGAGATAAATTATTATATCTTAAATCAAGAAATGAATATTAAATTTGAATTTCAAGAAGACTTAGTTGGTAAGGAAGAGGAAGAGGAAGGCATACCACCACTATAAGGAGTCAAGTGAAGTTAGCAATGATGAACATCAACAAGACCAAGGGAATACTGAAATAGGAGTTGAAGCTATAACCAATTATTAACTAAGCAAAGGGATGAGATCAAGTCCATGGAACAATCAATGCGAGAGCTTAGTGCAAGGCAAAATAACATCAAGCAGGATTGGAAATGAGAACTTTGGCAATGATTAAGGAAATGAGATGGATAGTAGGAGGGAAGATAATATATATAGGATCTATCTAAGGATTTGAGGAAAATCAACCCACATAGGTTTGATGGGGGAGAGAATTGGTGAAGGAGTTGAAGATTGGAAAAATACTTTGAACTGAGTGTATTTTGGATTCCTATCAACTTAATGGGAAGCAGCTAGTTGGAGGACTAATAATAAGGAATAAATGAGTATAATAAGGATATAATCACATGAGATCAATTTAATCACCATTTTCATAAAAGGTGGCTATCACAATTAGTCTTCGATGAGAGGGTGACATAATTTCATAATCTTTGACAAGGGGCTTTGATAGTTCAACAATAATGAAATAAGTTCGCCAATCGATAAAGTATGTACCTACATATCAAGGATGAGAAGGGTTAAACCAAGAGGTTCATTTTGGGACTAAAAATACCAACATAAGGGTAAAAATCAATGTGCATGGACCCATAGGCATGAAGGAAGTACTTGAGAACACTTTAAAATAAGAAAGGAATCTATTCGAGCCCTAGTAATGATAATATAAAATTTTACCAAGAATCACTCATTCAAAGGGAAGCATGAATTCAAGTGGAACACAAACTTATCCTTAATATATAGGTACATACTTTATTAAATTAATCCTTTCATATAAATTGTAGGTACATATTAAGGATTAATTATATACATCCCTTTGATTTGAATGAAAGGGTGTTATCATAGTGAAATTGTATACATCTATTTTTTATTTCATTTACTGCATAAGAGTTTAAGTAATTGTTCATTTATTTATCTATTTGAAATTGTATATATAAAATTTAGAAGAAGAACATATGTATATTAATTCTAGTAATCTTCATATTATTAGCATTATGTGGATGAATAGTTATACATCTATATGTACAAGAAAACAATATTAGATCTGATAAATCTTAGATATGTACAAAATTTAATTTTTATTACCATTCACTTATGATATGATACAACAATAATAGACAAAATCAATAACAATGATTATAGAAATATTAAATAAATTAGTTAATTTTTTTTTAAAAAAATACAATTTAATAAAAGAAAACCATTAGATAAATAAATAAAAATTGCATGTCAAGCCTGTAAGAAGGGGGGGTGTATGTGACTTCCTGTGAAATATTGCAGCCCCAGAGGAGCTTTGCACAGCCTTCAGAAAGGTTTGTTGTAGCCTCAAATAGAACACCCCCCCCCCCCCCCCCCCCCCCCCGCCCCCCCAACCAAAATGAGAAAAGAAAAAAACCAATTTAAAGCCTTATTTGAAAAAAAACAAAAACAAAATTAAACTTGAAAATCAGTAACTAAATCAGCTATTCAATCCTTGCAAAAGGGTTTCCAAAAATCTACATAATTTGTATATATTAACCAACAAATAAAAGTGGAAACAATTGTCGTGTCAAGAGGGTTTTATTCAAATAGGAAGCTGATTGATGACAAGGGTTTGCAAACTCACAGACAAGCATGGTAGATTTTGTGGAACTCTTTTGTATGCATTCTTCTTCTTCATTCTTAGGGGTTGGAAACTATAGACATGCATGGTAGATTTTGTAGAACTCTTCTGTATGCATTCTTCTTCTCCATTCTTCCTGCAAGATTCATGAAAATGAAATGGAAGAAAAGTTCTAAATTTTAGTATTAGTATAAAGATTTTAGGGTTGTGGGTGAACTCTACATCTAAGGGCTAATATTAATCTAATCTAATGGTTGAGATTGCTTCCTTAATTTGTTTATTCATAAAAATAAAAAATAAATTCTTTCCTTTATATTTAAATTTAATTTTATCAGGGTATTTAAGATAACATTTTTGTGAGGCAATTTTATTTAAGACAAATATTAAGTAATCTATTTGTTGATAAACATAAATTTAGATAAAATGAATATAAATCAATTATAGTAAATTTATCATTGATTTGATTGTTGATTGTTATGATCTCTTGTATAAAAAATAATCATAATCATATTAAATTAATTGCTTATTTTATAAATAGATATTAGTTCACCCTTAATTTTAAATTGTGCCAATAGTTTTGAACCAATGATTTAATTGACTTATTATTTAACTACATGAGGATTAAAATTTAAAATACTAAGAGATAAAATTGTCTTGAAGATTGCTTTTTTTTAATAATTAGTAAGTTATCTAAAAAGCTTTAAAACTTTCTTATTTGCTTTTCCCTATTAAAGCTATAACTTTTAAAATCATTTGTTAAATTATATTTATTAAAAAGAATAATTTTAATTTGAGTGTTTGAAAATTTTATTTCAAAAAAAAAAGAAAGAAAGAAAAAAAACAGATTTTATTTCTTTTCATATTTGGATGATTGTTGGGTAAAGCTTACTTTTGACCTTATCATATGCTCTCTAATTATTTAAATAAGATTTTACTTTTAAAAATTATTTAAATGCTATATAATCTTTATATTTGGGATATAAATGGATAAGGAGTTTTTTATAAGTAATATGTTGACAATGAATTATAATTAAGAGATCAAATAACATATGAAATAAATTATTAATTAAACATTTTGGTTATTATTAAATGAAATGTAGGTTCCTTCAAATTATTTAAATTATGGTATAGTGTGTTAAGTTTGATAAATTTGTACAAATGATAAAAGCTAAGTTCCTTCTCCCTTAGAGATCATTTGTAGAAAATAATTAAAGATAAAATTTATGCTATTTCAAATGGAAGAATTAGTTGGTTTATGAATAATGTGGTTATTCTCAAGCTTATTATTAATAGTTTTTCTCTTCAACAACTTAATATTAAATTCTTTTCCAAAGTCTTGCTATTTAATCATTTAAATTTCTTTCAAGCAATTTAGTACCTTTTAAGTTTTAGGATTCATACTTAAAGTGAAATGGTCATTTTTGTAAGCTATCTCCTATCATTATCATATTTTTCAAGCAATTAGTACTTTCATGAATAAAGTTTAAGTTTTACAATTATAATTTTCTTTCAAGAAAATACTATTTCCAAAATGGTTGAATTGTTTAGCATGTAATACTTATATCTCAGTTTTTTTAATTCCAAGCAGTAATTACTTGCATATAATAGTTTCTTTTCATAGTTGTTTTAGTATAATATTTATTTATGATTTTATGAATTCATAGTTAAATTCTTAGATAGACAACTAAACAAGAGGAGTTGAAACCAAAAACCTTAGCAGTGTTCGGTATCTATGGTGCCTCTGGGTAATGCCGTCGTGTTGAACTACTGCACTTAACACCTAATAAAGCTGCAACAACGACGTCTGTGGCATCATGCCTATAAACCACCGATGAGAAATAAGGGTCATTTGTAAGTTAAAATCTAAGGGGCAGGTGATCCCCCTTGGATCGATAATCTAAAAAAGATTAATTTTAAAATGAATTTACATTCGCTCAGTGGAACCTTAGAAAACCCCATAAGGGTTTGGTTGTGTGTTATGATCTTGGAATTTATTTTATCTTGACGATTTCAATGGATGATAACAGATTAAGGGTGACACATATAATAGGAAATAGGTCTTAGTTGTTTTAAGCCACAAGAAAAAGGCCACCTTGAGCCTTTTTGCTATAAAGCTACCATCGTGGGTAGCAACTATAGAGAAACTATCTGGGACAATGACCCTAGAAAGGGTTGCATACCCACCAAACAGTTTACATTAAACCATAGCTAGAAACTAGAACTACATACTTTACGCCTTGATCCCATGCCGAAACGAGTATGTAGGTTGTTTAGGGACGAAGTTGTCCCTTGTACTCAAGCGTTCAGGGATGGGGATTATGATTTGGTTATAGGTGAGTAGTTGGTTATTGAAGCTCCTTGGTCTTTTAAACAAATGGTGCAAATAATAATTTAAAGGTTAAAAATGCATACTCTGAAGGAATCCCGTATGGATTCACTTGACTTCCCGAGGCTTTAGGCTGAATTTCGAGACGGAACTCAAGCTTGTTTATGTAATTACTTTTATACTCCTAAGGACGGTGACCTCGGTGCACTCCTAGTAGGGGAGTGTAGTCTTTAGAGAGTGGCTCAGTGATCCAAATTATGGATTCGAATAACAACACCTGAGTGAGAACTTGCGGTATTGTAAATTCTGTCTACATGAACAAGAAAGCATAGAATTGAAGCAAGCCCAAAAGTAATCTATTCAATTTGAAAATCCAACATATATCAGTCCAAGGGATTCCAAGGGTCACCAACAAATCCTCGAGAATCGAAACCCAACAGTCACATGCCTTCATTTCCTAGATATCTCGAGATGATAAAAGACCTCTTGCCTTCATTACCTCCAACCTTCGATTAAACCCTGCTACGTTTTATTCACTTGATTCCACATGCTAGCCTTTAAAAGCATTGAAACACTTGTTGAATGAAGAAAAAATGACCTCAAGAATACTAATAATGTTTGATACATGTGTAACCATATATAAAAACAAGAAATTAGATGTACACCCTTACAATAAATCTATCTAGATAGTATTCGAATATTAAACCTTGACGTAAAAAAATTGCCTCTGAGAACTCTTACAATCAACTTCCCATGCATTTAACTTTTTCCAATATTTCACTCAAGAAAGGGAGCAATATTTCTGAAGGTGGACTAATTTAACTTTATTACTAACTGCACCATGTCTGCATTCTAATTACCTCCAATATAATCAAAACATCCAAACTTTAACTACAAAATAGGGCTATCCATGAAACATTACTTATAGTCAAAATAAAACTGCAACAGTTTTAGTTAGAAAAACTCTTACAATATATCATAATGAAGTTCTCTCAGCTGCATGACATTATTCCTTTACCTGGCTCACATGATTACCAATATGTATTTTCAACCACCAAAACAATAGTTCAAGGCTAGCATTTTGTTCAGGTAATTTTTAAAAATCAAACGATGACCTTAAAAAAGGCAATACAGTTGTAAACTAACTAACAATTATTAAATTAAATCATAATCTAAACCAAAATTAAACCTATTCGCTAATGTAATACTCCACCATCATTGGGCCATGAATATACCACATAAGATAGAAAAAATTGTATACAAAGAAATGTAAGGAATATGATAAGTGAATCATACTTAAAAAGATATTACATATTTTTTGTGTGTTCCAAGTTCATGAAAATCTAGTCTCATAGTACATCACAAAACAAATTCTTTGTCATTCACAACCATGTCATATATGGTCAAAGTGGAGGTGTTGGTGGTTCATCAAGCTCCCTATTGGTATATTATATCTTGTAAGTGATAACCATGGTAGCATTTTGAGTTGGTGTGAAAAAGTCTTTTACTTTTCTAGTTTGATTAGGTCTTATTCACATCTACTTGAAAACTCACTTAAATTTTTTTTTTTTCTTTATTTCACCTCATTTTTACTCAACACATGCCCTCACACTTGTCCCATGTGTGCTTACATGTGTGTCACCTTTGGAGTATTAACCAAAGTTTGAATCCTACATCCTCATCATCATTTTCTTTATATGCAAGACATATGTATATTTAAAATATTTATTTGTATAAATTTATTATAATAATGTAAATTTTTATTTGTGAAGATTTGTGGATCTTAAAAATTGATCATTGAGTGCTCCATCATGACATTAGAGAAAGCTTGCATATCCCTTCCCCTTTTTTCTTAACTTCACAAGGTTTTTAGGTACCTTTTTCATTCAATGCATTCTAGAGAAAAAAAGTGACCTTAAAATTGTTCTTAGAAGGCCTAAAAACTTATATTTCCATAAGGAACTATAGGTTTTTGGAGAATTTTTTTGAATTTTTAAGAAGGGTTCCAATGATGTCCATATGGAAATTCATACCATGTGTATGGATCCTTATAGTTTCATGTTGTAGATCATTTGTGCAATCATCATAAGTAGTTTTTTAATTATCCAATGTATTTGTGACACATAGTATGGTACATTTCTACACATGTACCTAGATGTTAGTGTTGCACCACTTAGATAATTATTTCTTTCTACCCATGAGTCTTGATTTCCATCTTTGATTTTTTTTGGACTAAGGTCCCCTAGTATTTCATAATTAAGGAGGGATTCATGTGACATTAACACCTTGGGAATGGGTACACAGATGCTTAGGGTGGTGATTGTTCCATGAACTATTTATTATTTATTTTTTTAGACTAATTGATTTATATATTAATTTAATAGCAATAAGGCAGATGTTACATGTGACAAGGGTAGTTACAAATTGATTTAACCTCATTTACACCACTTTCTTGATCCTAGGTGTTAGGAGAGAGAATGAATCATCTTTACTTATTGTTTGGGGCCTACACTAGTTGACCACTTCATTTTGGTAAATCATAATTGGGAATGTATGCCCACTCTTTACATGGGTCAAAGATGTAGAAAATTATGGTGGTTATTCATAGAAGCATTGAATAATTATTGCATGGGGGATTGGGTTTTATTATCATATCACGGGTTTTGGCCTTAGGATTCATTTTATAGTTTCCCCTTTCACTTCTTTATAATTTGGATGTCATGGATAGTTCTTTTATATTTATTAGACCTCTCTACCCCTTCACAAACCTATAAAATGAAAGAGGATATAAATATTTGTACAAACCAAAGATTTGTATATGTTCTTCAATATTATATTTATATCCTAGTGTAAAGACGATAATAAGAGGATTATAATTTATGTGGTAGATTATAGATAAGTGTGGTAAAATATATATCAAATAAATAAAAATATACACATACTATAGTCATCACATTCACTTAATGCAAATAATAAACCATTACATATTCAACACAGATCCTTGCAATACATTTCCATTGCATATATATCCTACACAATAGCTTTCATACATCATCCTGTATTTTCTCTCAACTATCTTATTTCTACTATTACCTATACTTGTTGTTTTCTATTATTTCGTCTCATTCATCTCATATTCTATTATATTCCATGCCTTTCCCTCTCACTTTCCCTTCCTTATAAAACCTCTTAAAATCAAATATAAAAAATAAAAATCTCATAGATATATACTTGTGCATTAAATGATAAAGATATAACGTGACAATTAAATTTGAAAAAAAACCTAACAATCAACTATTCTCCTTCCTTATATAAAAATAACCTTATTTTAAAAACTCATTAATAAAAATATATTTAAATAAATTTACTTCTTTCTATAAATATCTATTTTATAAACCTCTCTACCCCTTGACCAGGCTTCTCCTATAAAGAAATCACTCCGTGTGGAATTCACTCTCTAAAGCAAACCGGCTCAGCTCTCTCCCTTTCAAAAACTCTATAAAGCCTTCCAAATTGTTTTGAGATGACCCTCCATTCATCACTGCTTTCTTCATAACATCTCTAACACTCCCAATGTTACACCTAAGTCTTTTCCCCTCTTGTCCATCCATATTCATAAACTCTTTTATTGTGAGGGCAATCTCTTGGCGAAGCACCAGCGTGGACCTCAAGTTGTTGGAACTCCTAGAAATGTGACCCAGACTCATGGCCACTCCCCATTGCTGGACAATGAGCCTGCAGTTTGTATACTGGTCTGTAAGCAAAGGAAATGCAAGCATGGGAACTCCCAACCAGAGGCTTTCCAAGATGGAATTCCAACCACAATGGGTGAGAAACCCACCCACTGAAGAATGAGACAACACATCTACCTGAGACACCCACTCAACAACCAAACCCTGATCTTTACTTTTTTCCACAAACCCATCTGGTAGCAAGTCTTGCACATCAGAGGCAACGACATCAGGACGAAGAACCCAAATGAAGGGCCGCTTGCTATGTAACAATCCCATGGCCATTTCATGAATTTGGGGTTTGGAAACATGGGCATAACTTCCGAAGGAGATGTACAGAACGGAGTTCTTGGGCTTGTTGTCAAGCCAGCTCCTGCAGTCAGACTCGGCCCACATGCTTGTCCCCACCTCGCCTTTGGGTTGAAGCAACGGACCCACTGAACAAAATGGGATTCCTGACTGAACTTGCAGCTCTTCAATTGTTTGGTTCTCCAGATCCTCGATTGTGTTGGAAAGAATCCAATCTGCAGCGCGGGCAGAACGAAATGCTTGGTATATGATTTTGTGCACTAGCGTTGATACATCCCGCTCTTGCAGATATGAAGGAAGGTCTGTTAATTTCAGAGCTGGAGCCCCAGGAATGTAGTTTATCAGCTCGTTCTCTGCAACACAAAGTTCATCATTAATGACTTCTCAAATAGGATGAGCCCAAGTCATATTACTGTACACCCAGTATTCTTTTGGATGTGTAAGTTATTAAGGGAAAAAAATAAAATGAAAATAATCACTCTTATTTATTTATAAAAGCGTAAACAGAAGTTAAAAAATAATACATTAAATTTTGTACTCATTTGAAATAGTATTAATAGATAATTTTCTTTATAGAAAAAAGAACTATCAAAACTATTAGAACTAGTGATTGATATTTTTTAGACGAAGAGAGTGTCAACATGATCTGGTGCTTCTTCTAGTACTATACAATAGTAGTTCGGAACTATAGTTATACATAAAAGCAATTGGGACAAGCTGTAAAACAACAGTCTGGGTTGTTACTGAAACCAACAAGTAAGCCAAACTACTTTGATTTACTCTTGTTTGCCTATCTCCTCCCACTTTGCTGGATATCCTCTAAATTATACAATGTTCAGGAGAAGGGCATTATCTTATTATTGAGGAGCTAGTGTGAATATACATGAGTCATCTAAACAAGTCAAAGTTTAGAATGTATAGTTTATGTTAAAATAAATAAAATTATTAATGAGAATAGTAATTTTTTTGGGATGTGTAAGTGCTTCTATCATCATTCATAAAATAAAGTTATATATTTTAAGAAAAAAATAAAAAGATAGATGAAAATAGTCACTCTTATTTATTTATAAAATCATAAACATAACTATAAAAATCAATACATTAAACTTGATTTTTTTTTAAAAATAATTTGAAATGACATTAATACATTAAACTTTGATTGTTTTGAAAGAATCATTTGAAATGGCACTAATAGATAGTTATATTTATAGAAAGAGAGGACTATCAAGATAGTTCATGATTGATACATAGACTAATGCTTAGACAAAGAAAGTGCCAGCTGAACATGATCTAGTGCTTCTATTAATATATAGTATAATAGTAGTAAGCAGGAATTATAACTCTACATTAAACAATTGGGACAGTCAAAATTGTAAAGTAGGCTCTTACTGAAGCCTAAAAGCAAGCCAATCTAACTTGATTTATTCTACTGCTTTCAATCTATTCTGGTGGGGCCAGCCTTAAATCACACACACTAAGCAAAATATTAAGCTTAGAGAATGTCAATCAATTCTGAGTGTTTAACACTTTTAAATTTAGAAGTCAAAGCTTAGTGTGTGATTTAAGCTGTCCGTTCTGGTGGACATCTTCTACTTTATAACGATGTTCAAAAAGACACTATCTTATCATCAAGAAACTTATAGAGTACAACTAATAGAATACAGATGAATCATCTAAACAAGTCAAAATTTAGAATAAACAAATCAAAATTTAAAATTACTGTTTAAAATAAGAAACGAAATCACTAATAATAAAAAAGAATAGTAATCAAGGGGAAAGAGAAAGATCCGATCATCCAATTACCTCAACACATAATCAAGGAGAAAGAGGAAGATCCGATCATCCAATTACCTCAACACATAATTTAAAATAGAAAAAGAACAAAATTTACCGTCTGCTGTAAAGGGATAATGGCCATTTTTGATGAGGAGGTCCCAGTGATAATATATGGAAAACACCATGACCGACTCTGTCCAGAAAGAAACATGTGGAACTCCAAATTTCTTGGCTATGCGATCCGGCCAAACGTAAAACGTGTCGGTGATGATGCAGGAGATTGGAGGGCCTTTTCGTTGCAGATCCTCCATCAATTCCTCTACGTGGAACTCCATCTTATTCAAGAGAGCATTATCAAACTCAAGGTGATTGAGAGATCTGTCGAAGTCCTGAGGCAATCCATCGGACACAAGTGCCGATCGCATACTGTAAACGTTGTGGGCAAAAGGGTCACGACCCTTATAAGCTTTGATGATGCGAGCATAGCAGCCATGGGTGCACACCACAGTCACAAGGATGCCTTTGGATGCCAGTTTCTTGGCCAAGTTATAAGTTGGGATGATATGGCCCTGTAATGGATACATAAACACCACTGCATGCACGCTACTCATCCTTATTTCTCACAACTATGCTCTACCCACTAGCTATTTCTTGTTCTATATATATAAATAAATAGATACGTATATGCATTTATAATTCAAACGGTGCAGTTGCGTGAGTAACCTTCTTTTGCAGCCTTGTTTCATTCCTAAGTCTTAGACTCGTAAGTAAATTGTCTTGTCATGATGGCTTGAGTATAGGTTTGACAGGTGGGCGCCTGTTGTCTCCGACGTGCGAAGCACCGTCGTCCTAACGCTTATCTCCAGGATCTCAAGATTTTGAGTGGGTCACACAGGATAATGGTGTGACAAGAAGTTTGGGTAATCAACCATCTCATGTTATGAAATATCTCTGCAATTTTGTAATAATGGAGGCAATTTGGTCAGTGGGAGATTCAACTCTGAAAATAACTGTTTGGTTGGAACGACAAAACTTACTCTTCCAATGATGAAGATGGATTATTTCAATCGTCTGAATTTAGTTTTGTGGTGAGATTCCATTTACAGATCAGTTTTTGTCGGGCCCAACATAGTAGATTTCTCGCTAGCAAACAAGATGAGGAATACCGCACTAACCAGTAAACCAGTAAACCTTTGGAATGAGAAAGTATAGGTATTGGGCCACAAAAACAAAAGTACTCCCCCATCATATTCTGTAATGGCACCTTTCAAACTGCTGTCTAAGATGGTTGCATTTCTTTCAAAGCAATTCTACTAATCTGAGTTTGAAGTATTAAGCATATTGTTTATAGCTGTTGGTTTCAAATCAATTTTAGTATAGCTAATTTTTAAGTATGAAAGTGAAAACTAGGTTGTTCCCACAACAATAGTATTGATTAATTAATCAAAATTTGAAGTTATGATATATTTTGAATTTCTTTTATTAATTTAATAGAATCTAGTTGTCTATTTATCAAAATTAGAGATACTTTCTAATAGTCAAATATTCAATAGTAATTTTATATTTCATCCTTATCAAAAAGGGTTAATAATTATAGACTAGTTCACATTTTAGATTAGAGAATTGTTCGTACTTTAATAGTTATTCCCTACATTTTAAGATTTTCTTCTACCACTTTGGACAAAACTGATTGTCAAATTAAAATCATGGTCATTTAACCTTTCCAAAAATGGGGTGAGGCCACTGCCGTCCAAGACACATCAACTAATAAGATTGGAATTCAATTTTCTATTAGAGACAATTATAGTCTCATAATGTGTTTTCTTTGCATATGGTAAAAATATTTTTTTCATGGATATAAGGACATCTATATGGAGTGGTCCAATATGTTTTTATTTTTTTCTAAAATACCTTTTTATTTTTCATCACATCTTGAATTTAAGTTATTATTTTTGAAAAAAATATATTAACTATAAAATTTAATAATAATATACATATTGTATTTTTCAAAAGTTAAAATGAACTAATTACCTGAAAAAATTTGTGTTCATATGACTTTGTTTTACCTTTTGAATTAAGTACAAAAGATCCAAAAGGAGGGTTACATCGGAGTTATCATATCAGCAGTGTAAAACCCTGAGCCCACCCATACATATCTTAATGACACTTTTAATCCCAGTCTCCCATATACAAAATGAACCAAGAGCAGATATCAAAAAAATATCAACCACACAATTGATCAGTATCAACAAGGCCAACAACGGCGAATACATAGAATATGGCATAACTATCAAAGAAAATTAAAGGAAAGAATCAACAGACTAAATGAACTCAAGTTCTCCAATAATATCATCATTCTTAGCCAGGGGGGATCCAAGCAGTCCAGCCCAAACACCCCTCCATCCAAAATTTGATCTTGCCATGTAGACTGTGGTCTTTATGTGGGTGCACCACCCATCCCTGCATCAAATCTTCTTCTTGTTGAATATTATCCAATCGGGCCTACTTGTCCTCCAAGAAATGCAAGAAGTTTCTGAGTGCTTGCTCAAAAGGGGAGAGCTTACGGTCACCCTTGTCCTAGGTGAAGCCATGGGAAATCTCTCTAATATACACAGCTGTGTGCCTGACCTCCAACCATTGATCAAACTTATTTTCTTCCAGCCTGATAATGATAGAGACCTGCATGGAAACAAGGTGGAAAATAAGTCTCCGTAGAGACTCAGTAAGATTCCTAGGTCTGTCATTGAATAACTCATCATTAAGAAACTTCCATATCAACCATAACATTTCAAGGGACGAGCAGGACCAAGAGTTAATTATTTTCTTGCAGCCTTTGATATAACCAAGGATAGCATCCAAATTTGCAATTTTAAACTTTTCAAACAATATGCCAAAGATTTTCCAAACCTCACTAGCAAATAGACAGTCAAAAAACACATGGTGTGGGGACTCTCGAAGCCAGTAAAATTTATAGAGATACAGGAAACCATCCATGTCTTTCAAGGGGAGTCTATGGAGGAGAAAACACCAAGCAGAAAAACTTTTTTTTTTTGGTTCAGATGGCCCAGCCCATCTTCGACACAAAGCCCTACCCCACTATGATGCACTCTAGCATAGGGACTAGACTGAATTTAGGTGGCCAATCACAAGAAAGGATTCAGACAAGGTATCATATATAGTTTTAGCCTTGAGAGAGGGGAGGGGGGTAGAATCTATCTAGCATAGAGAGGAGGGAGGGGAGAGAGCCAGAGTAACAAGACCCAAGGAAGTAAGGGGGGAGAGAGAATCTCTAAGAACCGCATATGTCCTAGCCTGAGATGGAGGAACCTTGAACTTATCAACCACCTCAGACCAAGACAACAAAACACCATCATGGAAGATATCTCCAAACACTCTGATTCCACCATAATTCCATTTCCTAGCCAAGCAACCATGCAGGACAACAAGGGGATTTCCCTTGTGGAGGACATTCCACCATATGGATCTATCAGCAACAATATTCGGACCACTCGCCTGATAGTCAATATCCCTGACAAATTATCTAACCAACTGCCAGGCCTTCCAGAGATATTTGAAGACCTCGGACCCCCATAGGGAGACCTCAAATTCACCAGCAATTAAGTCTCTCAAAGGTATATCCTTCCACTTCTTGGCCATTTTAAGAACAAACCTTGAGATATTTTGTCTAACAAGTACCTTACAAGGTTCATTCCCATCAAGAGATCGAAAGATCCATTTAAAGGCCAAAGCCATCCCTTGCTTCTGTGGGTTTTTAAGTCCCATTCCCCCAACCTCTTTCTTCAAGACACACCAATCCCATTTAATTGCATGTTGCTTCTTATTGTCTTTCCCATCTAACCACAAAAACCACCTTATCTATTTTTGAATGTGATTAAAATGATAGTTGGAAAACAACCAAGCAAATGAGAAGTAGATGTTATAAGAAGATAAAACTTTATGATAGATTTGAAACCTACTAGCAAGCGACAATTTTTTTTATTCCATTTAGAGAGCTTCATATCAATCTTGTTTCTCACCCATTCCCACATCTCTTTCAGATTTGGAACAACTGAGAAAGGGATGCCCAAGTATCTAACTATCTAATCAGGGCCTCCCCATTTCAATGAGAAGCTGGAACACCAGAAGGGGGGCAGTGATCCCACCTAAGCAAGTAAGATTTCTGAAGGGAGACTTTGCTACCTAGAGCCCTACAAAAGATATTGACATTTTTTATTAAGGCATTCAAATTACCTTCTTCCAATATTATCATAACAACTGTGTCATCAACGAATTGCACATTGACCACATCCTCATTATTTGGCAAATAGATCCCCCTAACCTGAGGAGTAAGCCCATTCCTTTTGACCAGGTATGAAAGAGCATCAACAACAATCACAAATAGAACTGGGGCCAATGGGAATCCTTGTTTGATGGACCTCCACAGGAAGAAACAATCAGACCTCATTCTATTTACCTCCGCTACAACATTTGTTGGCATTCTACACTCTTATGAGAATAGTTGGTGTTGTCATTGATGGCAACCATCTCGCAACCTTTTGGCATTCATCTGGTAAGCTACTGATAGGCACCGACACCGATATAGACATCTACATACACTGACAGACACTTCACTGGCAGCGGCAACAATGCATACCGACACCCCAATTGATAGGGAATAACCTTTTATTTATTGTATTTAAATGTAATTATCTTTTGTAAAGCTGACATGGCATATTCTAAAAGACTCATATATATGTATGAGATCTTATAGGTCATTTTGTGAAAGAAGGAAGTATGCATGGAGAAAATATATGAATGATATTTTGTATAAGGTGATATAAGTGATAGCGAAGGTTTTGGTTATAGAATGAGCTTAAACTGATACTGAACCTGGCATAGTTGATGCTGATTTGAAGCAGTACATTGTATTCGATTTCATAATCCACTTTTGTAGTCAGTGTGACTCTTATTGAGTAGTGAGCTCTTGGCAATTGGCCTTCCTGCATATGCAGGCCCCTCATTGCAAGTAATATTTATTCATTGGCCAGTGAGTGAATATTGTGGGTCACAAATCCCACCGAGGTTTTTCCCACACTGGGTTTCCTCATTAAACATCTTGTGTTATGGTGTGTTTTCTATACTGTCTTTATTGTTCATGTTCACTGCATTAATTCTTATTTACAGGTATACTATTTTGGAATGCAAAGTTCTTAATAAGGTTAAATATTCAGTAAACCGGTTAGATATTGATTCACCCCCCCTCTCAGTATCTTTGGGACTATCATTAATCCTAACAATTGGTATTAGAGCCTGGTCCTCTATTTTCAAAAGCCTAACAGCTTGAGGAAGATTCTGACACCGGTACAGATGGAGAACTTAAGAAAAAAATTGGAAGGAGCTCTTGTAGACTATGATGCAGAAAAGTTGAAGAATATCAAACTTGAAGATGATCTAAGGACTGCACAGGAATTCATTCAAGGACTTCAAGAGAACCTTACTATAGCTCGAAATAAAAGAAAAGAACTTCAAAGAAGATGCAAAATAATAATGATGAAAATGAAACTCTTAATGAACTTGTGAACAAGTTGAGACAAGAAAATAATACAAGAATGAAATGCAAGATATGACTATGAGGTTTTGTAAAGACATTGAAGACAGGAAGAAGAATGAAGAAGACTTGACTAGGAGACTCAATGATGCTGGAAATGAAAATCTAAGACTCAGTCATGAAAATGATATGTTGAAGACATATCTGATTCACATGCAACATGATAAAACTGAACTTATGAGACAAAAAGGAATTCTGGAAAATGACTTGACTACTGCAAATCAACACAAAGAGAAATTTAAGAAAAGTTCAGAGGAACTTGATGATATGCTAAAAATTCAAAAACCTAATGGAGATACTAATGGACTTGGATTTGAAGTTGGAGAAAGTTCTGGTACTGCAAACAATCATGATCACAATAAACTGGTAAAACAACCTAATGCTTACAAATTTAATGGGAAATGCTTTAACTATAACAAGTATGGTCATAGAGAAAATCAGTGTAGATCTAGAAACAATCAGAACATTAATGCACCCACTGGTCAATGTTCCAAATGCAACAAAGTTGGTCATAATTCAGAAAACTATTGAATGAATGTGAGATGTTATGTTTGTGGAAGATTTGGGTACTTATCTAATCAATGCAGAACACAAACCAACATAGGATATGGAAAAGCTATTCAGAAGAATAATGTGACTTGTTATGCTTGTAACAATATTGGACATATTGCAAAATTTTGTAGAAGCAAGACTTCACTAGCAAATAATAAAGGACCCAGTTTGAAAGGAAAAGAAAAGGTAGATGAGGTAAAGCAAGAATTTTCAAAACAATGGATTAGAAAGAGAGATTAGAATGTTGATGAGACTATTTCTTCACCAGTAGAACATAGTATTACTCCACCAGCAGGAGATTCTTCATCCCATTGAGAAGTAACCCTTTGGGGGTATTGTAGTGATTTGAATATCATGCAGATTACCCTCAGTTGATGGTGAGAAGATAGATTTCTTCTTTACTGGCAGATGTGTTAAGTTTTCACTTAATCTACGAGCATTTAATATGGTTGTTGAAAGAAAAGTCATTATAAATCATCGATTTTCCCTCATTTTTGATTCACCGAGCATTCAAATTAGCAAAGAGCATGAAATATGAGCGAAGGCATTCAAGGAGAAGGTGTGAAGCGATTTCTTTCAAGCATTCAGACATTATCAGGCAGCTAAAGGTATTTTTCAAATGGCTTCTTCTTTTACTCCCAAATTTATTGCAAACCCTACTATCGCGGAAAATATAAAACACCCTAGGCCCGCATTCAAAATTATTCCCGAAGTAGCTAAGCAAGATGATTCCATAGGCGCATTTTCAAAGATTCCTAAAGGTGTAGCTTATGCTGAAGACCCTAGATATATATTCACTGCAACATGGAAGAATTAGGTTATGAGGAATTGTCAAAAATGTTTAGAACCATAATTTGTGATGAAAACGACATTGTCAAACCTGAGCACAAAATTGTGGAGACTTTAGGTTTTGTGGAAATATTGAATATCCCTGAATTTCCATAAGAAGTAGTGAGAATTGTCCTAAGTAGGGACTCTGTCTGCAAATTCACGTGACAAGAAATTAGGGTAGTAACGGGTTTACCCTCAACCGACAACAGATCAGACAAAACAAAGAAGGTTCCTAACAACAAAGTCATGACCCTAATCAGAGCAACATTTGATAGTAGATCTCTAAGAGTGAATGACATCACAGACATCAATGTGAGATTCATAAGTATGATTCTTGGTTACAAGACTACACATGCAAATAGACTTAATTAGTTTCTAGTCTTTGCATTAATAGTGTTTATGAAATAGGGAACAATAATGCAATGATTGATGTATGTGAATGGCTGAAAGATGAA
Source organism: Cryptomeria japonica (assembly GCF_030272615.1). Classification (NCBI taxonomy): domain Eukaryota; kingdom Viridiplantae; phylum Streptophyta; class Pinopsida; order Cupressales; family Cupressaceae; genus Cryptomeria; species Cryptomeria japonica. Next base: position 165,822,062 of record NC_081409.1, read on the forward strand.
CTCATTGATAATTTGAAAAAGATAAAAGGTGATAAGAAAGGGACATTTTGCTTTGGTAATCTCTTAGTGCTTAATGGTGTATTTCACAAAGGAAATCCCCGGTATAGGACATAAAGACTTTGGATATGACATACTGATAGGAAAACAATTACAGGAAGCTTTCACCGGCATGGGAACTACAAAGGACAGCAACATCACTGAATACTTTAAAAAATTTCAAGCTAAAATGAAAACCAGAGAAAGACTACCACAAAGTGTAGTGGATAAATATGACAAAGAAATCTATTTTGTAATCAAGAAGGATGAGACATGGATGGAAGTTGTACTTCCTATAATTGTATGGGTAACTAAAATGGGCTATGAGGTAGATCTCAACATTATTGAGACTTATGCAAAAGCTTTGTTAGATGCACCAAGAGAACCAGCAGAAAAAGTTTTTGGTAGTGCAAAAACAATTGAAAGTGGTGTACAAACAATGAAGCAAAGGAAGAGAAGAGAGAAATATATAAGAGATGCTTCTAAACAGGTAAAGGAAATCAAAGAAAATGTTATGAACATTACTGGTATAACCGCTAGTGAGCTGGAAGGACTGCAACCAGAGGCACACATCTCACTGGTTGGCACATCTTCTGACAGTGAGATACCAACTAAATTCAAAAGAGTTGAAAGGAAGAGAAAACCTTCACCGGTACCCTCTCCTCCACCCAAAAGAGCAAGGAGTTTAAGAAAGAAACAATAGGCAGTAAGGTAACCAACAGAGAAACTAACTCCCAAGAAGAAACGGAAACCGGTTATACCTCCATTGGATAATTTACTAAATGAAATAACTGATGATGGCAATTTGGCTAATGTGAGAAAATTGTATAACACATTCAATGATTCAGAAAAGGAAAGCATTGAAAATAGTATAATTCTACATCTGGATATATATAAGAAAGTTTTAATTGAATTTGTGGATGACTTGCCTAATGAATTGTATAGAAGGTTAGATGCAAAGAGGATTGCAGTAATGGAATTGGACAAGAAACTTAAAGTTGAAAATCTTCTAGCTATACATCCAGTTAACTCAAAAAGGAGATTGATGACCTGATTTGTGAAGCTAACAGATCCATTTTTGCTAGTGGTCACCGGCAAGTAAGTTTGATGGCAGGTAGAGAAAATGAGATTGCAGAGGAGACTGCTGATAAATGGGATATCTTTTTTATGGAAAAGGAAAAACAAGAGGAATTGAACAGACCGAAGAAAACATTCAAAGATTATTAGAAGGATAAGGACAAAGGGAAAGGTAAAGTTGGTGGAATACCAAACATCAAGATAACTAATACCTTGCCACTACCCTTGGACACTGCACCGGTACATACTGTTGATCCACTGGTTATTGACAGTATAGGTATAACACATGATGACACTAATCCTGAATTTGGAATTCTATTCACCATGAAAGTAGACACTCAGGAAGTGAACATTGTTGTGGATAAGGACAATATATAGGTTAAGGATGATATTGCTAGTAGTGGCAACATTGCTGAGCAGCCAGCAAAGACTGTTGAGGTTGAGATTCAAACTGAGCAACATTGGATACTAGGAAAAATATTGAAAGTACATAGACTGGCACAAAGAAACCTACTGAGACTGAGATATCGGCAATTGAGCACACAGAGAAACCAACAAAGAAAATGATAGAAGAAAAGGTACATATTGAGGTAGTGAAACCGGTAATCACTGAGATACCTAAGAAATCCAAAAAACCTTTACTGGTTGAAATGCAAACTTAGATTGATCCACCGGAGGATAACACAAGAAAAATGATTACTAATGCTGGAAGCACAAAGGTAATTAAGGTAGTTGGTCAGACATCTAGCACTTCATTAAGTGAATTCATGCCTACTAATGTAACTGAGGTACTCTTGGACTCTATCAAGAAGATAACAGACTGTAATGCATTGGCTTACAAAGAAATTGATGACACAATAACAATTCTTAAGTTGATTGCACCAAAATGTAATATAGATCATGTAAAGGATTCTTTAGGTAAGTTGGACACATTTTCCAAATTTATTATTGACAATGTAATAACAGTTGATAAGGTGAACGAGGATACCTTCAAAGAGAAATTTGAAAAGGAAAAGGATAAATTCTTTGAGGACAGAATAAAGAAGTGCACAAAACATATAAACATACTTTTACCAACAAATAATACTACAATTTTGGAATATAAAGAGTTGTATAGAGAAACATGCAAACCACATCTTTTGACAAAGGACATAGAAAAGGAGATAAGTAGAGTACAAAAGGAAATAGATGACATAGCTGACAACATAATTGGTTCATCCAAACCTATATTCGTTATTGAGTAGGAAATAGTAGGTTTTGAGGAAAAAATGGAGAAATTTGAGAAAGAGTAAGAAAGAATTAAGGCTAATGCCAGAGAACTTAAGTATAAACGTGGTCCCAAATTGGAAAATCTTATCTCTCTGAGAAATGAAATCTCTACGGCATTACTTCAAGGAGAAAGATCACCGGAAGAGAACATGCATCATCTCACCGATACGATCCAACAAATTGAGGCAATCCTGAATGACAACAATAGATTCATGTAGAGTTTAAATTTGGTTTTGGCAGACATATTTCAGATTCTAACCAACCGGTTACAAACTTTGAGGTGAAATTTTTGCACTCGTTTGACAATTTTTGAGAACCTTTTTCATTGATGTCAAAGGGGGAGTAGTGGACAGAGAAAAATGATTATTCAGAGGAGATCATCTTCTCAGGGAGAGCACATATTTTTGGTAACTTTTTGGACTTCAGTTTTTGGAAATTTATTTTGGATTTTTCTCATGAGTGTTGCCATCAATGCCAAAGGGGGAGATTGTTGGAATTCTACACTCTTATGAGAATAGTTGTTGTCATTGATGGTGACCATCTGGAAACCTTCTGGCATTCATTTGGTAAGCCACCAACAGGAATTGGCACCAACATATACATCTACATACACTGGCAGACACTTCACCAACAACGACAACAATGCATACCGGCACCCTAGCCGACAGGGAATAAACTTTTGTTTATTGTATTTAAATGTAATTATCTTTTGTAAAGCCGACATGGCATATTGTAAAAGACTCATATATATGTATGAGATCTTATAGGTCATTTTGTGAAATAAGGAAGTATGCATGGAGAAAATATATGAATGATATTTTGTATAAGGTGATATAAGTGACAACCAAGGTTTTGGTTATAGAATGAGCTTAAACCAGTACTGAACCTGGCATAGTTGATGCTGATTTGAAGCAATACATTGTATTGGATTTCATAATCCACTTTTGTAGTCAATATGAATCTTATTGAGTAGTGAGCTCTAAGCAGTTGGCCTTCTTGCATGTGCAGGCCCCTCATTATAAGTAATATTTATTCATTGGCTAGTGAGTGAATATTGTGGGTCACAAATCCCACCAAGGTTTTTTCCACACCAGGTTTCATCATTAAACATCTTGTGTTATGGTGTGTTTTCTATGTTTTCTTTATTGTTCCTGTTCGTTGCATTAATTCTTATTTACCGGTACACTATTTTGGAATGCAAATGCAAAGTTCTTAATAAGGTTAAATATTCATTAAATCAGTTAGATACTGATTCACCCCCCCCCCCCCCCCCCCCCCTTTCAGTATCTTTGGGACTATCATTAATTCTAACAACATTGGCATCAGTCAAAAGTGTTTGAACCAATTCAAAAAATGATTCTGGAAATCCCAAACTATGAAGCATTTGCAGAATGAAAGCCCACTCAATTCGATCATATGCTTTTTCAAAGTCAATAAGCAACATTGCTGCATTTTGCTCCATTTCTTTCACCCAGTTTAATGATTCCTAGTGTGTGATAAGGTTTTCAAGTATGTACCTACCTTTTATAAATCCAGTTTGGGTCGGGTAGATAATTTTAGGGAGAATATTTTCAAGCCTAATAGAAGCCACCTTAGCTAAAATCTTATATGACACATTTAAAAGGGTTATGGGCATCCAATTTCTGATCAAGGTCCTATCACCATCTTTAGGGATTAGTTTAATGAGACCCTGATTAATCTCCTGCCCTAGGGAACCCCTGTCAATAGCCTCATCATATAATTCTAGAAGATCATCTGATATCCACTTTAAGTTTGCCTTGTAAAACTCAACAGGAAATCCTTCTGGGCCTGGGGACCTATCATTACCCAAGGAAGAGATGGCATATACAATTTTCTCTTCAAAGAGAGGCTGGCCAATAACAAAGCAGTCATTCTCATCAATCTTTCTTGGCACCAATTTATCAATCAACTCCCTAGCTCTAACTTGCTCTAGCCCTAGGTCCTCTGATGAGAGTAAGAATTTATAAAACTAGGCATAGTGATCCAAGATTTCCTTGGGGTCAGAAATATTCTTGTTATATTCTCATACATTATGAATCCTCTCCTTAAACTCTTTTACTTTAAGCAGTTGAAAGAAAAATTTAGTCCCTTTATCCCCTGCTTCAAGCCACTTAAGTCTAGACCTAGTTTTCCATCCATTCACCTTGACATTCTAAATCCCTCTTAATTCTACTTTAGTGACAACCAAGTCATGAGTAAGTGTTTCGTTCTTTGGGTTTACCTACAACCTGCCTTCAGCATCAGACAAGGCTTTTTGCCAATACAACTCCTCCTTTCTGAAGTCCTTTGCAATTTTTTTTCCAACCACCTGACACACTTTAGTCTAGCTCTTGATGTTTTGTATCCATTTGTCTCTAGATGAGTTAAGGGAATTATTGTGCTTATTGAAGATTCTGATAAGTTTCATGGCACATAATAGGTCTTCATCCTTCAGGAGAGAAGTGTTCAATATAAAGGAATTCACCTTAGAGGAGATAAGAGGGCATCCAGTATTGAGGCAAATCTAGATATGGATGGGACAATGGTCTGACATAGTGTAAGGGATCACATAGTATTTCTCTCCTTTATCATCTTTCAAGACATTGAAGAACCCTTTATTGAAGTAGAATCTATCCAACCTACAATACACCCTCTTACTGGACTTCTGATAGTTTCACCATGTGAACCAAATGGAGTTCAACTTCTCTCTCTTCTTAGCTACTAGGTCAATGAGATTTAGTTTGGTGATCATCCTATCCTAATGTATCCTTTCAACCCCTCTCCATTCAAACTTGATACCTCCTTTCTTGTCCTGAGGAGACTCCACCATATTCAAGTCACCCCACAATAGCCAAGGAACATCCTCTAACTATGTAACCCAACTCCACAATTCAGCTCTTTCCCTATAATCATTAGGGGCATATATGGAGCAAATACCGAAAACTTTATCATCTACCTTTAGGACAACCCATACCACTCTATCACATGGAGAATATCTTCATCTAAGAACAAACTTAGTCTACTTTTGGTTAAGCATAATGGTAGTTCCACCTCTACCCTTAGAGTGATTAGTGTAATAGAAAGATGCATTTTTCCAGATACACTTCAGACTTACTTCTAGGGAGAAACCAACCAATTTCAATTCTTGAAGCATGAGATAGTCAATGTTCTTCTGTAAAATAAGAAATCTCTTAACTATGTATTTTTTGTCTGGAGATTCCAACCCCCTCACATTCAATGAAATTGTGTTTAGCATAGTAAAATTATTTATTCTATAATATCCATAGGAGGCTTATCTCCCTCTAGATTTTTGGGTCTACCCTCATTATTAGAGAGTTGGGAGGGCTCCAAGGTAGTCAATGAATTGTGTCTCCCTCTCTATTTTCTACTTTTAAAAATTTGGTTAGGCCCCAATGGTTCCTTCCGGATAGATGAACTCTTGGAGATCTCTTCTTCCTGGGTTTCTTGGTTTTGACTTCAAGGAAACCACCTTCCTCAGCCACTACTAAAGAGAAAGGAGCATCAGGGCCTACCAAGGGAAACCCCAAACTACCAAGAGAGGTAGCAAACTAATATGTTTTGTCAAGAAAAAGGATACATGTAGATAAAAGGGGAAGTGAGTTACACAAAACTACCACATAGAAATGGTCAATCTGGTCTAAGTATGACTTTATTAAACCACAAATGAAACCTCATTTACACTTGTTAAAAAATCATAATCTTTAGAATAAGAAATAAAAAAATATAAAGAAAAATAAATGAGATTAAAAAATAGAGGATAACCTAACAATTTTATACCATATAGCAAAAAAAATTAATTATACAAAGAAATGAAAAACAATGGAGTGCAAAATAAAGTACATCTCTAAAATCCCTACTTAATAATGCAATTACTTTCCATATACATCAATACTTTTTTATAGAAATTTTTTTAAAATTTTGATAGATTAAACTTTTTAGATAAAATATTATGAAATTTTATTGTTATATTAAAAAAAAAATTACAGATGATCTTATTTATATAAATGCGATATTTTTATTTATTAAAATTATTTCATATAAAAGTCATAACTTAATTATTCTTAATTATTATTTATCAAGTTAATTTTTAAAAATTCATTTGTGCTATTTTATAAAATTATTTATTTTGCATTATATGTTTTTGATTATTTTAGTAGGAAAAGGGCCTTGAACCCTCACAAAATAGCCATAGGCATCACACAACTAGGCACCCAACAAAAAAAAAATAAGCTAGCCCTTAGAAGTAATTAAAAAACATACTGATCAAAGTAACAGTCCATAATCAACCTACCATGTTGTCTCCAACCAAACCTAGCTATACTAGCATATAATTGAGAAAAGTAGATAGTAATAATAGTACCCATACTCTCAAAAGTTAATAATATTAGTTTTAAAGGGCTCGTAGGCCCAATTAACCATAAGTCCAGAGAATTAAAAAAGAGTATCATTAACCATAAGCTAACAAAACTAGAACTATCTAAAACAGTATTCCTAAAAATAAAAACACCTTAGTCACACCACCTAAACAACATCCTAATTATCACTGATGACATTCTAATTTCTGACTAATGTTTTCATCTACTCCTACCATACTTCTTGGCCCAAGGTGTCTTCCTTCTACTTGCCCTCCTGTGCATTATCTTTGAGTTGTAGTTTTCTGGGTTTCTTCTTCATTTTGCTTTGGCCTGAAACAAATTCCATGGTCTCTTTATGCCTAACCCTTTCAGTGACAACACAAAGGGTATTCAAGACATCCCCCATAAATCTATAGCCTTGTCTATACTCTTCCACCTTCGCCTCAATATTCATGACCTTAACCTGGAGGTTGATAATCTAAATTTTTAACTGATTAGTGTTGGTTGAAAATTTTGTAAACTATGTGAATCTACAAATTTATGGTTTCAATCACAACAACATGAGATTTAATGTATCCTATTCTTCTAAGGGGAGGCTCCCCCTTTAACTTTCTACTTTATTTTACTAAAATGAAATGCAACCTTTAATTTGTATTCTAAGCATGGGTGAAACATCATCCTATCTTATTTTTTAAAAAGATGTTATTCTTTTCCTCTTACTTTTAGAAATAATTTACAGTATAAAGCAATGATAATTCTTACACTTTTGATGTTACAAATTAACTCTAAATGCAAGAATGAGTAAAATATGGATAATGAAAGAAGCAAAGTTCCTATGAAGGGTTGAAAGTCCTTCGTTGCTTCTCTAGGACAAGAAAGAGTTCTTAAGCTCAAATTCTTAAAATTGCTTCCCTCCTATCAACCTTTCTTCAAATAGTTTCTTCTATAACCCAATGTTGTAACCAAGAAATCCAAAGTAAATCACAAATTCTTTATATTGATTCTTGATTATACTTTTGATAATATTTTTCTGAAAATAATGACAAGAGCTTAAAGTCTTCAAATCACAATTTTCTTTTTCCAAGATGACACAATAAAGCACAAAGTCTTTAAAGAATAACCTTAATATATATCTTAGCTAAATTTAATTTAAAAGTACCAATATGAAGCACAAAGTCTTCAAACCGATATCAAACTCACCAATTCCTATTCTATCAACAATAACCAAGATATGACACAAAGTTCACAAATTAACATTTGCCTCTACACTTTAACAATATTCTCAACACACCTTCACTTGAGTAAATTAATCCAATGAACCCAACACAAAGTCTGGATGCCAAAAGCTTTGTTCTTACTTCATCAAATTGTAAAATTATTAAAGGAACACAAAGTTTCACTTCTTAGCTTTTCACTTCAGTAGAGTTTCGGAGCATATATTAAGATATAATAGATGCAAATTACAATGAGAACCCTCTTATAGATAGGAGAGAGGTGTAGCATAAAACTAGGAAAATTACAACTAATTTGTAACCAAGTCAAAGGTAGAGTTTGATTTGACTTAGGAAACATGCATTACCTAAGTACAAAAACTAAATACAAGATTGACAGTTAAAGTGTCAATGTCTTATTTGAAAACACATCTACTATGAAAATTACTAAGTGTTATTAGACACTCCATTCTGATCCTGCTTCATGAATTCCTTGAACTTTTGTAAAACTACTTTCTTCGGTTCCTAATTAGGTCCTTTGGTGTGACTTGTAATGGCCTTGACCTAGGTGATATAATCTTCGATGTTCACGTAGCATTTATTATGCTTCTTCAAAAGTGAGGCAAGATCATCTAGATTAACTTGGATATCCACTAGCTTGTCAATTGAGGACATTGAGAAAGTTTGTTTATCAACCTCTTCATTGATAAAAAAATTGAATTCTTTAATAATAGAATCTTCATGGAGGGGCTTTTGATTGTCATCAAGGAGAGTGCAAGGAAGAGATGAAATATTTTTTATTATGTCTTTCCCTTTATCATTACATTCTTTTTGTGCTTTCCTCAAATCTTTGATAAGCACCTCAAGAACATTCATCTAGTTTTCTAGTATCTTGTGTTGCTCAATATGCAATTCCCTTGAAGGAATCACTTCATTATCAATGAAAATATCTAACTGGAAATCCTTTAGCTTCAACCAAGATTTGAAGTCCTTCTCATACATTTCCAATTCATTTGAGAAAAAAATCAAAGTATTATCAACTTCAATTATTACCTTCTCCAAGTTTTTTACAAGAGTGACTGTTGAACATAAGAGACGAGTTCCCTGGTTCATCAATCTACCCATCCATTCGCCCACTATCCTCCCTTGAGAATTTACTTGTTCAACTTGTTTAACAACTTGATCATCTACTGAAGAAGTGACTAGCTCAATTACTTCTGATGATTTGGTAATCTTGATCAAGAATTCTATGAGCTTATCAACATGTTTCTTTAATTTATCTTTCTTCATCTTCTCTTCATTGAACATTGTCACAAGGTGCTAGAAAGAAGTCTAAGAATCTTCTACCGTACCTTTGAGCATTTTTTTGCCCAAATTAATCCTTTTGATGATATAATCAGTAGGCTACACTCTATCAAGACCTCTATTTGGAGAAGGGATAGCCATCTCCACATATTTGTTCTTTGATTCATCTACCTTCACCCTAGATAGAGTTTTGGCATTCTTTTTACCCTTATGCTTAATAGGCACCAATTGATTAAAATAAAAATCATCCGGAGATATTACTTGCTTCTTCCTCTTGGGAGTGTTATGTTTGCAATATAACAAGGATATTGAGAAGGTTGTTGATGATTATGGACATAACTGATTAAAGATGTTTTACTGTCTTGATATTATTATTTTGTCATTGATGTCAAGAAATTGATTTTCTAATTCAGTATGATGTTGCCATATCTTAAGAAATATGATATGAAGATTATAAAGAAGTCAGTAAAGACACAGGAAAGAATATGATGAATAAAGGGATAAGTTATTCAATGGGCAACTCTACCGAGTCAGACAATGATGAGATCTTGATGTTTTAGATTGTTTTAACATCATACATATGTTGTAAAATGTAAAGGTTAATACTAAACTATGTTATCAGGCAAAGAACCTAGTCGGTAAACCCTAAGGAACCTAGTCAGTAAACCCTAAGGTTATCATAGTCGGTTAATGAAGACAGAATGTCTACCGAGTAAAGTTTAGTATTCACCGTGTTGTAACCGAGCTATAACAGAATGCATTAAATGTTTACATGTGATATTTAATGAAAGAAGCTGATGAGCTAGAGCGGATCAATGATTGGCAAGCCGTGGAAAAAGTCTGTTAACAAATCTAAGGCAATGGAAAGTCAGCAAGAGGATCTACAGCTCAGATTGAACCGCATTACCCTAACACAAGTTCCAAGATGATTGTGCAAGTTCTGAGGCGGGGTAAAACATGTTTCAGATCGTAAGATACAATGAACCTAGAAAAGATTGAAGATCTGATGGCTATGATTGATCATGGGAAATGTGATCAAGGAGATTAAGTGGTTAGATGATTGTTTATAAATAAGGAACTATTGATCAACAGTGTATGCAGGCAAGTGTATGCACAGGGATGCTACATAGTGATCACTGAGCATAGAAGCTTGAAGACTTGTTGGAATAACAGAGTATTGATGCCCAACAGATAGACAAGATTAGTTCTATGTCTAGATTGTGTTGAACAAATAAGAATCTACTTTAGCATTTTAGATGTGAAGTTGCAGATAGATTGTATTACTGTTAGCTTGTGGAAATAACAGGAAATCTCTTAACTGAGTGGACTTAACAGTCTTATAAGTAAATCCTCTAACAAGGTGACATTCTAAATGAGTGGTTGAAATCCTGTGACAAGGTCACTTCTAACAAAGTGAAGATCCTAACAGATCAGAGGGAAATCCCTTAACTAGGTCACATCTAGCAATGTGTTTTGTAATCTTTAACAAGATTGGCTTTTAACCGAGCATAGTCTAGAAGAGTATATTTCTTAGTGGGTCCGAAATCCCATAGTGGTTTTTCCCTATTTGGGTTTCCATGTTAAATCTGGTGTTATGAGGTTTATATTGTTCATATGCTTTTGAGTTTGCATGTTTGTCAGTTTTATTATATGACTGATATATGTTACCGAGGTTGAATCTGATGTTTTCATTGATGATTAAGTTTGTATGATTCAGCCCCCCCCCCTCTCATCTTGTTGGCTATTGGATCTATACTTATATTAAGTATCAGGACTATCAATTAGTATCAGAGCTTTGGACTCCGAAAGGAAAGTTTAAAAGCACTTGAGTTAAAGATCCAAAGATGTATAAGAGGGATGCACCTAAGCTGAATAAGTCAAGTTTCTCTACATGGCAGAAAAGGATGAAGCTACATCTATCAGGAGTTGGAGAATATGCTATATACTATCTGGAGAATGATTTTGTTACACTGAGCACCTATCCATTGACTATGGAAGAGATAAAGGCAAAGCAAGAACACATTCAAGCAATGATTGAAATAACATCTGCATTGACCGATTCTGAGTTTAATGATCTAGAAGGCTGCAATGATGCGAAGGCTATGTGGACTAAGCTCATATCTGTATATGGAGGAGATGAACATGTTCAAAGAGAAAAAGTTGATAGCCTAAGAGGACAAATTGAATCTATGAGGATGAATGAAGGTGAGAACATAACCCAGTACAGTACAAGACTAAAGGAGATTGTAAATCAAATCAAGGGAGCAGGAGGAACTATTGAAGAAAAGGATGTGACAAGTAAGTTGTTAAGAACCCTTCTACCTGCCTATGCAATCCGAGTCTCTACAATTAATGAATTGAGGTCTATACCTAATATGTCAGTTTCCTTGGATGCTACTATTGGTAAGCTACATGCATTTGAGTTAAGTAATTTTGATAACAGTGGGTCATCGGTAAATAAAGTTGAATCTACATTTAATTCTTTTCATCTGAATGAATCTAATGATTACAATGAAAGAAAGTATAAGTACTCTGAAGGAGATCATAGTGGAGCAAGTGAAAGATTTCGGAAGAACATGGAGGAGGTACACAAACTGTATGAAGAAATCAGAAAACAAGAAGAGTTTGAAGCACTATTGGCCAAAAGGTTACCAAGAGGCAAAGGTAAGTATAAGGGAAAACTACCCTTGAAATGTTTCAATTGTGATAATATTGGACATATGGCTTCTAACTGCCCTGACAAAGATTTCACTGAAAAGAGAGACTGCCGAGATGACAGACAGAAAGATAATCATTACAAAGGTTACCGAGACTTCAGAAGAAGAGATGGAAAGACCTGCTTAATTACTAATGAGGAATCTGAAGATGATAAATCAGATGAGACTGATACAGAGGAAGTTGTTTATGTGGCTATCAAGGATGGATCAGATGAAGAAAGGTATGAAGAAAAAGCCCTAATATCTCACATAAACACTAATGATTCTTGGATTATAGATAGTGGATGCTCACATCATATGACATGAGATAAACACAAGTTTGTTAGAAGATTATGATGGAGGCTATGTTAGATTTGGTAATGATGCACCATGTCTGATAAGAGGTAAAGGATCCATAACACTTCTTGATAAAGCAAGATGAAATGATGTTTATTGGGTTGAAGGTTTGAATATAATTTGTTGAGTGTAGCACAGCTAAACAACACAGGTTACCGAATAGAATTTCAGAAAGGAATTGTCAAAGTTCATGACAAAAATGGAAAGTTAGCTGCTACCGGGACACAAACAAAAGGTAATACATTTCACCTTGACTCTACTCACAACAAGTGCTTGCATGCAAAGATCGATAACACCTGGTTATGGCATAAAAGGTTTTGTCATGTTAATTTTGATAATCTGATCAAGATAAGTAAGAAGCACAGAGTAAGAGGTCTACCGAGTCTTGAAAAATCTAAGAATGCTATATGTCGAGGATGCCAAATGGGTAAGATGACAAGATCCAGCTTTACAAGTAAGTCCTACACTTCTAAGGGAATTTTAGATCTTGTGCACACTGATCTTTATGGTCCTATGGAAGTTCAAAGTTATTATGGTGATAAGTATTTCATATTATTTGTGGATGATTATTCAAGGATGATGTCAGTAATGTTTTTAAAAGAAAAATTAGAAGCTTTTCAAATGTTTAAGTGGTACAAGGCTAGAGTTGAAAATGAAACAGGAAGACAACTGAAATGTCTTAGATCAAATAGAGGAGGAGAGTTCACATCTGATGAGTTCAACCTATTTTGCAATGATCATGGTATTAAAAGACAAGTCTCTGCACCAAGGACTCCACAGTAGAAAGGAATAGCTGAAAGAAGAAATAGATCTATTGTGGATTGTACTAGAACACTAATGATTGAGAAGAAGGTTCCACAAACATTTTGGAGAGAAGCAATAAGCACAACTGTTTATACCTTGAACCCAGTTCAATTGAAGAAAGGTACTTTGAAGACACCTTATGAAATCTGGTATGGCAAGAAACCTAATGTAAGTTATTTTAAGATCTTTGGAAGCAAATGCTATGTTCATAAAGATGATAGAAATGGCAAGTTTGACCAGAAAAGTGAAGAAGGAACATTCCTAGGATATTCTTCTAGAAGCAAAGCATTTAAATGTCTGATCAAATCATCTAACAAAATAGTAGAAAGTGCAAATGTGAAAATTGATGAATTTGCAGAAAGAACTGATGACAGGAATTCCAAAGAACCAGAAGACTATGATGAATTTGTCTATGTGCAACCAAAAAGTCCTACCGAGATAACTGTTGAAGGAAATGAGGAAGATATCCAGTTACCGAGTGATGAAGAGGATCATACAGAGCCTACCGAGCCTGTATTAGCCAAATATGTCAGAAGACATCATGCACCAAGTCAGATTATGGGAGATAAGGATGATCCAGTGATGACAAGAAATAAACTGAGATAGAACACATGTTTTATATCTGAATTTGAACCAAGAATAGTAAAAGAGGCATTCAACAATGAAGATTGGATAAATTCTATGACTGAAGAGATTGATCAAATCAAGAAGAATGACACATGGACACTAGTCCCAAGACCTAAGGACAAAAATGTAATCGGTACAAAGTGGATCTTCAGAAACAAGCTAAATGAGAAAGGAGAGGTCATTCGAAACAAAGAAAGATTGGTTTGCAAAGGTTATGCCCAAGAAGAAGGAATTGATTATGGTGAGACTTTTGCACCTGTTGCCAGACTTGAAGGAGTTAGAACATTGCTGGCATATGCTGCTTTCAAAAACTTCAAGGTATATCAAATGGATGTCAAATCTGCATTTCTGAATGGAATATTAGAAGAAGAAGTTTTCATTGAACAACTTGAAGGATTTGTTGAAGACAATAAAGATTAGGTATGTAAATTGAACAAAGCTTTATATGGTCTGAAACAAGCACCTAGAGCATGGTATGAAAGATTGCACTCTTATTTGATTAAGATTGGTTTTATAAGGACAAGTGAGAACAACAACATGTACATGAAGAATGATGAAAATGGAATACTAATCTCAGCCATATTTGTTGATGATATTATATTTTGTGGAAATGACTCTTTATGCAAGAACTTTGGTAATGAAATGAGCAAAGAATTTGAGATGTCATTTATCGGTGAGATAAAGTATTTTATAGGCTTACAGATATTGCAAATGAAAAATGAAATTTTCATTACTCAATCCAAATACATAAAGGAAATCTTGAAGAAATTTGGAATGGAGGATTCAAAACTAGTAAGTACTCCTATGACTACAAACTGCAAACTATCAAAGAATGATGAATCTGCATCTGTTGATGAGACACTCTACCGATCCATGATTGGAAAACTACAATATGTTGTTCACAACAGGCCTGATATAGCACATGCAGTAGGTATTGTTGCAATATTCTCTGTAGATCCTAAGGAAATACACATGACAACAATCAAAAGAATTTTCAGATACTTGAAAGGTACTGAAGATTATGGCTTAGTATATCAGAAAGGAAATGATTTTGATTTGAAAGTCTATACTGATGCTGATTGGGCAGGCAACATTGATGACAGGAAAAGTACAAGTGGAGGAGCTTTCTTCTTAGGAGAAAGACTAGTGAGTTGGCTTAGCAAGAAATAAGGATGTGTTTCTCAGTCAACAGTCGAAGCTGAATATGTTGCCGCAGTACTAAATTGTACCAACATTGCATGGATCAAACAATTGTTGGAAGGTATAAATGAGAAAGTTATCGAGCCAGTAACTATATTCTATGATAATACTAGTGCCTTTAATATTTCAAATAACCTTGTTATGCACTCTAAGACAAAGCACATATCTATCAAATATCATTATCTTAGAGAAGAAGCTCATGAAAAGAAAGTGGTGTTGGAATATGTAAACACAAAGGAACAAATAGCTGATATCTTCACCAAGCCACTACCAAAGGACACTTTTGAATATCTCAGAAGTAAGTTAGGGGTCCTACCCCTATCTTTTACTCACTAACCGAGTTCGATGAAAGCATCACTTCGATGAATCTATTGAATATCTTTTAGGGAGCTGATGCTGGAGTGATACACTTTATAATGCTTTTCTGAAAGTGTACTAGAACAATATTGAGATAATACAGAAAATGATATAGGGAATAGGAATTGTAAAGAAATGCTCTGACTGAGACTTAGTTGATACACATCAATAGGGAATAACTTCTTACAGAAACAACTTATGTTTTAGTTATTTTCTTTTTGGCATTGTTGTCAAAGGGGGAGAAGATCTACCCAAGGGGGAGAAGACTAAAGGAGGAGAAGACTACTAGGAGGAGGAGACCTAAGAAGACTGAGAGAAAACCAAAAGAGAAGTCTTATGTATGGGGGAGAGCATTTTGGCATTTCAGAATCACAGCAATCCGAATTCTTAATGGTTAAATCAATTGGTTTTGCCATCAATGCCAAAGGGGGAGATTGTTGGCAATATAACAAGGATATTGAGAAGGTTGTTGATGATTATGGACATAACTGATTAAAGATGTTTTACTATCTTGATATTATTATTTTGTCATTGATGTCAAGAAATTGATTTTCTAATTCAGTATGATGTTGCCATATCTTAAGAAATATGATATGAAGATTATAAAGAAGTCGGTAAAGACACAGGAAAGAATATGATGAATAAAGGGATAAGTTATTCAATGGGCAACTCTATCGAGTCAGAAAATGATGAGATCTTGATGTTTTAGATTGTTTTAACATTATACATATGTTGTAAAATGTAAAGGTTAATACTACACTATGTTATCAGGCAAAGAACCTAGTCAGTAAACCCTAAGGTTATCGCAGTCAGTTAATGAAGACAGAATGTCTACCAAGTAAAGTTTAGTATTCATCGAGTTGTAACTGAGCTATAACAGAATGCATTAAATGTTTACATGTGATATTTAATGAAAGAAGCTGATGAGCTAGAGCGGATCAATGATTGGCAAGCTGTGGAAAAAGTCTGTTAACAAGCAATGGAAAGTCGGCAAGAAGATCTACAACTCAGATTGAACCGCATTACCCTAACAAAAGTTCCAAGATGATTATGCAAGTTCCGAGGTGGGGTGAAACATTTTTCAGATCGTAAGATACAATGAACCTAGACAAGATTGAAGATCTGATGGCTATGATTGATCATGGGAAATGTGATCAAGGAGATTAAGTGGTTAGATGATTGTTTATAAATAAGGAACTGTTGATAAACAGTGTATGCACAGGGATGCTACATAGTGATCACCAAGTATAGAAGCTTGAAGACCTATTGGAATAACAGAGTATTGATGCCCAGCAGATAGACAAGATTAGTTCTATGTCTAGATTGTGTTGAACAAATAAGAATCTGCTTTAGCATTTTAGATGTGAAGTTGCAGATAGATTGTATTACTATTAGCTTGTGGAAGTAACAGGAAATCTCTTAATCAAGTGGACTTAACAGTCTTATAAGTAAATCCTCTAACAAGGTGACATTCTAAATGAGTGTTTGAAATCCTTTGACAAGGTCACTTCTAACAAAGTGAAGATCCTAATAGATCAGAGGGAAATCCCTTAACCAGGTCACATCTAGCAATGTGTTTTGTAATCTTTAATAGGATTGGCTTTTAACTGAGCATACTCTAGAAGTATATTTCTTAGTGGGTCCGAAATCCCATAGTGGTTTTTCCCTATTTGGGTTTCCATGTTAAATCTGGTGTTATGAGGTTTATATTGTTCATATGCTTTTGAGTTTGCATGTTTGTCAGTTTTATTATATGACTGATATATGTTACCGAGGTTGAATCTGATGTTTTCATTGATGATTAAGTTTGTATGATTCACCCCCCCCCCCTCTCATCTTGTTGGCTATTGGATCTGTACTTATATTAAGTATCAGAACTATCATGTTAGACACTAGCCAAGGTGGCAATGATGAATCTTCATCTACTCCAACAATCAAAACTTGTGTAGCCAAACCATGTGTCGAAACACTAGTAGTAAAAATGGGTGAAGAGAAAGTAACAATGGTAGGTGTATCTAAAATAGTAGAAACCTGAAGAAGAACCTAGGTTTCTGACATTAAAATTTTAAAATCTTCCAACATGGAAGAAGTAACCTCAGACAAATTAGGAAGGAATATGATATCAAGGTTTTCATGAAGTGTATCTAAGGCTAATTCACTTGTGGAGGTGGAAGAAATGACAACTATTTCTAGAGCGTGGAATGAAAATGACATAGTAGAACCCAAAGGAATAGCATTAGTTGTTGGAAAGAGACATTGCATTGATGATCAGATGTTGTCATTGATGGCAACTTGAGTCAAATATTCAATCTGTAGTTCATGATTCATTTATACCAGAAGATTGATTGAGGTCCGGCGAATAGAACAAGTCATCTGGCAAAGTATACAATAATTTTATTAGCGATTTAGTTGTGTTGAGTATTTAGTGTTGTGGATCTCGAAGATGTATTGTGGATGTGTAAATTTCCTTATTCCTAGTTTGTGTGCTCCAACATTGAGTGTCAAGTTAATTGAGAGGTCCAGTGTATAGGTTCTTGAGTAGAACATTGCTCATCAGCAGTAACATGTGAATATTTGTTGTGTGGATCATGCAGAGCGATTTTGGTAATTATTTGTGTGTTTGAGGTTAGTAAGCCAACATTTGGGGAGTGTTTGGACAATTTGTTTTGGTTTTCTTGGTTGTTTTCGATCGGATTGAGCCGACCATGGGTAACATGTTTCATTTGTGTGTTATGCCATTTTTGGGCCAACTTGATGAAAACCTAAATTGAGGTTGTGGATATATAAGACTAATTGATTTGATCATTTTTGGTATCTATGGTGATGTGTGGTGTGTGTATGAGTGATTGTGTGCAGTTTCACATGCGCACTTGAAGGATTTGTGCTCCGTAATACAACAAAATATCATAATAGAGAAGTGTTGCAGAACAGAGTTCATTGTGCTTAACTAGAAATATTTCAAGAATTTATAGATGTTGCTTATTAGTTTAGACGTTCCAATTATTATATGCAATCTTTTGTAAGGAAGTGAGCCTTCTAGGGTTATAGCCCTTATTGTAATTTGAGCAGTGAGCTCTAGGCAATGTGCTCGAATGTATGTGCATTCCCCTTATGTAATATGTGTATACTTATAATAGAATATATTAATATTGTGGGTTTGAATCCCACCATGATTTTTCCCTTAACTAAGTTTCCACGTAAAAATCTTGGTGTTATAGTGTTGTTGATCTTTGCTTTGTGTTTCTGCACTTTACTTTTCTTCATTTTCATTAAGTGCTTGAAAGAATAGGTTAATAAAGTTAAAAATTGCAGAACATTGATTCACCCCCCACCCTCCTCTTAGTGTTCCTTGATTCTAATATTAGTAACAAAAACTGAAGTAGTACCCATGATATCATATGATATAGGAGGAATACCTTCATGCATTTCTTGAGAATGAGAAGTATTTGGGATTTCAAGTGCTTCCTCCTCATCAAATTCTCCTTCTTCCTGTTCTTGTTCATTATCTGGTTCATTTTCATTTTCTTCTTTTTCTCCTTCACCAATCTCTTCTTGAGCTTGAATTTCTTGAGTCAAAGACTCACCTTGGCTTTTACCTTTTCCAACAGTGAACTTGAATTTTGGACCTTTGGGAGTCATAGGTTCCTGTTTGCTTTTGGTCCTTAACTCAAAAGTCTTTCCCTTAGGGCCTACAACATCTTCTTCAAATGATTCAGTCTACTAAGGCTTCATCTAAACACCATCTAGGTTCAATCCAACAATGGTATTATCAAGAATCTTTTGAAACCTAGTCCTTATAGAAGTATTCTCCTTTTGGGACCATTGAATGAGAGGTAGAGGTAATCCAACAACTTTATTTCTTTAATATGCAAGCTCAAGGATGTCACCATCCTCTTCAAGATCTTTAGGAATTTTAGCTAGATCAAGGTTTTTAATTTTCTCTACGGTCAAATGATAGTAGTCCATTCTCCACACATCCTCTTCAATCCCACAATCCACCCATACATCTTCAATCCAATGAATATGGGTATAGTTCTTCTTAATCTTGTCCTTCATGCCCTTATAATTGAAGAACTTTCTTGTAGTCACTCTCCTCATCTCCTCCTCCATGGCATGGACCTTGTAGATGGAATTAATGGAGTATCTCCCTATGGTGATGGATAACTTAAGACCTTTACTATGAGATCCAAAATGATGCTCATGGATAGAAATAATTTGATGAGACATATCCATAAGAATAATATTATCTAATGGATACCTTGGGAGCATAAATGGTTCTCCATCAAAGAATCCAATCCTTATATATGTGAATGTTATAAATTGAATAAAAATGTAGCCATATTCAGTTGCCACCTTCCATGCCTCATCTGACACTCTTTTATTTAAAAGCTCCTTATCAAATAAACACATGTAATGAGCCAAGAAAGCATTATTTACCCTCCTGAAATGGTGCAAACTCTTCGAGAGAGTTAACAGAGTGAATTACTTATAAACAGGAACTTGACTCCTGTTACCTATGGTAGATAGACCTAGAAAATGCCTTATTGAGGCAACTGCATAGACAAGATAAGAAGTCATATATAATTTCAAGGTGGTAGGAACCTTAGTCAATTGTTCACATAGAGCATCTAGAATTTGATTGCACCCCAATAGATCTTCTTTTTATTTAGCGTAATGACATGATTGTATTGATACATCCATTTATAGTAAGTATTAGAAGTTGGGAGGCCTTTTACTTTTCTAAGAAGAGTAATGAGGTCAATGACCTCCTCAATGAAGTTATTACGGGGAAGAGTCTTTGATCACCTTGAAATCATAGACCTAGGCATTTTTAGCCAATTATCATTCATATTCCTCCTGCATTTATTTGAATTCTTATCAAAATAAGCCACTATTGATTTCATATCAATATCAACATATTGATCTATAGGAGAATGTTGACCATTTGGAGGAATTGATTATGCATTACATTGATGTTTTATCATTGATGTCAAAACTAGTTATTTTGGATTCTTTACCAGAACCTTTCTAGTCTTGGTAGGTTGTTTGGTTACTAGTTGGATTTGATCCAATATGATTCGGTATGCTCTAGTATGTTTGGGTTATGGAATTGGCTTATTCATGCTACTTAGATTCAAGTTTAGTCAGTTGATTTTGTTCTGGTGATCAGACGCTATCTTGTTTACTAGAAAGCTTGGTTTGTGGTTCCGGCGAGGGTTTCATTGACAGAGCTTTGATAAAGATCTTTGATCTATTGCATAAGTGGTGTTAGTGTGGCTTCTAGTAGAGTTTCAAGATGCCAATGGTGATCATGTTCGAGACTTCGTTTATTGGGATTATTTCTTTAGTGTGTATCGACCTAAATTGGGTCCCAATGTATCTAGGTTATGGACCGAGTTAATGTGATGTGTGGATTGGACCTCTCGATATATTTTTGGGATGTCTTATGGGTTGGATATTATTTTTTTGGTCTTAGATTGACATGTTTTGTAATTATGTAATTGTTTTATTGTCCGGTGGCCGACCTTATTGATTGTGGTCGAGGGTTTGTATAATAATGTAATAATCATTTAGGTAGAGGATTTGGTCGATCATTGGTGATCGAATTGGGTTTATGTAAGAGGATTTATTCCTCCAGTATTGAGCTTTACCTAAACTGTATTCAGGCATAGAATATGCTATCTTTGCAATTCATTCATTTCTCCAGATTGTAGTCTGGATTTCTATGTAGTCAGTGAGACTCCTTTTGTGATGAGCAGTGTGCTCCAGGTTGTTGGCCTTCCTACAAGTGCAGGGCCCTAAATTATAATTCACATACTTACTGTAGAAGTATTATCTGACTATGGGTAGGCTTCCCACCATAGTTTTTCCCTTTACCCAGTTTTCCACGGATAAATCTTGGTGTCATGTGGATGGTATTATTTCTCTAATGACTGTTTATGCCTAACTGGTTTATCTTCTATTTTGGTATTTGGTTTAAGCATTCTGGTATTGGTCTTTTGGGTTCCGGTATTAAATTTTTAATTGCTTAAGGTTTCGGTAATTTGGTGACAACTGATTCACCCCCCCTCTAAGTTGTCTTTCGGTTATTTGAACTATCTAACAATTGGTATCAAAGATCTGGTCCTGTTTGTAGAAAGCTTAACTGCTTGCAGAAGATACTATGGTGACTAATAGTTCAAGTTCATCTAGTTCATTTGGAGCTATCTTTTGGAGAGATATTCCTAGGCTTGATGGAACAAATTACACAGTATGAAAAATTCGTATGGAGACTCATCTGAGATGTCTAGGTAAGGAGATTTTTGAGATCACATAGAATGGTGTTACACCTCATAATCTAGCATCTGACAATCCTTCTTTGGAAAATTTGGATAAGGAGATTGAGAATTATTATAGAGAAAGAGAAGCCCTCTTGTGTGCATGTTCTGATTAGCAAATAACGGGATTAACTGACAAATCATCTGCAAAGGATATATGGGACAAGTTGGAGACTCTTAATAAATGTGACCCTACTGTGAAGATTGCTAAACTTGATGGTTACCGGGTGAGATATGAAAAATTGAAAATGGAAGAAGATGAAAGGATTATTGCATTCATGGAAAGGGTAAATGAGATTGGTATGGGAATTCAATATTGTGGTGGAACTCTGAGTGAAGATGAAATAGTTTCTAAAGTTTTGAGAGCTTTACCACTGGCTTACAAGATGAAGGCTATTGTAATTAACAAGTTAAGAACAATGGCTAATACTTATGTCAATAGAGATACCTTTCTTAGGAAATTATTTGCTTTTGAGCTTGAAGAATTTGGACCTTCTAGAGATGTGAAGACTAAACTTGCTTTTCATGCATCTGCATCATCAACTGGCAATCAAGATTAGAAAGCTTTATATGCAAATTAATTGCATGATATGAAGAGATAAGACGAATAATTTGAGCAACTTGAAGCCTTGTTTTCTAGAAGAGCACCTAAAGGACCCGTAGGAAGTAATTATGAAGGAAAAACACCTTTTAAATGTTTTGCATGTAATAAGATTGGTCATTTTGCATCTAGATGTTCTTAAAGGAATTCAAGATTTGAAGAGAGAGATAGAAGATATTTTAAGCCTAACCCTGGATATCAGAACAAGTATAAGTACAAGAAAAATAGAGAAAAATCATGCTACATAATGGATGAGGAAGGTGTGACTGGTTCTGATGATGAACCAATAGACGACTCTGCTAGTGGTTCCATCAATGGAAAGGAATGAGTGTTCCTAGCTATCAAGGAAGATGTTATGACACTTGAATAGAATGTAACTGAAGAGAAGGCACTTGCTGCTAAAATTGAAGATAAGGATGAATGGGTAATTGACAGTGGATGTTCACATCATATGAATGGAGATAAAGGGAAGTTTCTATCTTTGCAAGAATTTGATGGTGGTCTTGTTAGATTTGGAGATGACAAAGCATGTATGATCAAGGGAAAAGGAACTATATCATTGGATGGTAAGCACAATACTGATAATGTTTATTATGTTGAAGGTTTAAAGGATAATCTTTTGAGTGTATGACAATTAGTGGATAAGGGATTTCAATTACAGTTCAAGGATGGAAAATGCAAAATCATTAATAGATCTGGTTTGGATATTGCAACAGGTACATAGACAAAAGGTAATATATTTCATTTTAATTCCGGTGAGAAGACATGTTTGATTGCACAAATTGATGAGAGTTGGCTATGGCATAAAAGGCTATTTCATGTGAATTTTGATTGCATTGTAAAGATCAGTTCAACAAAGGCAGTTAGAGATATACCTAAGATTGTGAAGCCCTATAATCCGGTATGTAAAGAATGTCAAATGGGAAAACAAGTCATAACCTCTTTTAAGAGTATACAAGACAAATCTAATGATGTTCTTGATCTTATTCATATTGATTTGTGTGGTCCTGCTAGAGTTAAAAGTTTTGAAGGTGATAGATATTTTATGCTAATCATTGATGATTACTCTAGAATGATGTGGGTTACTTTTTTAAGGGATAAATTTGAGGCTTTTGAAAAGTTTAAAATATTTAAATCTAAAGTTGAGATAGAGACATGATTGACGCTTAAATGTTTGAGATCAGATCATGGTGAAGAATTCACATCTGGTGAGTTTAATAACTTTTATGAGAAACATGGTATAAGGAGATAATTTTCTGCTCCCCGGACACCTCAGCAGAATGGAGTTGTGGAAAGGAAGAATGGAACTATCTTGGATGTTGCTATAACAATGATGATGGAAGATAGTCTACCTCATATATATTGGAGAGAAGTAGTGAGCACAACGGTCTATACATTCAATAGAGTACATAGACAAGGAGAAACTGGTAAGACACCTTATGAATTATGGTTTGGCAACACACCTATAGTTAAGCATTTTAGAATATTTGGTAGTAAATGTTATATCAGGAGAGATGATATCATTGGAAAATTTTATCCTAGATATGATGAAGGAATTTTTCTTTGTTATTATAATGAAAGCAAAGCATATAGATCTTATAACTAGAGATTGTAGAGAATTGTTGAGAGTACTAATGTCAAGGTGGATGAGCTGAATATAAGCCAAATCAAAGTTTATGAGCAAGAACTGACAGTGGAAATGATCATAACTAAACTGGTAGAACCTTTATCAGAATAGAATGTTGAACCAGTTACTTCGACAGTATCAAGAAATTCAACAATAACTGAAGAACCAGGAAGAGGAACAGAGAGTCAGAAGACTCTTAGGTATGTGAGATTTAATCATTCAAAAAATAATATCATTGGGGATAAGAAAAATGGAGTGATGACAAGAAGAAGACTGACAACTAATGAGGTATGTTTAATTTATCAAGTTGAACTGATAT
Organism: Cryptomeria japonica; assembly: GCF_030272615.1. NCBI lineage: Eukaryota > Viridiplantae > Streptophyta > Pinopsida > Cupressales > Cupressaceae > Cryptomeria > Cryptomeria japonica. The sequence goes on from NC_081409.1 coordinate 165,846,241, forward strand.
TAATAATTAAAGCATGTAAAGATGAATATTTTTTATTAAGGAAAACCAGGTTTTAAGGGACTCAAAACCCACTTACAAATCAAAAAGAAAAGAAATAGAGAAACTAGAGAGGACATAACAAAGAGAGAAAGGCTGCAAAAGAACAACACAAAAGACAATAGCCAGAGTTGTTTCTAGCAGCATTCAGAATAGTATCTACATCCTCCATGTCCTGGGAAAAATCCTCATACCTAGGGTTGTCGTCATCCATATTATTCTGAACATCATCCCTATTGTCTGAATCATAGGGACTCTCTTTCACCTCTAACTCATAAACATCCTCTTCTCTCTGCTCATTATCCTTGTCTCCTTCCTCACCCTCAACCTCCTTCTCCCGCTCATTCTTCGCCTCTTCTTCCACCTCCTTCTCCTGCTCCTTCCTAGAATCTGCCTTCTCTTCAACATCTTCTTCAACTTTTTTACTAACCCTCGATTTTTTTTAGGGGGAAGATTGGAAGAATCCTCATCAAAGTCAGAACTATCATAATCCTCAGAAATATGGGCATTCTCCACAAAGGGATCATCCTTATTAGTCTTAACTTTATCCTTAAGATGCTCATATATTAACAAAATAAGACCTTGGTGGGAAATGGGGTAGGAATTAGGCTTCTTAGCATGGTCAGCCAGATAGAAGGGTAGAGATAACTTAGAGCCATGGCAAAAGTGATTAAGGATAACAAAGTGGCAATTATAGACTTTCAAAAACCTACCATCAACATTAAGATACTCCATTAACACTTTCAACATTTTTTTCCAAAATGATTTTACCTGGTTAGGGGGATAATAGGAAGTATTATCCTTTTTGGCAAGGCAAGCCCTTTCTTCTTTGCTCTTGGGGAAATTCTTGATGGCTTGCACCAAGAACTTACAATCTCTTTAAAACTTGATGTCATCCTTCTGCAAACCAATCACCTCAGCCACCAAATCTTCATCCACTCTCCAGGTCTAACCAAACAGAGTAACTCTATTATTTTTCCAAACCTTGGAAAAACCACAGGAAACAGACTTCTTGCTCCCATGCAATTTCTGCATATAATCACTGAAGTCGTATTTATGCAACCTTCTCCAAATTTTCCTTTCACCCTTCCAACTTTCACAGCTAGTGGGCTCATTACGGTTGAGATTTCCTCCCATAATGTAATAGTTGTTCAAGTTGAAACCCTCAGGGGAGTGCAAACTGACCATTTGCAAAAGAACAGAGAAGCTGGAATCGAAAACCAAGGTAATTTTCTTGTTTTTCAAGTATCCCTTTAAAACATGCAAATTAACTGAGTACTTAATATGATAAGGCCCTTCACACCTATACTCATTAGCGCAATGCCTGAGACAGGTCATCATCTGACAATCCGCCTCACTCCAAATTCTATCATTAAAGTCTAAACCAAGAAGGGTAATAATGAGATTAATATGTACCATTGATTCTGTCATAAAATAATTGCTCTCGGACATTGTTCTTACATGATGACTCTCTGATATAATTAGCATCTTCTGCTAAAATGACCGCCTCATTGGCTAACAAATCATCTACCCTATTATCTTCCCTAAAGGTACGGGTAATAATCACACTATCACAGGCATCTAACATTTTTTTAGCCTTATCAATGATATTTTGGATATTCCAAGAAGGGGAGCTAATACCTTTAATAACCTGAATTATATTAAGGGAATCCCCCTCCAGCCAAATTCTTTTAAAATTGAAGACCTAAACAAGATGAAGACATTTTAACATTGCTAGAGCCTCTGCCACATGGTTGTTTTGAATTCCAAAGGGAGAGGCAATCACAGTAGCACAAAAGCCATAAGAGTTTTTGATAACCCCTCCCCCTCCAGCATTACCTGGATTTCCTTTAGCTGCACCATCAAAGTTCACCTTAACCCAATTATGAGGAGGGAGCCTCCAAACCACATTATCTCTTCTACTCTTCATATCAGACTTCCAAACCTTATTTATCAATTTCCATTCAGTTAGAATGCTTTTCTCATTATCAGTCATATCAATATAACTACACTGCTTGTTGCTTTTGTGAATGGTATTGATGTTTTCTTTAATAGCCCTACAAATATTTTCATAAACCACCTCAGAAGAACACTTAGTCTCCCTAAAAATTCTATTGTTTCTCTCCTTCCAAATATGCCAACAGGTCATAGGAAGAACAAAGGACCAGAGGGTCTTAATGATGGGAAGCTTGGTAGGGAAAATCCAATGCCAAAGGACTTCCTTAAAACTATTCTGCATAACCCAATCAACTTTCCATTGCATCCAGACTCTACCCAAGATTTCCCAGGTAAAAGAACAGTAAATGAACAAATGATCCACAGACTCAACCTCTTTCTAACATAACTCACACCTAATAGGAATCATAAATCCTCTTTGAACTAGGTTATCCATAGTAAGAATCTTGTTGTGAATTGTAAGCCAGAAAAATATATTAACTCTAGGAATGAGGAATCTATTCCAAACTTTAGTCCATATAGGGTTGCAAGCCTGAGTAGATATCTATTTGTAAGCAGAAGAAACAATAAAATTACCCCTAGGATTACTCTTCCATAAGAAGACATCATCTGAATCTTTGTTGACAGAAAATGACAACAAATCATGCTGGAGCGAAGAAAATCTAGCATAAACTGCATCAAGTCTAACCCATTTATTCTCCTCCCAATAATTACAGACCATAGAACCAAACCTCCTTTTACAATCTTCAATGAAATGGCTGCAATCTTGATTAAAAAGAGGCTCATCTTTGATCCAGACATCCTCCCAAAATTTGTTTTTGTTACCTTTGCCAAGGACCCAGCCAACTCCAGCTTTAGCAACTTTAATAGATTTTATCATACTATTCCATATAAAAGATCCCACAAGGATATCGTTAGAATAGAGAAGGGAATGAATGGGTTGATTATGGATGTATTTGTCAAACCACAAATCTCTCTTAATACCATATGCCCTCTAAACCTATTTTTCTAACAGTACTTTCTTGAAAGGTTTAAGAGATTTAATACCTAACCCCCCACTAATTTTAGGACCACAGACTTTATCCCAAGCAACCAAAGAAATCCTTTTCTTATCTTCCACACCAGACCAAAGAAATATTTTCTAAATTCTTTCTAATGCTTCTACAAATTTGACTAGTATACTAAACAAACTAAGAGCATAAACATGCAGATTCTAAAGGGTATCTTGAAGAAGTTGTAGCTTACCATCCTGCAATAACATAGAGTCTTTCCAACCAGCCATTTTTTTGTTGAACTTATCAATCAAAGAATTATAGAAAGAGTTTGGAGCATCCAAACCAAGAGGGAGTCCCAAATAAGTAGAGGGGAGCAACTGAACCTTACAACCAATTATATTAGCAACCCTCTGCTGCCTCAACAAGGGGGTGTTGATGAAGTAAATAACAGATTTATCCTAATTAACCTGTTGGCCAGTAGCAAGGGAATAAGAGTTGAGAGCACTTTTGAAGGCAGAATCTTCACTCATAGAAGAGTATCCCAACAATATAGTATCATCAACAAATTGTTGATGAGTACAGAAGAAATTAGAAGAAGAGGGTTGCAAACCTTTGATGGTCCTATTCTCTTTCAACTTTTGAATCAATCTACTCAAACATTCCACCAAAATAGTGAAAAGAATAGGCGAGATAGGATCTCCTTGCCTGAGACCCCTTGAAGATTTAAAAAATATGGAAGGAGATCCATTAATAAGAATAGAAAAATTTGGTATAGAAATTAGCTCTCTAGTGATTTTGATAACCTTCTCATCAAAACCAAAGGCCTCCATGATCCTAAAAAGAACTTGCCATTCAACCCTATCATAGGCTTTTGCCAAATCCAGCTTTATGAGAAATCCCTCTTTGTTTGCAGCATTAAGAGAATGGATATTCTCATGCACAAGAATTATAGAGTCCAAAATATGCCTACCTGGGACAAATCCTTTTTGCTCCTCAAAGATAACAAGGGGAAGAACAACCAACAATCTAGAAGTCGTGACTTTTAAAATTATCTTGTAAAAATAATTAAATAGACTTATTGGCCTAAACTTACCCATAGAATCAGCTCTAGCCACCTTAAAAATTAGAGAAATGAAGGTAAAGTTGATTTCTTTAAGAATTCTTTTGGAGCCAAAGAATTCTTTGACAACATTGACCATGTCAGCATCAACAATGTGCCAATATTCCTAAAAGAAAAAGATGGGGAATCCATCCGGGCCCAATGCCTTATTCCCTTGAAAGGAGAAGACAACTCTTTTAATTTCATCAACTGGGGAGATGGCAGATAATATCCTATTCTGATTAGGTCCATTAATCTTAGGAATATGTTCAAACAAATCTTGTCGCTTTACAAGGTCAATTTCCTTGCTACCTGTCAGGAGGTTAAATAAGAACCTAACAACTTCATCACCTATATCATCATCTTTGACAAGAGTTTTATCATCAATAATTAATTTGGAAATTCTACTTGCTGCTTTATGCTTCATTGATGTCATATGAAAGAATTTAGTAACCAACTTCTAACCAAATAGCCTTGGATCTCTGCCTCCAGTAAATTTCTTCTCTTGAAATAGTGTTGTGTAATTTGGCTAGAACCTCATCTTCTTTATCCTTGGGGAAATTATTATAACCATGTTCCTGAATAGAATTTTGAATGTGTTCTAAATCCTCCTTGAGCTTCCTCTTAGATTCAAAAATATCCCCGAAAACCTTTTTATTCCAAACCTTAATGTTATCTTTGATGTTTCTTAAATTTTCAGCAACTTTGAACATGGCAGAACCATCCACAGTTATATTCCACCATTTGGCAATGGACGATTCCAAGAAAATGTGTGAAATCCACATTTTTTCAAACCGGAAGGGAAGCAATGTTTGCCCTTAATAGAATCAGCAACAAAAGAAATGGAATAATGGTCTGATCCAATTCTGTTAATAATAGATAGAGAACATCTATACTTAAGTACCTAGTCAGGAGTAATAAGAGATCTATCAAGCCTTACCTAAATAATTTTTCCTCCATCCCTTAGATTAGACCAAGTGTAGGAAGCTCCAGAAAGGTCAACATCAATGAGGGCATTGACATTGATAAAGTCCATAAGATCAGTCCTGCTATCCAGTTGAGCTTGGGTTCCACCAAATTTATCAATCTCCTGCATAGGGGTGTTGAAATATCCCATTAAAAGCCAACTATCCTGGGAGAAAGTCCCTCTATTCTGTTGGATTTTGTCCCAAAACTTGCTCCTAGCAGCTTTAGAGTTGGGAGCAAAAATGTTGGTGACCACCCATTCCTGTCCTTCAACAATGCATTTCACTCTCATAGAAATGATGTTGCCATCTTCATCAATCAAATCTCCATCAATAGATTTCTTATTCCAAAATATGGCAACCCCACTAGAGGCTCCATTAAAACTACTGCCACAAGCACCCCCTTGTTTAAATAATTTTAATTTTTCAAATTTTTCCTTACTTATTTTAGTTTCCTAAACCAGGATAATGTCTGCCTTATGATCTTTGATAAAATTCCTGAGCACATCCTGCTTATGGAGACCATTTAGGCCTCTTATGGTCCAAGAGATTACCTTCATTTGGAAACCTAGGAGTAGGATTCCTGAATGGTTATTTGCCTTCCATCAGCTATATTCTGTTTTCTCTCCTGGTCCCTATGCCACTTCATATTTTTACACCCCTGTGGGGATTTGGAAAGGCCAATATCCGCCTTAGATCTGGTTCTAGTTTTAACCCCATTAGTACAACCTGTTTTCTTATTTTTCTTTTTTCCCACTCCTATTAACTCTTCATATTCTTCATCTTTATATGCAGACTTCTTACTATTTCAAGGTTCTCCTTTTTGCTGAGATGAGGTGGGTGAATCAGTCCCAAAGTTTTGGAATAGAGAGTTAAGGTTGACCTGGGGTGATATGAACTGGGTCTTTTCTTCAATGATAACATTTGGAACTTCAGAGTCCTTTGAACACACTTTATTACATTCTTATTCTGTGTCTTTTGGAAACTCATATTGTGATTCATTTATGTCTCCAATCTCACTGTCTTCAAGAATTTCTTCTATAATTACATTTTCTTCCTCTTGAATCTGTAAAGCTTCAAATACATTCTCTTCATCATTTTTGATTTCCTTCTAAGGACTATCCTTGGGAAGGACTAGCTTTCCTTTCATCCCTTGTTATATTTTTTGAGTCACTAGGAAGTCCAGTTCCTCCTTCCGATCTACCCTCCTCATTTTTGTTCAGCTTATCTTTCCAGATCCATTTGACATGATTATTGTTCTTCTGAGCTTTATTTGTGTTACTAGGACAAGCCTTTGCCCAATTTCCATCTTTCGTACATGAGAAGCGCACAAAAGGGATGGATTCAAACTCTATAACTTGTTCCCACTTACCTAGCTTGGAATTTATTTTGATAGAGCTAGGAATGTCCATGTTCTGTGAGATATTAATGCATATCCTCGCATACACCAGTCTCTTTCACACTACTATCATAGATTCTATAGCCACAAGCTCCCCGAAGGATTTAGTAATGCCTGAGAATACGTCCTCCAACCAAAATTCAAGCGGCGAACCCGGAAACTACACCTAGACTAGGGCAGATTCAAAAAAAGAATCATTGATCTCCATTTTTGGAGCCCATTTTCTTAAAGATAAAGAATACTTCCCAAGAATCTAGGGTCCTCCACTCAAAGCTATTTCCAAATCTTCACCACAGGAGAAGGAAAAGACAAAAAAAACATTGACAAGGCTAAGACATCAACCTATCCTTTCACCCTCCATTTTCTCTTCACAAAAGACCTAACAACTTCAATATTAGGTCTGGGTCCAACAAATTTCCCCACCAGAGAAAATGCCATTAGAGAAATACTGTGATCTATGACCACATTTGGTACTACAATAGCTAATCTGCCTACCTTTCTATTAGAAATATCTTCCACAAAGGGAAAGGTAGATTTACCAGTAGGCTTGTTTGCAAATAAACTGTTCTAGGGTTTGACCACCTTGTCTTCAGCCATCTTTTCCAGCTCAACATTCAAGTTCTCATGACCCAAATTTGAAGAATCTTCAATATTTTTAAAGACAAGAGGAGGGTCTCGATGTCGTGGGTCCCCATCCTCTTGATCATCATCATCATCCACCATAGATCTCAAAGAGACAAGTTGTCCTTGATTTGTAGAGGTAGCAGAACCAGAGAAACCAATTGTGCTATTCCCTCCATTCACTGAATTTAAAGATGAATGTTGGTTGAAAAATAACACATGGACTTTAGTTCCCTGGCCAAAAAATAAGAATGTTATTGGAACTAAATGGGTTTTTAGGAATAAATTGAATGAAGATGGACAAGTTGTAAGGAATAAAGCTAGATTGGTTTGTAAAGGATATTCTCAGAAGGAAGGAATTGATTGTGGTAAAACTTTTGCACCTATAGCTAGGATTGAAGCTGTAAAATTATTTCTTGCCTATGCTGGACATAAGAACTACAAGGTTTATCAAATGGATGTCAAGTGTGCATTTTTTAATGGGGATCTTGATGAGGAAGTCTATATTGACCAACCTGATGGTTTCTCACGTTCAGATGATACAAACATGGTTTGCAGGTTAAGGAAAGATTTACATGGATTGAAACAGGAACCTAGAGCTTGGTATGCAAGGTTAGATAAATATATTTTGAAGCTTGGATTCACTAAAGGTAATGCTGACAATAATCTATATTATAAAGTCACTGATGATGATATATTAATTATTGAAGTTTTTGTTGATGACATCATTTTTGGAGGTGAAGATAAGTTGTGCATGGAATTTTCTAAAAATATGGAGAAATAATTTGAAATGTCTATGATTGGGGAAATAAAAATTTTCTTAGGTTTGTAGATTACTCAAACTGATAAAGGTATTTTCATCTGTCAAACTAAGTATGCTAGGGAATTTTTTAATAAATTTGGTAATGGTAGATTCTAAACCGGTAAGTACTCCTATGGTTACAAGTGATAAATTGACAAGGAAAGATGTTTATGCACTGGTAAATCCTATAAGATACAAATCTATGATTGGAGGTCTACTATATTTGACTCAGACTAGGCTTGAAATAATGAATGTTTTTTGTAATGCATCTAGATTTCAGAGTGATCCTAGAGAAAATCATGAGAGTGTGGTGAAAAGAATTTTTAGATACTTGCAAGGCACATCTGAATATGGTTTGTGGTACCCTAAGGATGATGACTTTACTTTATGTACATATATAGATGGTGATTGAGCTGGTGATGTTGATGACCAGAAAAGTACTTCCGGTGGAGCTTTCTTTCTTGGAAAGAAGTTGGTTTCATGAATCAACAAGAAACAGTCATGTACTTCTTTATCTACTGTTGAAGCTGAGTATGTTGTTGCTGCTACTAACTGTACACGATTTCTATGGATGAAGCAAATGTTGAAGGATATTAAAGTGCATTGCACTGGACCAGAAGTTATTCACTATGATAACTCTGCTACTATGACATATCAAAGAATCCAGTATTTCACTCTAAGACAAAGCACATATCTATCAAGTATAATGTTTTGAAGGAGAAGGTGAAAGAAAATGAAGTTAGTCTGGTTTATGTGAACACTAAAGAGAAGATTGTAGATATTTTCACTAGAACCTTTGCCTAAAGAATCATTTGAGTACCTGAGAGACAAATTAGGGGTTTTTGCCCCCCTGACAGAGAAATTATTGATGTGATTTGGCATCAATCCCATATGCACTATCAGAGATATCATTCATTTGGGCATTGATGTGGAAATGCTACTGCTCAGGGGGGTAGTTAGCCTTGTGTTTCAGTGGTTTTTGGTTTTTTCTTTGATATTTATGTCAAACTTCTGGCATTGATGTCAAAGTGGGAGAGACATATGAGAAAACCAGAGCTTTACAAAGATATCATTCATAGGGGGAGTTTGGTCTTTGTTTTAGAACTTCATTGCTATATATTTGTATAAGATATTGTTGGTTGTCTTCCATTGGGGGAGACTTATTTGGCATTTCTTGGCACTTGGATGTTTTTCACATCTAGTGTTGCCATCAATGCCGAAGGGAGAGATTGTTGGCCATTTGGAGGAATTGATTATGTGTTGTATTGATATTTTGTCACTGATGTCAACACTAGCTGTCTTGGATGCTTTACTAGCACCCTTCTGTTCCCAGTAGTGTTGGAAATTGACACTCAATTGGTTGGTTTCACTATGTTGTCATTGATGGCAACATGACATTGTGTTCTAGCTGATGGACCAGTAAAGTACTTAGAGGGGGGGTGAATCAGTGACACCAAAAACAATACTATTTTAAACACTGACTGGTAGATAAACTTATTAAGTTTATTAAACAATAAGCATGTAATCCAAAATGATATAACAACATCCACAATAAGTAACACATCCATCATAACACAAGTGTTTATACGTGGAAAAACCAAATAGGTAAAAACCACAGTGAGATGGGACTCACAAGTTAACTATTTGCAGTAATAGATAACTGATCGATTAAGGTCTACAAAGTACTCTGCTAGGAGAGAATCCTATTAAAGATCCTGAATCTTAATTAAAAGCTATACCCTATTAAAGGTAGTACCATATAGGGAGTAACCTAAGTAGAGGATTTCTGAATCCAAACTAATGGATCACCTAGTTAGAGGATTTGTACAATGAAGCTTGTTAGAGCTTACCCAGTTAGGGGATTTGACTGTTGCAGTGATTAGAAAACAACAGGTGGTGTGATCTAGTAGTAGTACAACTTGCTTGTATAGATCCTCTTTTGCGCACTCAATACTTCATTACCAACATACTCTACAACTTAATACTTCAGTCTTTGCATATAACATAGCTCCTTTGCTCATACAAAAATAATTCATTGTGATGTCAATATATAGGCATTTAGATTTCATGTCGGCTTCTAAAAATCATAACACAATTTCCTAGGTGAAGTGTATTTGGTCAAACAATCATAACTCATCACAAAAATACCACCAAAAATTGTCGGTATCGGTAAGGATAACTCATCACGACTAGTGATAAGTCATCACATAATCAATGAATACCGGTTGGAACAACAATACTAGTTGGAGTTAAACATATAAACCATTTATCCTTTGATGCTCCTGTGATAATCTCCACTGGATCTTCAGGTTGATGTCGAGTTATGTATATCCACTAGCTGTCTCCATGTATATACCGGTTGTCACCATGTACCAGTTACATATAAACCTCTAGTATACCAATTGTAGTATAAACAAATTTGAAGTCACACCAGTAGACAATATAAACATATGTGTGTGTATGTGTTTCATCAATGACAACATATGATGAAGTTATTCATTACAATCATCATCAAGCCAACAATCTCCCCCTTTGGCATTGATGGCAACACTTAGAAAATTTTACAGTAATACCACTAAGTGTGCTTCAAAAATAAAATACACATATATACATATACTCCCCCTTACTACATACAACATACAAAATTTTCACAATGCACATACATATTTTTACTCCCCTTTTGACAACAATGCTAAATTGAAAAGAAAAATACATACATTGTATATATATATATATAATTTGTATCAAAATGGTTTACATATACAAAAACTTGAAAAACTGAATTAAAATTCATGCATTGCTAGCCTCATAAAAATAGCATTAAATTTTCTCTTCACTTGAGAAAGACCATGTTCCCATGTCTCCAACAAGTTCTCAATGAACTCAAGTGTAGACATAATCTGAGTATGGAACTCTTTTGTTGAATCAAGTGTACATGTTTCTGGAATAGCCAAAATAGCTTATGCATCCTTGTAGGCTCTTTTTAGTATGTCCACTTGGGATGTGAGTAGAATCTTCAATTCCTTCAGTGACCAGAGTCTTTTTTCTTTTTCAAGATCATAGGTATCTAACCTGTTTTGCAAATCATCCATAGATTTGCTAAAAGAAAAAGTAGAGTCTTTAAGTGGTACATATGCATTGCATATCTTCTCTAGCTCTTTCTCTATTTCAGTTCGCCTGTTATTGATATCTGAATAAAAGAATGAAACATTAGAAGTGGATGCAAGATATTTCCCTCCTATTTCAATAGCTTTTCTTAATAAAGCTTTATTAAGAGATAGAGAAAATTTTCTTGTATCAATCTCTTTCATAAGCTACTCTCCATGCTTCTTCCTGCAACTCTTCTCAACATAAGTTCAACTGTATCCAATTTTGCCTTCTTTTTATCCACTGGAGATGCCAATAGGTTATTGGCATAACCGATTAATGTCATAGTTGACTTCATAGCTCATGTCATCCATTTCTTCTTCTCTGGGCTCAATAGCCTCCATCAAACAAAAATCAGTGGTAACTATGAAAATAATTTCCTTAGCAAAGTGTTTCACCATGTCCTCAGGCAATCTTACTCTCATACTCATTTTCTTCTGAAATTCATTGAAATGTTTATTCATTGCAATAGACAAGGTGTTCCTCATAGCCTTAATATTGTTCTTAATCTAGGCAGTTGCCGGTAGATCCTTAAACCATTCAACATCACCAATTCCCAGTAGGAAATAATAGAAATAAAAGAATAGACCGATCAACAACTATCCAAATTTAAAATTTTGACTACAATCATTCTTGATAGACTGAAGATTCAACATTAATTGGCTCCTTATGACCTCACATAGGTCATAATTTGCATTTTTCAGCCATCATTTTATAAGCAGTATGCACCGTTGTAGATGGAACACTATTCATTCTACTAGAATAGAATATCTGGTAGCCTATAACCATAGTTGCCAACTTAACCATTGGGTCCTTGATGTTATTGACAAAAAATGAACGCCCATCAGAGGTTGATCCGGTTAGAGTGTTTACTATCTCTTTTGAAATACACCTCAGCTTAGGCACTTCACCAATTGAGTAAAAAATAGTTACAACTTGAATAACTTCCTTGGTTATAGTATGAGTCCTTTCTAAATACATGTTTTCCCCATGAATGCGACTCAGAAAAATTTGGATATGCTCCTCTCCAAAATCTTCAAGAAAATAAGTTGCATTATGAAAACCTTTCTCATAAACCCTAAGATATTCGGGTTGAATCTTTTCATTTTCATCGCAAAGAGATTTCAACTGAGAATATATCGACAATGATCCTAAATCCTCAATGTTACAACTTCCATAGGTTTAGATGTAATCATCTATTTCTCTACTAGTTTAGAAGACTATGCCATTTCAGATAAACTAGATTCGAAGCAAGAATTTATTTTTTTTATTTTTTTTCAAAGAAATACCTTATTTCACGTGTTTTCCTCATTTACCAGTTGAATACTCAAGTGCACACTAGTTCAGTCTTCACCAACCTTCAAATCAGCTTGATCACTCAAATCACGATACAACTTTGACTAAAATCCTTTCTTAGCTTTGCAAGCACTCAAAAATTCTTTCTCGAATGCATTAGGGTAAAAAAAACAAAGTAAAACTCGCTTTTGTCATTTTTACCTACTGCATTAAATGCTCACTCGTTAGGGTTAAAAACCCTAATTACACCGCTTAAAGATGCATACAATATTAATAGGCCTGAAACCATTTGATAACCGATTGACAAAAGTTATCAACATTTCATGCATTCAAATTCTCTTACCACTCATTCATCTCAAGGGGTCTGGAAGTGGATTTACCGTTATGCTCCCCTTAGCCATATAGAAAAGGCTTAGTTCACCGGTGTAGGATTATCCACACTGGGTGAAGGATTAGTTTCTTCTCCAGGTAAATCATCACTTTTCTTCTTCCATATTTGATTCATTTCTTCTCTGGTTTCTTCAACATTAACTTTCTACTTCCCTTTCTAATCTTTAGAAGGATTAACCAGTTTCCTCTTTCGGGATCTACAAAACATTGCCATGTGTCCTAGTTTATGACAGTGATAGCATGCCATTGCAGATGATCTCCAAGGTCCTGCATTACCTCTCCCAGACCTTCTTTTGCAATTCATAGCCACATGACCAAAGTTGTTACAGATGGTGCAAATGACATTTGTTATCTTTTCCATCTCAAATGGACTAAACCGGTTGACATGGTGTCTTTGCCAGTTCATGTTGACCCAGTTGTCAAAACATCTCATTCAGTTGCCATTTGGTCTTGGATTCATATGTGGTACTGAATTATTTGCTCCATATTTGCATTTTACTAATTTATTCCCTTGCATATTGCATGTGAAGAAATGACCTTCAAATTTACTAGGTATCATGGTAGTATTGTAGCTTGCATTTCTATTAGGTTTGTTTCTACAAACATTTGCAGTGTCACCAGGTTTAAGACAAACAAAGCAAATAGGTTTGAAAACCTTCTTACCGATAGGCCTATTAGCCTTAGGAGCAGTTTTGTCCTTATGAATGTTGATCTTTGCACTAGAAGATTCTCCTTTCTTAGATGTGTTAAAACCAAGTCCAGAGGTATCACCTTTCATCCTTTGTGATTGAATTCGTTCATCTAGCAAGGTAGAACTTTTGTTGAACTTTTCGAGTTTCCCATTTGCTTCGGTGAGCTATCTGGTAAGATCTTCATTGTACTTAGACAGAGTCTCTCTTAGGGATGATGCTAATTCAAGATCTAGCTATAAGGTCTCTTTTTCTTCCTTTTTAGTATGCCAATGCTCATGCAAAGTAGCATTCTCTCTCTTGATGTTGGCAATCTCATGATCTCTTTCTTTGATAAGATCTTTAGTTGTCCTCCTGGCTACCAGTTCCTGACTCATGTGGATAGTTAGACTTTCTAGTTCTCTCCTCAGATTTAGCTTTTCACCATTTAGCTTTTCAACTTCCTCAGCTAAAGCATTTATATTGGCCTCATCTGAAGAACTATTATTAGATATTTCTAACAGTTGTTCAGCTATCTCTCTCCTTTTGACTTAAGAAGCTTTTAGTTTGACCCTTAGGGTTTTAAGCTCATTTCTACTAGCCTCAAAATCTATAGCCATCTCAACGTAGCTCATATCCCCCATGGTAGATTTAGGGTTTCCTTCCAATTGATTTGGCTTTAAATAAGTTAAGCTCTAACACCCATTGATGGACCAGTAAAGCACTGAGAGGGTGGGGTGAATTAGTGACACCAAAAACAATACTATTTTAAACACCGACTAGTAGATAAACTTAAAAAGTTTGTTAAACAATAACCATGTAATCCAAAATGATATAACAACATCCACATAACACAAGTGTTTATACATGAAAAACCCAAATAGGTAAAAACCACGATGAGATGGGACTCACAAGTTAACTATCTACAGTAATAGATAACTGACCGGTTAAGGTCTACAAAGTGTTATGTTAGGAGAGAATCATGTTAAAGATCCCAAAGCTTAATTAAAAGCTATACCCTGTTAAAGGTAGTACCCTGTAAGGAGTAACCTCAATAGAGGATTCCTGAATCCAAACTAATGGATCACCTGGTTAGAGGATTTGTACAATGAATCTTGTTAGAGATTACCTGATTAGGGGATTTGACTATTGCAGTTATTAGAAAATAATACGTGGTGTGATCTAGTAGTAGAACAACTTGCTTGTATAGATCCTCTTCTACACACTCAATATTTCATTACCAACATACTCTGCAACTTAATACTTCAGTCTTTGCATATAACATATCTCCTTTGCTCATACAAAAATAATTTATTGTGATGTTAATATATAGACATTTAGATTTCATGTCAGCCTCTAGAAATCATAATAAAATTTCCTAGGTGTAGTGTATCTGGTCAAACAATCATAACTCATCACAAAAATACCACCAAAAATTGTTGGTAAGGATAACTCATCACGACTAGTGATAAGTCATCACATAATCAATGAATACTGGTTGGAACAACAATACCAGTTGGAGTTAAACATATAAACTGTTTATCCTTTGAAACTCTTGTGATAATCTTCACTGGATCTTTAGGTAGATGTTGAGTTATGTATATCCACTGGTTGTCTCCATGTATATACTAGTTGTCACCATGTACCAGTTAAATATAAACCTCTAGTATACCGATTGTAGTATAAACAACTTTGTAGTCACATGTAGAAAATATGAACATATGTGTGTGTATGTTTTTCATCAATGACAACATATGATGAAGTTTTTCATTACAATCATCATCAAGCCAACATTGGCTTCATGTTTTGGTTCAGTTATATACTGGCAGGCACTTCACAGACACTACACCGACATCGGCACCAACACAAGCACCGGTTGGACATAAGGATTTTTTTGGTTATTGGCAATGTAGGCCGACATGGTTTAGTAAAAGGTTATCGATATTGGAGTTTGACATATCTTGCATCCAAAATCGGCAATTAGCTTTAATATTTGTGCATTTATGTTATCTGGCCGACATATAATTTGATATTGTATATATCTTTGTAAGATGACATAAGGCATGAAAATTGTATAGGGTATATAGGTCAATTTGATAGATCATTCTGAAGTAGACATAAGATTATGGATATGTGAATGTAATAAGATGCAAAATATGTCAAAGAGATTATGTATGTGAGGATATCTATGTAAGGGTTATTCTAGTAAAGGGTTTAGGGTTTTAGACTGGAACAAACAGATCTTAAATTGAAACTATATTCTGGCATAGAAAATGCTATCTTAGCAGTTCATTGTAGTCTGGATTTATATGTAGTCAGTGAGGCTCCTTTTGTGATTGAGTAGTGTGCTCTAGGCTGTAAGCTTTCTTGCAAGTGCAGGCCCCTCATATTTTGTAATATCTCTTCATATGGCTGGTGGATTGATATTGTGGGTCACAAATCCCACCATAGTTTTTCCTCTTTGAAGTTTTCCATGTATAATCTTGTGTGTTATGGTTCTCATTTATGTGATTGGCTTATTGGTTATTTTACTTCTTTCAATTCTGTATGTACTGGTATACTAGTTGGTGTATGCATGTTTTAATAAATCTAAAATTAATCATTTTGGTATAACACTTATTCACCCCCCCCCCCCTCTCAATGTTATTGGATTCTAACAATTGGTATCAAAGCCTTTTGCCTTGGAGGAATCTTAACAAATTGAGGAAGATCCTGAATCCAGAATCCATGGATATGGATTTGGTGAAGCAACTTGAGATGGAACTTGAAGATTATGACGTTGAAATATTGAATAACTTAAAGCTACAAGATGAATTAAATTTTTCTAAGGAATTCATTCTTGTCCTACAAGAGAGGCTATCATCTATTTAGGCTAGGAGAAAGGAACTTTTGCAAAGTCAGGATGATGAAGAGAAAGATGCACTTAAGGAATAATGCTAGAAATTGAGTCAGGAGAACATGGTTATGAAAAATGAAATGCAAGTTATAACTATGAGGATGTCTAAGAAGATTGAGGACTAAAAGAAGAAGGAAGAAAATCTTACTATATCCCTAAAGAACAAATTTGAAGAATGTGGTAGGTTGGTTCATGAGAATGATATGTTGAGAACTGATTTAGTACAATCCTAGAGTAATGAACAAGAACTTGAAAGACAAATAATAATTATGAGAGAAGATCTAACTACTGCAAGTGAGTATAAAGAAAAATTCAAGATTAGCTTAGCACAACTAGATGAGTTACTGAAGAGACAAAGGTAGATTGGAGATTCTAGTGGACTTGGATTTGAGAAAGGATGGAGTTATTGTACATCTAATGAAGATCAAAACCATAAGGCACTAGTAAGGAAATTTAATGTTTATAAATTCAATGGTAGATGTTTTTTTTGCAATATATTTGGTCATGTGGCTAGGCAACGTAGAAATAGAGCAAATCAGAACCTTGATTCTGCTCGCGGTAAATGTTTTAAATGCAACAAGTATGGTCATAAGACATAATATTGTAAAATGAATGTTAAACGTTATGCATGTGGAAAATTTGGACATATGACTAATCAATGCAGGTCAAGCAATTTCATTAGTTTTAGCAAAACAATTCAAAGGAATAATATTACATGTTATGCATGCAATGAGGTTGGACATATTGCTAAATTATGTAGAAGCAGAAATCTACCAGTTGGTAATGGACGATCAAATGAGAAAGGGAAAGAGAAGGTTAGTGAAACCCAACAAGATCATACTCAAAAATGGGTTAGGAAGACTGAAGAACAATCATTAGATGGAAATGTCTCGTTTACTTATCAGGCAGAGGAGGTTGCTCCTGCACCAACAGGTAGCTCATCGGGTAACTGAGGCAGATGCCTTAGGGGTAGGCAAAATTCTTTAAGATGTTGCATATGCCCCGAGAAGAGGTTCTAGAAGATGTTCCAGACATTGGAGATGACTATCCTGCATGGATATGTTCTGTGCGAGATCCAGTATCTTTCACCCATAGTCATTTAAGTAAATGGAAGATTAGAGTTTTTCATGGAGGTTAAAAGGTTGAATTCACTTCATTATTGATAACCTTGTATTCCAAGTGATTCCAGAGCGATTAAGAGAAACTAAGAGGGATCAAAGGCATTATAGAGCAATCAAATTTCTTCTAGAGCAATTTCACCAGCGTCTGAAAGAATTTGTTGAAGGTTTTCATCGAGAGCGATCAAAATCTATTTATCTTTAAACATGGAAGTGGGATCATCATCTATTCCTACTTTTGTTGCAAACCCGACTGTAGTAGAGGTTAAGAACCGCCCCCGACCAAATTTCAAGCGGTATCCACATGTGGCTACCTTGGAAGATTCGGATGGAGCATTTTCCCATGTTCCAAAGGGAGTTGTCTATGTAGAAGATGTTAGGGCATATATTTAATATTACATTGTGGACTTGGGAACATAAAAAATTAAGGGTATGTATATGAGTGAGCTGATGGGAGAATCTAGAAAGATTAAACCGACATACAAACACATTGAATACTTATAGTTTACGACATTCTGGATATTCCATAATTCAAAGATGAGATAATCAGATATGTTTTGAGCAGAGTACATGGGGAGTTTATATGGTTAGATAGACCTTACAAGATCACCAAGGAACTCATCCGAGAAATCACTTGTTTACCATCAGTTGGGAAACATCCAGACATGAAGGTTTCAAATAATTTCGTGAATAAGATCACTGACATGGCATCTAATAGAAGATCTATGAGAGTGAGCACTATTAACGACATGGACATCAGATCGGTAGCATGATCATCGGGGATAAGGTAACTCAGTCAAACCGACTGAATTTTGTTTCCAGTTCATGCATTTTAGCTACATACAAAATAATGAGAGAGGATGTGAAATTGGATCTATGCGGTTGGATGCTAGATGATTTGTTAATAAACATAGGAAAGATTAAGGGAGATAAGAAGGGTACATTCGGGTATGGCAACTTGATAGTTTTCTAAATGTTATATTTCATGAATGATATACCCGGTTTTGGTAAAAGGCAATGGGCATTTGACATCCCGGTAGGGAGACAATTGAAACAGTCAATTGATTCTTTAGGAAGTCAGAGAGATGATAACGTATGGGGATATTTCAAATCATTCCAAAAATCTATGAGGTCTAGGTAAGGGTACCTAAGCATATTTTAGAAAAATATTCAACCCACATATGCTTCATGGTGAATAAGGATGAGACACTTATGGAAGCAGTTAAGCCCCAAAAAATTTGGATTGAGGAAATGGGCTATGAGGTGGATGCACAGATTCTTAATGCCTATGCAAAAATGCTAATTGATGCACCTATTGATGAGGCAGAGAAGCCCTGTGGTACTACACAACAGAAAACACATGAGGTTGAAACAAAATTCAACTAGAAGAAGAGAGAGAAGAAAGAAGGAAAATAAAACAAATTTGTTGAGAAGGTCTCATAGGAAATGAAGGTATTAATTGATGTTGTCCCGAAGAAAGGAAGGAAGAGGAAGAATCCAAAAGTACACACTAAGCTTGTTACTGCAGAGTCTGAATCTGAGGATGACACACCATTGGCATTCAAGAGGGTTGTAAGGAAGAAAACAGAGGAAAAAAATATTGAAGATAAAAATAAACCAGTTAGGAAGGTTACATTCAAAATACCGGTACAAAAGCAAGCACCAAAGGTAAGAACATGAGCTGCATCTGGTACTACAAAGAGCAAGAAGAAGAATGGCACTAATTCTGGTAAGGTTCCACCTAAAAATTATGCAGAATTAGTAGATGAAATCTCTAAAGATGGCATTTTAAAGAATGTATAGTTTTACTATAATCATTTAGAAAAGGATGAATAAAGAGAGGTAGAGGAAGCAGTCTTATTATACTTGGATATTTATAAGAAAGCCTTAATAGAAATAGAAAATCAAATACCGACTGGATTGTATAATATGTTAGATGTTAGGAGGTTGTCTTCTATGAAAGAAGATAATTATATCAAAATTCAAGAGTTATTATCTATATGTGTTACTATTTCTCAAGATGAAATGGAAAAGACACTTTCGGTGGCAGATATTAATTTTTTTAATAGCAAACATAGAATAACCAGTCTGATGCTAGGAAGGGTAAATGAAATAATAAAAGAAACTCAAATAGCATGAGTTAAATTCCTTGGAGAGAATAGAGGAATCTTTACTTCACCAGAAACCAAGACAGACACTGTAGAAACCCCAGTTGAAGGAAAAGGAAAGGGGATTATGGGTACCTCACCCTCAGTTTTGAAAAATATTAAGATTGTTACAAATGTACAGACAAATATTGAGAAATTAGTTAACACAAAGAGTTAACAAGTTAATATTGTAGAGGATACTAATATTGAGGATGACAATCCTGCAAATACAAATGTACAGGTTGAGGTTTTAGTTTCTACAGAGGAACCAATAGTTACACGGACTAGAAATTAGTTAACACAAAGAGTTAACAAGTTAATATTGTAGAGGATACTAATATTGAGGATGACAATCCTGCAAATACAAATGTACAGGTTGAGGTTTTAGTTTCTACAGAGGAACCGATAGTTACACAGACTACACCAAGTGGTGAAGCCGCTAGTGCAAGTGAGGAAGCTATAAAGGATAAATCTTCAGAGGAGGAGAAAAGGGAAACCGACAGGGAGCCAGTAGTTGGTCCATCTGTTAGATTCAATGATAGTCCCAAAGACACTGAGAGGGGGAGTGAATCAGTGTCTAACCGGTTAGTGGAATATTTAAGCTTATTTATAAATTTGCAACCCAAATCAATGTACCAGTAAGCAAGAAATAATGCAGTAAAGAGAAATAATAGAGACATCATAAATGCACACCATAACACAAGATATTTTAATGAGGAAACCCAGTGTGGGAAAAACCTCGGTGGGATTTGTGACCCACAATATTTACTCACTGGCCAATATGAATAAATATTACTTACAATAAGGGCCTGCACATGCAAGAAGGCCAATTGCCTAGAGCACACTGCTCAAAAGAGTCTCACTGACTACAAAATGGATAATTAAATCCAATTCAATGTACTACTCAAAATAGCATCTCAAATACCTAGTTCAGTACCGGTTTAAGCTCAGTCAGATATCTTAACCAAAACCTTTCGTTGTCAACTATATCACTTCATACAATAATCTTCTATTACAATTATCTCCAATATTCACACTATACAAAATGACCTATGAGATCTCATACATATATGAGTCTTTACATTATACCAAGTCAGCTTACAAATAATTAATTATATTTACAATACAATTCATATAAGAAAAACTTTATCCCATGTTGGCCTAAGTGCCGGTATACTTCATTTCTGTTGTAATCTGGATGTCGCTACTGGTGCCTGTCAGTGCATGTGTAAAAACTTGTTGTTGGTTGGTTGCCAGTTGGTTTCCAATTGGTTGCCATCAATGAAAACATCAACTATTCTCATTAGAGTGTAGAATGACAACAATCTCCCCCTTTGGCATTGATGGCAACACTCGCGAGAAAAATCCAAAACTGCTATCCAAAAGGAAGTGTGCTCCCCCTAAGCAAGTGATCTCCTATGTGCATTTATTTTCTCTGTAGTACTCCTTATTTTTCTCCATACTACGACTCCCCCTTTGACATCAATGACATAGGATGTCAAGAAGAATCAAAGAATACAAAAATACTACCTCATCGCCTGTAACCGGTTGGTTACAATTTGAAAAATGTCTGCCAAAATTAGATTTAGGCTCTGCATGAATTTGTTGTTGTCAGAGAAAATGGTCTCAGTCTGCTGGATCATGCCAATTAGATAGTGCATTTGTTGCTCCGGTGACTGTTCTCCTTGAACTATTGCCTTTGATAGCTCAACCCACTGAGTAATAAGACTATCCAATTTTGGAACAAATTTACTTTTGAGTTCTCAGGCTTTTAACCTTATCCTTGCTTTCCCTTTCTCAAGATTCTCTAACTTCTCCTCAAAAACTAACATTTCCTGCTAAAAAACTGAGATAAGTCCCAAGGAACCTATCATATTATCGGCAATGTCATCAATCTCTTTTTGTGTCTTTTTAATCTCCTCATCAATGTCCTCTGTCAAATAGTGAGGTTCACATGCTTTTCTATACAACTCCTTATACTCCAAAATTGTTGATTTGAGTACCGGTAATAGTGAATCCATATGCTCATTACAGTTTTTGATGGTTTTCTCAAAGAATTCTCCTTTCTCTTTATCTACTCTTTCTTTTATAGTATCCTCATTTACCTTATCTATAGTTATGACATTTTCAGCAATGGATTTGGAAAATGTGTCCAATTTACCTATAGAATCATTAATATGATCTATTTGACAAGTATGTGTAATCATCTTCAAGATAGGTAATGTGTTATTAATTGCCTTAAATGCTAAGGCATTGCAATCTGTTATCGTCTTGATAGAATCCAATAGAACATATGTTATGTTAGTGGGTCTGAATTCTCCTATTGATGTGCTTGGTTTTGCTATGGATTTCTTCTCAATAGTTGTTTTCCCAATTACCTTCACTATTTCCTCCTTATTTCCATTAGTTGCTTCCTCTTTACTTACATTTTCTTCTGATTTCTCTGTCTGTGTTTGTATCTCTGCTTTTGATGGTTTCTCAGTCTGTACAAGTACCTCTTCAATTGTCAGGTTGCAGCTTGTGCTAGTATCTCAGTCTTCTGAGAGTCAATGGTGTGTGCCATTAACTCAGACGTCTGAATGTCCTTAATATATGTTGCCTTAACCTCTGCAGTCTCTTTATCCACAACAATATTCACATCTCATGTATCAACATTCACGGTAAAGAGAATTTCAGACTCCAGGTGAGAGTCATCATGTGTTATATCTTCAGTTGGCTTATCCGGTTGATTTTTGGTATGTACTAATGATGTTGAAGTTATTGAAGGAGGGTCCTGTGCCGGTGGAGGAATGTTATCTATTACCTTTATAGCAAGAACACCACCAATCTTACATTTACCTTTGTCCTTTTGATCGACCTTCGTAAAAGACTTATCCATCCTCTGTCTCTCCCTTTCCTCTCTATTTTCTTTTTCAACAAAAAATATATACCAACAGTCTACAGTTTCATCAAAAATTTCTTTTACCCTCCCAACCATCAAGCTAACCTGTCGGTGTCCACTAACAAAAACTGACCGATTTCCTTCAGAAATTAGTTCATCAATTTATTCTTTAGGATTTATAGGATGCACAACCAATAATGCTTCAACTTTCAAATTCTTATCTAATTCCATTACTGACATGTGTTTAGCCTCTAATCTCATATACAAATCATTTGGCAAATCATCTACAACTTCAATCAAAACTTTCTTATAGATATCTAAATGCAAAATTATACTAGCGTCTATTGTTTCCTTGTTTGAATCTTTGTAAGAATGATATTATTTATTCACATTCCAAAGATTTCCATCTTGTGTTATCTCATTTACCAGTTCCTCCAGTGTTAGGGTATCCGGTGTCTTGGTCTATTTCTTCTTTGGTGTTAGTTTCTTTTTAGGTTCCCTTATAGCCTACTGCTTTTTCCTCAAAGTTCTAGTCCTTTTGGGAGAAGGAGAAAGTATCGGTGAGAGTTTCCTCTTCTTTCTTTCAAATCTTTTCAACTCTATTACTTTCCCATTGTCTATATCCGAAGAAGTAACAACCGGTGAAACATGAGCTTCCGGTTTCAATCCTTCCATATCACTAGTAGATATTCCACTCAAGCTCATTATATTTTCCTTGATTTCACTTGCCATCTTGGCTGCATCTCTGATGAATTTCTCTCTTCTTTTTTTGTGCTTTTGCATAGAAACAAAACTCTCAATGGTTTCAACATTTCCAAAAGTTTCTTCAGATGGTTCTCTAGGTTCCTCAAGTAGTGTTTTAGCATATGTTTCAAGAATGGGTAAATCAAATTCATAACCTATTTTGGTAACCCAAATAGTTCTAGGGCTAACTGCTTCCATCCATGTCTCATCATGTTTGATTACAAATCAGATTTTCTTGTCATACTTGTCTACTATGCTCTGGGGTAACCTTTCTCTAGCTCTCATCTTAGTCTAAAAGTCTTTGAAGTAATCTGTTATAATGTTGTCACTGTCAGTGCCCATACCGGTGAAATCTTCCAGTATCAGTTTTCCTACTGGGATTTCATATCCAAAATATTTATGAAAAATGTCATGTATCTCTTTGGTGAAGTAAAGCATCAGACACACAAGTAGGTTGTTGATAGGGAGAAACCCACAAGAGGACCAATTAAAGCTAAATATAATCCTCTTGTTAAGAGACTCCTTCAATTGAGAGAGGAAAGGTTTAAGTTTTCTTGATAAGGCCCACTTTCAATGTTCACAAGCTTCACTCAACCCAAAACTTTCTCCTTGAGCTCTTCCCATCATTTGTTCATACACTTGCTCAACTCAAGCTACCATACTCTCATTCCTCAACCCATCAATTTCAACATATGGATACCCCTGTTCACCACACATAGTTTATGCTATTTCTTGGTAGAATTTATCTTCTTCAAAAGGTTTATACAAGGAGTTAAAGACTTGCTTTTGGTTTTGTTCTCAAAGACCTAGTTCAAGCTCACTTGCTCATGACTTACTCAAACCCTTCTTATAGGTCTAAACCCCAAATATAGTACCAATTCTCTTACTATGGTGTTAGTAGGATTTATTGAATGTTTTTAAATGATTTACAATGGTTCTTCAAGACCATTCAACCTTGCACCAATCGGGTTCTTTATTTTCTTCAAAACAGAGCTACAAGGAATAAGCCCTTTTTAGCCCTCCTGAAACACTATTTTGCTCATTACTCACTCCCAACTTGGAATATTTTAAAAATGAGAATATTTTTGAGTACCCTTTTGGCCAAAATCATGAATTAGTGCCATGAGAGGTCTTGGGAAGCTCAATTTATGACTGTCCTATTTTGTAGCCTCAAAACAAGGGTTTTTGTGAGGGTTTTAGTTCTTCCACCATAGTTACTCACTCCTAAGCTTGGTTCAAGCCTCCAAACTATTGGGTAACCTCTGCCACAACATACCAATGACTTCCCTTCCACTAACAATCAAGCATTATGCCAAGCACTTGGCAAGCAAACTAAAAAAGAACAAAAACATTGTCAAAATCACTATTTTTCTGACTTTTCACTGTCTTTGCTGCACATTAGAGGGTTAGGACTTCCAAAATGATTACACGATGGCATGATTAAACCTTCAAAAAATAAATAAACCCTAAATTGATAAGTTTGGTAAAGTCTTCAAACATGGAAAACTACAAAAGACAATTTGTTGCCAAAAACCACTTAATTCTCCAAAAACAGGGAACCCGCTGCCCCAATAGTTTGTTGTGATTTTCAAGGGCAAGATAGCTTCTCATGGAGCTCCAACTTGCTTCAAATCATTCATAGGGAAGGTTTATACCTTTTCCCAACATTTTTAGCTCAAATAGACTTTGAGAACAACATTTTGCTCAAAATTTCAATCTACTAGCCAAGTTACTCACTTAACTTGCCTAATGAGTGCTCAAATTCACCTTTTCCATCACAACAGACAACACAAACTTAAAATAAAATATGTAAAAAGGTCCAAATTGATCTCCAAGGTTCATTTTTTCTTGGTTAGCCATGGAGACCAAGTGTTTCAACCCATTTTCTTCAAAACCCTAGTTCAGGGCAGCGAACTGGCAAAAACTAAAAGATTTTTTTTGATAAACCAAAACACAATGAAAACCCTAACACAAAGAATTAAAAAACTTCATACAACCATGTCACAAACTCACATGAAATAACAGTACGGAAATATTGCTCTGTACGGACTGTTATAGCAGATTAAGCTTAAAAAGCATGAAAAACAGTCACATTTTATTAATTTCCTCTTGCTAATACAAAGCCAACCTATTTACAATGTTTGAAGTGTCCTTATATAGTCAAAATCAAACCATTTAAACCCTTATGGCATCCACAACTACCTTGTAGAGTGATTTTACAACTTTTCTCACTTTTTGTCAAAATGTTGCTTGACAACATTGGTAGTTTTTTACTCTTAGTGCATTTTTGGCCTACAAGACAAATATCTTCCACCTAACCATTTGAGATGGTGTAAAATCATTAAATATACCTACTCCAATTCCTTTCTAGGCTTGTTACAAGGTTTTTAACACATTTTCACTATAATGCCATTTTTTGCTTACAAAGGCACTATGGGCCAAAACTGGAAAGAAAACTTGAGTAAAAACATCTAAACCACTCCAAGATAAACCTAAACAATAAAGAATCCTAAAACACACACTTGGACTCTTACAATAGTCCTTTATTCAATTCATGATCCCAGCAGGATCAAACAACCCAAAATTGTGAAGGTGCTCCCACACGAGTTGCCAAAACGAAATGTCCCTTTCTTATCACCCTTAATATTTTTCAGGTTGTCAATTAATTCATCTTTAAGCCATTCACAAACATAAATTTTAGCATTATTCTTTACCATCTCATATGCATTATGAATACATAAGTTGGAGATTGAATTTAATCTGTTTGCATGAGTTACTCTATATCCAAGAACCATACTCACATATCTCACATTAGCATCTTTGATATCATTAACCCTAAGAGATCTATTATCATAGGTAGCTTTGGTTAATTCCATAACTCCCTTGTTAGGTATTTTCTTAGTTTTTTTGGGCCTACTACCGGTTGAGGGTAAACCAGTAATTGCCTTGATTGCTTCCTTAGAGATTTTAAAAACAGAGTCAAGCCACATGAACTTTCCATGAACTCTACTCAGAACTAGATAGACTACCTCCTTAGGAAATTCAGGTATATTCAATATCTCAATTAATCCTAACTCTTCAAATATCTTATGTTTCACTTTAATTAAACCTTGTTCATCAGTAATGACACCATTGTACATGTTCTCCAAATCATCGGTTCCTAGATTTTTTATGTTGCAGTGAATGTACATTCTAGGGTCTTTGGCAAAAGAGACTCCCTTCGGAATTTTTGAAAAAGCTCCGATAGAATAATCTTGCTTGGCAATTTCAAGCATGATTTTAAATACGGGCCTAGGGCACTTAACATTTTCTACCACAGTGGGGTTTCCAATAAACTCGGTTATAGAAGATGAAGATGTCATTTCAAAAGATAAATATCTCTTAGTTTGAAATTCTTGAATGCCTGAAAATCACTTCGTTGATTTGCCTTTAGATTGTCCTTGCTCAATTTAGCTCTCTCTAAATGCTTGACTGCTTGGTGAGTCAAAATCAGGGTTTTCTGGTGTTATATAACCAAAATTTTCTTCAAAAACTGCATCAAATACTTGTCGGTTAAGTGAAAACATAACACATCTGCCGGTAAAGAAGAAATATGTCTTCTCAACATCAACTGAGGGCAGAATGCATGATTTTCAATTTGCTGCAATACCCCCTAAGGATTATTCCTTAGTTAGATGAAGAATCTCCTACAGGTGGAAGGTTACTCTGTTCTACCGGTGTAGAGATAGTTTCATCAACTCTCCTATCTCCCTTCTTAATCCATTGTTTTGAAAATTCTGGCTTTATTTCATTTACCTTTTCTTTACCCTTCATAGTAGATCCTTTATTGTTTGTCGGTTTAGTCTTGCTTCTATAGAATTTTGCAATATGCCCAATCTTGTTACATGCATAACAAGTTACATTATTCCTCTAAATAGCCTTTCCATATCCTTGACCGGTTTGTGATCTACATCGATTGGATAAATGCCCAAATCTACCACAAACATAGCATTTGACATTCATTCTGCAATTTTCAGAATTATGACCAACTTTGTTGCATTTCGAACATTGACTGGTGGGTAAGTTTGTATTCTGATTATTTCTAAATCTACACTTATTTTCTCTATGGCCAAACTTGTTGCAATTGAAACATTTCCTATTGAATTTATAAGCATTAGGTTGTCTTACCGGTTTACTGTGATCTTGATTATTTATAGTCCTGGAACTTTCTTCAATTTCAAATCCAAGTCCAATTGTATCTCCATAAGGTTTCTGTCTTTTCAGCATGTCATCAAGCCTTTCTAAACTTTTCTTGAATTTGTCTTCGTGTTCCTTTGCAGTGTTCAACTCATTTTCCAGAATTCCAACTTGTCTTGTAAGCTCCTCCTTCTCATGTTGCATGTGAATCAGATCTATTTTTAGCATATCATTCTCATGATCAAGTCTCAAATTTTCATTTTCTCCATCATTAAGTCTCCTAGTCAAGTCTTCTTCATTCTTCTTCCTATCTTCAATATCCTTACATAACATCATATTCATATCTTGCATTTCATTCCTCATATTAGTTGTAAAGCGGAAAATCGCGGTCGAACCCTAGTTGGTCTCCCCTCTTCTAACTCTGAGGAGAGAGAAGGGAGGTTCGCTAGGATTCGATGGGTTTTCACTTAGGGGGAAGACTTTACATTCAAAAGAGGGGTTGAAACTCATAAGATTCAATCCCACACGATGTAAGATTGGATGCTAAATGAATTTCAAGGGTTAGGAACGCAAGGCTACCCTCTTTTGTAAAGAATGTTGATTAAGGAAATTAAGCTAAGGATGCATAGAAAGTCATAAAGATTCGCTTATAAACTGAGTTCGGGTTATAGGATGAAGCTGCGGACCTGGAATTAGCAGTAAAATGTTGATACGGCGCTGTCCTGCAAATTTGGGCAAAAGTTGTCAGGACGATGGCGCCCGGCGCCACGGTCCTCCGAAAAATCCGCGAAACGAAGGGGGATCTGTTCGTCTCTGCACAAGGATTCCAGATCTTCAATTTCAGCCGCGTACCTGCAACCTACACACAGAAAAGCGAAGACGATTGGGGGGTTAGGGATTAGGGGTTTGCCTTTAGGTCAAACCCCAGTTTTGGAATTAACCAAGAAATGAGCAAGAGCTGTAAATGTAAATGACTGTAATGTAAAACAAGTACTAATACCTTGTTCTAAGGATGTTTGTATCCTTATGTGCGAAGGTTTATATGTTGTATGTTGTAGTATGTAGCATGTAATAAGTGATCTCCTCTTCAATGGTTGAATCCTTGACTTGAATGCAACACTTAGCCTTGAATGGAGACTTGAAATGATCAATTGCTTGAATGCTTGAATGCTTGAGTATAGTTTCCACGCCTTTTCCATCATATCGAATGAGAGAGGAAAATGTAGTTTATATACTTGTCATTTAGGGCTGATAGACTGATTTTCCCGACCTTAGGCCGACCAGGGAAGTATATTTCCAAATTGCAATCAAAAAGACCCGATATCACTTAGGAAACCGGGCCCAAAATAGGACCCAGGGACCAAGGCGCTGGGCGCCATGGTCCTGGAGGACCAGGGCGCTGGGCGCTCTGGTCCCACCTCCCGGGACATCAGGGTGCAAGGAGGTTCAGGCCAGGGTGCTTGAAAAATGCAGTTTTCAGTGTCATGAGCGAGTTTTGGGGTCTCCATTCAGGTTGCGTGTTGCGTCGCCATCGTGAAGACCGAAATGCAATCGAAATTGCAAGTGTCACAATTTTAGGACGCTACATTTAGCCCCCACTTTAGCGGGAGTATGTATGCTCATACTTCCGGTAAAGTACAAGGAAACAACGTTGAAAGACTTTCACCACGTCAAGGAGGCAAGATACACCAAGCCCCCAGTGGACTAAGGATCTTACAACTTCGATTGACAAAGTAAAAGGGAAGATCACGAGGAAGAACCATGACTGTCAGTAGTAAGGTTCCCTCACTATGAGTCATGCAAAAGAAATACCAAAAATCTTCAAGACAAAGCTAAGTTTGCCAAGAAATTTTCAAGTATCTTTGAAAGGATAGACAGGGTGTATGCCCCCCTACGTTAAAGCGATCGCACACGCCTCAACGGGGGTGATTGTTTTGACGTAGTGATACACATAAGAAATGAGAAAGGAAAAAGGAGCACGTTATCGCAAATATTTAGCCCCCAAGTATGAGATAAACCCAAGGATAATAGACACAAAACACAAAGCACGAGGTGACTTCGCTTTCCTCGGGGTCAGTATGCTGTATGATAAGTCATGTATATATATCATATGTATGTATGCATAATTGTTCTTCATTCCCCAATCAAGGAAGGTCACCTAGAAGAAGGGAACACATATGTCTTTTGAGTCAACATGAGAGAGATCGAGAGATCTCAATGCTTTGCATCATCCTCAAGTAGACAACACTAAGGACGACAAATAGAAGAATGAGAATAACATATAGAAGAAGTAACAAAAGAGAGGGGGAGAGAGTCTGCTATGCTAATGTAACTAGTCTAGCATGTCATCTACCCCTCGATCTTGCTGATCAATGTTTCGGGAAGGTAGGGAACACGCTAGAGGAGGAACATCCAACACAGCAGATGGAGCTATCACAAGATCCAAACAAGGGCTATGTTCATGTTCCAAGCCACATTGTTCTTGTCTAGGAGCTAGGATAAGTGCTTTAGAAAATTCATTAGATAAATGGTTATCAACATCAACAAGTTCATATTCACTATCAAAAGCAAGAGGAGTAATATTTTCATCTATATCATCATCAAGATTTATAAAAATAGGATCTTTAACTCGCACAAGATCAAGACCATCATGCATCTTATGTTTAGGAGATTTAGGCTCAATATCCGGCTGAGGAGAAAATGGAATAATGCTTGTTGAAGGTGTTTTTGGAGATTGTAAAGTTTGAGAAGCAGCTGCTTGAGCCCTAAGACGACGCTTTCGTCGACGTTCCCGTGCAGAACGATTACGTCTAGTCTTAGTAGGAAGTGTAGAAGATAGAGGAGGAGGAATGTTCTCATCCCTATCACTTGGGTGTTTAGGTTATGGTCTCTTAGGCTGGATAATAGGAGAAGAAGAAGGTCTCTTCTCTCTATAGAAGGCAGGAGGAGGAACTGCTCCATATAAAGGAGGAGTTTTTGGTTTAGGAAGAAGACCAAGTCCATCATGACGAGGAGGTATAGGTCTATTTTTAGAAGATTTATTAGGCATAGACATAGTCGCATCCATAGGGACGGGTTGGGAATCTTCTTGGGGAAAGACATTAGTTTTGTCTTTCAAAGGAAGAATTTCCTTCTCAAGAATGATAGGAATGTCAAGTTTAGGTGCTCTAGGTTCACTTAGAGATAGGATCATATCTGTTTTCCACTTTTGATAAGATTTGAAAAGATGATCACTTCACGGAGGAAGAGATTGGAATTGTTTAGGCCAAAAGTAATCAATAGGAACACCAGAGGTTCTTTCAGCTGGTTTAAAGAGACTATGATTGACAGTAACAACTTCACCATTATGGGGAAATTTCAAACACTTATGAATAGGAGAAGCAATAGCTTTCATGGAAGATAGCCAAGGATAGCCAAGCTTCACATGAAATTGTTCGGAAGATGGAATAATAGCAAAGTTCACATCAAGGGATTTGTTATGGACCTCAATAGGCAATGTAATAGAACCAATTGCAGGAGAAGAAAATGCATCAAATAATTTCACAATCACATCTGTTTTGTCATAGATCACTTGATTCAATTGCAAAGTAAAAAGAAATTCTTCAGTAATAACATTAACCATGCACGAAGGATCAATAAGCACTCCACGACAAGGCATATTCTTGACTTTTGCAACTATGTATAAAGGACCATCAGGTGCCCTAATGGTTTCACTAGAATCAAATGTGATGGAAGGTTCTTTAGGGTTTTCTTGCTGCTCTACAAAGTTAATCACATTCGGAGTCATAGACACAAGACCATCAGATGAGAAAGAGGAATCATTAGCCTCAATCTCATTAGAGGTATGAGAAGTATGAGAAGGTAATGGATCAGTAAAAATATGAAGATTTTGGTTAGGAGGAGCTACAAATGTGTTGCCTTTATCATTCACTCCAGAAACAGAAATAGTATTATTATCAATCAAATCTTGAATTTTACCCTTTAGAGAAAAACATTTTTCAGTATCATGACCAGGCTGACGATGAAAGTGACAAAAAGCTTTGTGATCAAAATAAGGTGAAGTAATCTTTGCAGGATCAATTTGTCTTATAGGAGGAAGGGTAAGCACATTTTGTTCCAATAACTTATTCATAATACTATGCAATGATTCATTCAAAGGAGTATACTTTCTTTCTTTCCTGAAAAATTTAGAAATAGGAGGCACACCTGATGCTGCATTCACATTGTTGTTGATGATGTTTTCATTGAATTTGATAGAATCTCTGTTCGGTTTAAACTTCCCAAATGGTTGTTGACTGCTATCACCCTTATCACTCGGAGCCATAGGATGTGATTGTTCCATTTGACTCACAGTCAGTTGATAATTGTGAAGAGTGGCACACAACTGTTGGAAAGAAGTAAACTCAGAAAATAGAAGTTTATCTCGAATATCTTTTTGTAAATTAGAAATAAAGATTCTTTGAATATCATTATCAGGCACTGGAAAAGAAATTTGAGCATACAAATGCTTATATCTACCAATGAAATCAGTCACTTTTTCTTTAACACCTTGTTTACAATGCATCAAATCAATCAAAGTAACTTTAGGACTTATATTGTTTTGAAATTGTTGAATGAAAGAATTTGCAAGTTGTTCAAAAGAAGTAATAGAATAAGAAGGCAACGAGCAATACCATTGTAGGGCTTTGTCTCTTAATGTTCTAGTGAACAGTTTTGCAAGCAACCTTTGGTCATAAGCAAAATCAGTACAAATTGTTTGAAAAGTCTTAACATGTGTTAGAGGATCTCCTTTACCATTATAAAGTTCCAAATGCGGGATTTCAACATGTTTAGGAGGGATAGCTCGAACAATGTCAAGAGAAAGTGGGCTCGCAACATCAAATGTGGGCACACTAAACTTAGATTGGTTCATAGAGGCAATTTGTTGCTGTAAAGAAGAGACAGTTTGTGCAAGATTATTAATGGTAGCTTCAGTCAAAGAGTTCATATTAGGTGTGTTAGATTGAGATGGAGGTGTGATGTTATTGAAAGATGGTAAAGAGTAAGGTGGTGGGACCCTATGATAGTCAACCATAGGGGATGATTGGATAGGAGGAACACTACAAGGAGGAATGGAATGATTAAATGAATTGCCCCCTTGTGTCATGTTCATTTGTGAAGATGTAATAGGAACACTTATTGAAGGAATGAATGAAGAAGTCAGATTAAATGAAGGAATAGGGTTAATTGAAGAAGGAGGATTGCCCCCATGACTGGTAATCACAGGAGGAATGTCTTGTATAGAGGTAGCCATGATGTTTGATGTAAAGGTAGGTATACTAGCAATAGAAGTGGTCAAAGGAATAGAATGATTGACTTGTGTAGGAGGTTGTGTATAACCTAAAGATTCAGCACAACTCTTCATAGGCATCACATTCGAATCCACAATATGTGCAATACCACGCAAAACATCAATTCCATTCTTATCACTTTGAAGCATGCGTTTTAGACCCTCAATTAAAGGAAGAGCTTGACTATCAGGATACTCATGAGACATCCATTGGTGAAAATCGTCAAATTGGTTATCCAATTTGGACAGTTGTTCAACAGAAACTTCATGGAGAGCTTCTTCATCATTAGGAGGATTAGAGGAATTACCCATGTCCTTGTTAAAAAGACTACTCAAATTAGGTTCCATCTCCTCGGTAGTTAAACCTCGGAAGGACTTAATTCTACGGCTTCGTCTAACGGGAATAGTGTAAGTAGGGCTTATTGTTGTAAAACTCATGCACTAGAGAGAGAGAGAAGATTTTGATTTTAGAGGTAGCAATTTTCAGTAAAACCAGCCAATCTTCCAGATTTAAGCTGTTAAATGCAATCACAACAGTCTCCCGAAATTTCAGAAAAAATGTTCGGGACCGTGGCGCTCGGAGTGCAACACGGTCCTTGCAACTTTTTTCGAAATTTGCAGGGATGAAAGGTATGATGATTTTAGAGCTAATCTGAAAAAATTGAGGGATTTCACGATCTGTAGATAGGCCAAATTAAAGTTGCAAATTCAAAATTGAACCCTATCAAGATTGTCGAAAAATGCAAAATTTGAATTTTGAAAAAGAGAGGGAGACTGAAATTTTGAATTTTATGATTTTAGAGGGAATGTCAAGAGCAATGCAAATTTTGAAATTTAAAAATTGATTCAATTTCACGCAAAATTCAATTTTGAAAGTGGAAATCAAAGTTGTTGTAATTAGGCACTTAATTTCAAAAGTCACAAAATGCAAATATTTGAATAAAGCACTGAAATTTCGAATGAATGCAAATACAATTTTCAGATCTAAGACAGTAAGAACACAATTTTGAAACAAAATTTTAGTTTCGATAATTTTTGAATGATTAGGAGCCTTAGACCAAGCAATCACAAGACCAACTTTGACTGTAATTTTGAAAGTGTTATAATTGACAAAATCAGCCAAAATTCTGGATTTTAGCAGGAAAATACAGCAAGATCTCGCTCCCGAAATTTTGGAAAAAATGTCGGGGACAATGGCGCTCGGAGTGCAACATGGTCCTCGCAACTTTTTTCCAAATTTTCAGGGATGAGAGATATTGTGATTTTATTGCGGAATCCAAAGTTACAGCTGATTTGGAGATGTTTTGATCGGTCAAATTGTCGGACAAAGGTTGAATCAAGAGGGTTTCAAAAATTAGGGTTTTGACACTTAACCACTTAATTTTCAGAATTAAAGCACAAATATGAATTGATAATTTGTAATAGAAGGACAGATCTGAAACAACCATTAACATTTAGACATTTCGCAAGTTTAATTATTAAAAAGAAATTTTAGGGTTTTAATGCAATGACCTCTAAAACTTTGCAAAAGATCAAACATGGAAATGTAATCAATTTTTTCAGATCTAAGCATGAAAAATCAGAAAGGATGTTCACGTCGGGTTCACCAAAATGTAAAGCGGAAAATCGCGGTCGAACCCTAGTTGGTCTCCCCTCTTCTAACTCCGAGGAGAGAGAAGGGAGGTTTGCTAGGATTCGATGGGTTTTCACTTAGGGGGAAGACTTTACATTTAAAAGAGGGGTTGAAACTCATAAGATTCAATCCCACACGATGTAAGATTGGATGCTAAATGAATTTCAAGGGTTAGGAACGCAAGGCTACCCTCTTTTGTAAAGAATGTTGATTAAGGAAATTAAGCTAAGGATGCATAGAAAGTCATAAAGATTCACTTATAAACTGAGTTTGGGTTATAGGATGAAGCTGCGGACCTGGAATTAGCAGTAAAATGTCGATACGGCGCTGTCCTGCAAATTTGGGCAAAAGTTGTCAGGACGATGGCGCCCGGCGCCACGGTCCTCCGAAAAATCCGCGAAACGAAGGGGGATCTGTTCGTCTCTGCACAAGGATTCCAAATCTTCAATTTCAGCCGCGTACCTGCAACCTACACACAGAAAAGCGAAGATGATTGGGGGGTTAGGGATTAGGGGTTTGCCTTTAGGTCAAACCCCGGTTTTGGAATTAACCAAGAAATGAGCAAGAGCTGTAAATGTAAATGACTGTAATGTAAAACAAGTACTAATACCTTGTTCTAAGGATGTTTGTATCCTTATGTGCGAAGGTTTAGATGTTGTATGTTGTAGTATGTAGCATGTAATAAGTGATCTCCTCTTCAATGGTTGAATCCTTGACTTGAATGCAACACTTAGCCTTGAATGGAGACTTGAAATGATCAATTGCTTGAATGCTTGAATGCTTGAGTATAGTTTCCACGCCTTTTCCATCATATCGAATGAGAGAGGAAAATGTAGTTTATATACTTGTCATTTAGGGCTGATAGACTAATTTTCCCGACCTTAGGCCGACCAGGGAAGTATATTTCCAAATTGCAATCAAAAAGACCCGATATCACTTAGGAAACCGAGCCCAAAATAGGACCCAGGGACCAGGGCGCTGGGCGCCATGGTCCTGGAGGACCAGGGTGCTGGGCGCCCTGGTCCTAAGGGACCAGGGCGCTGGGCGCTCTGGTCCCACCTCCCGGGACATCAGGGTGCAAGGAGGTTCAGGCCAAGGTGCTTGAAAAATGCAGTTTTCAGTGTCATGAGCGAGTTTTGGGGTCTCCATTCAAGTTGCGTGTTGCGTCGCCATCGTGAAGACCGAAATGCAGTCGAAATTGCAAGTGTCGCAATTTTAGGACGCTACATTAGTGTTTTCTTGTCTCAGCTTGTCTGCAATATTACTAAGAGTTTCCTTTTCATCATCATGTTTCTGCATTTTCCCATGAAGTTATTTTCTCTTATTTTGTGCTATATCCAGGTTCTCCTAAAGTCCTTTAATGAATTCCTGTGCAGTCCTCAGATCATATTCAAATTTGATATTCTTCAATTTTTCTGCATCAAAATCTTCAAGAGCTCCTTCCAACTGTTTTCTCAAGCTCTCCATTAGTACCGGTTTCAGAATCTTCCTCAAGCTATTAGGATTTTGCAAATAGAGGACCAAGCTTTGATACCAATTGTTAGATTCAATGATAGTCCCAAAGACACTGAGAGGGGGTGGGGGGGGGCTGAATCAGTGTGTGACCGGTTAGTGGAATATTTAAGCTTATTTATAACTTTGCAACCCAAATCAATGTATCGGTAAGCAAGAAATAATGCAATAAAGAGAAATAATAGAGACAACATAAATGAACACCATAACACAAGATATTTTAACGAGGAAACCCGGTGTGGAAAAAACCTCAGTGGGATTTGTGACCCACAATATTTACTCACTGGCCAATATGAATAAATATTACTTACAATAAGGGCCTGCACATGCAGGAAGGCCAACTGCCTGGAGTGCACTAATCAAAAGAGTCTCACTAACTACAAAATGGATAATTAAATCTAATACAATGCACTGCTCAAAATAGAATCTCAAATGCCTGGTTCAGTACTGGTTTAAGCTCAGTCAGATACCTTAACCAAAACCATTTGTTGTCCACTATATCACTTTATACAATAACCTTCTATTACAATTATCTCCCATATTCACACTATACAAAATGACCTATGAGATCTCATACATATATGAGTCTTTACAATATACCAAGTTGGCTTACAAATAATTAATTATATTTACAATACAATTCATATAAGCAAAACTTTATCCCATTTCAGCCTGAGTGCCGGTATACTTTGTTTTTGGTGTAATCTGGATGCCGGTGAAAGTGCTTGCCGATGCGTGTAGAAACCTGTTGTCGGTTGGTTGCTAGTTGGTTTCCAGTTGGTTGCCATCAATGATAACATCAAATATTCTCATTAGAGTGTAGAATTCCAACACCATCATTGTTGTCAATTGACACCTCACGAGTCAAAAATAAAAAACATAACAGAGATGAGTCCTACTGAACTCATGATGATGGCAACACAAAAACTAATGGAGGAAGTATCTACAGACAAAGGGATTATTGATCAATCAATCACTATTTTACACAGACTAGTCCCGCAGTGCAAGATTGACAATGAAGCGAGCTCATCCGACAAGATTAACATATTTATTGAGCATATTTCAAAGGATTTTTAATCCTTACAATAGATTTTAAACCGACAAGCATTGGAGATGTTTACTTGGGCTAAGAGAGTTGCATTTGATTAGGTGATTGAATCTGAGAAGAAAAAGATTGATGAGAAGCTCAAACTGATAGAAAATTCTTTGAAGCAATGTATAAATATTTATAGGGTATGTTGTAACACTGATATGCTTACAGCTAATGCGGATAAGAAGATAAAGGAACATCAGGAGAAAATTGCAAATATAGCTAATTCTTTTGAAAGATTGATTTCATTGATTACATCCATTGATCGTAAAATTTTGATTTTGGAAAACCAATTTTTTTTTCTTGAGAAGGAAAGAGATAAAATTATAAGAAGAGCCAGAAGTCTGAGAGGCTTGGTGAGTCCCCAGTTGGATTCACTCAGTGTATATAAGAAAGAGTGTATGGATATGGTGGCAAAGCCCACACCGACAGAGGTAAATGAGAAAGAGTCATTTGCATATATACTAAATGGACTTGTATCTATTTCTGGTACATTCAAAACAAGTTGGGATACCTATCTTGAGCTATTGGAGAAGGCTTATCTAGAAATTTTGAAATTTCTTAAGCTCCGATAAGATATTTTGGGATATTCATTGAACAGTTTTTTGAATCTTTGACATTCTTTTTAGAATTTTGATGGCATTGATGTCAAGGGGGGATTGGTATAGATGTGAAAAATAATAGAGAGAGTTGTATACATTAGGTGGAGTTATGGATTTATGGAGATGTGAAGTATTTTGCATTAATGAATATTCAGCTCAAGGGGAGCAGGTAGGATGAAACCTTAACCATTTTTCACATGAGTTGCCATCAATGCCAAAGGGAGAGATTGTTGGAAATTGACACTCAATTGGTTGGTTTCATAATGTTGTCATTGATGGCAACATGGTATTGTGTTCTGGCTTCATGCTTTGGTTCAATTTTGTACCGATAGACACTTCACAAACACTACACTGGCACTGGCATCGGCACCAGCACCAGCAGGACAAAAGGATTTCTTTAGTTACTAGCAAAGCAGGCCGACATGGTTTAGTAAAAGGTTATCGATATTGGAGGCCGACATCTCTTGCATTTGACATCGACAATTGGATTTAATATTTATGCATTTATGTTATCTGGCCAACATGTAATTTGATATTGTATATATCTTTGTAAGCCGACATAAGGCATGCGAATTGTATATAATATATAGGTCAATTTGATAGATCCTTTTGAAGTAGACATAAGATTATGGATATGTGAATGTAATAAGATGTGATATATGTCAGAGAGATTGTGTATGTGAGGATATCTATGTAAGGTTTATTCTGGTAAAGGGTTTAGGGTTTCAGACCGAAATAGATAGAGCTTAAACTAGAGCTGTATTCTGGCATAGAAGATGTTTTCTTAGTAGTTCAACACTTCTCCAGATTGTAGTCTGGATTTATATGTAGTCAGTGAGGCTCCTTTTGTGATTGAGTGGTGTGCTCTAGGTTTTAAGCCTTCCTACAAGTGCAGGCCCCTCATATTTTGTAATATTTCTTCATATGGCCAGTGGATTGATATTGTGAGTCACAAATCTCATCGTGGTTTTTCCTCTTTGAGGTTTTCCACGTATAATTCTGTGTTATGGTTCTCATTTATGTGATTGGATTATTGATTATTTTACTTATTTCAATTTTGTATGTACCGGTATACCAGTTGGTGTATGCATGTTTTAATAAGGCTAAAATTTATCATTCTGGTATAACACTGATTCACCCCCCCTCTCATTGTTATTGGATTCCAACAGGTAGGTTGTTTGGTTTCTAGTTAGATTTGATGCGGTATGATCCGGTATGGTCCGATATGTTTGGGTTATGGAATTGGCTTATTCATGCTACTCTGAGTCATGTTTAATCAGTTGGTTTTATTCTAGTGATCGGACACTATCCTTTTTTCTAGAAAGCTTGGTTTGTGGTTCGGGCAAGGGTTTCACCGATAGAGCTTTGATGAATATCTTTGATGTATTGCATAA
This sequence comes from Cryptomeria japonica, assembly GCF_030272615.1. Lineage (NCBI taxonomy): Eukaryota > Viridiplantae > Streptophyta > Pinopsida > Cupressales > Cupressaceae > Cryptomeria > Cryptomeria japonica. The sequence goes on from NC_081409.1 coordinate 165,885,137, forward strand.
GTGGTGTTGGTGTAGCTCCTAGTAGAGTTTCAAGATGTCGATGGTGATCATGTTGGAGACTTAGTTTATTGGGATTATTGCTTTAGCATGTATGGACTTAAATTGGGTCCCAATGTATCTAGGTTATGGACCGACTTAATGTAACGTGTGGATTGGACCTCTTGATATATTTTTCAGGATGTCTTATGGGTTGGATGTTATTTGTTTGGTCTTAGGATGACATATTTTGTAATTATGTAATTGTTTTATTGTCTGGTGGCTGACCTTATTGATTGTGGTCGAGGGTTTGTATATATATGATGTAAGATTTCATTGTAGATCATCATGGAATAGGGTATGGATATGTAAGGAGTGATTAATGTAATAATCATTCAGGAAGAGGATTTGGTAGATCATTGGTAATCGAATTGGGCTTGTGTAAGAGGATTTAGTTCCCTGGTATTGAGCTTAACCGAAACTGTATTCAAGCATAGGAGATGCTATCTTTGCAATTCATTCATTTCTCCAGATTGTAGTTCTGATTTCTATGTAGTTAGTGAGACTCCTTTTGTGATCAGTAGTGTGCTCTAGGTTGTTTTCCTTCCGGCAAGTGCAGGCCCCTCAATTGTAATTCGCATACTTACACAGAAGTATTATCTGACTATGGGTAGGCTTCCCACCATGGTTATTCCCTTTACCTGGTTTTCCACATATAAATCTTGGTGTCATGTGGATGGTATTTGTATACACATAAAAATGGCTACGAGCAATTAAATAAATATTTTATATTTATTTAATGATTATTATTCTATTAAATAGTTAATTTGAAAAGATTAATTTATTTAATTCATTTTCGTGTCTTTCTATTAATTAATTTAATTAAAATATTTAATTAATTCATTCATCTATCTTATTCTTCTAAATTAGTTAAATATCTAATATTTAATTATCCTTTTAACCAAGTTAATTAAATATCTAATATTTAATTATCTCCTCCAAACAATTAAATATCTAATATTTAATAATTATTCTCCTATCCTATAGTCTCAAATATTAAATGATTTCCTAAATTATTTAATCCCTTTTCCAACTCATCTTCCATCTCCACTTTGCCAACTCATCAAACATGTGGCTAAGGAAATTAATATTTCTTAAATATTAATTCATCATTTATCTCCAACATCCCCTACATCTTAGGAAGGACTTGAGTCCACTTATCCTATCATGCCTAAATTTTCTCCAACCATCCCTAGATTCTCTTAGTCAGCAACCTAATCAAGGTGAGATGAGTGACACTTGTCTTCTCCTTCCCCCTTTCTCTCAACCTTCACCTTTGCTCACAACCATTCAAATCTATAGTTTTGATTAGGACCATTGATCTAAGCCACATCATCTAATCCTCTCAAGGTCTATAAAATCAAGAGCTTTAGTTGAGAGAGAGTTAGTCTTCAAATCAATCATATGAATCAGTGAGTTTTTGAAGCAAATAACAAATAGTAATATCAATAGCAATTATCATATAGTATCATTTAATATAATTATTTAGCATAATCATGTAGTATTGCATATCATAGTATCAGTTAACTACAAGTTATCAGTCCATTCTTCATATGCCATCTTGGAAGCCATCAGTGCATTGTCTGAGAGCACACCATCTGCAACCAGGAAAAGTGGAGTTAGGACACATTGAGACATAATCCATGAAGGTAATATTAGTATTTTATTTCATATATACTTCATGTAGTTTCATTGGTTGAGTTTGGATTTCCTGTAGTATTTCCATTTGTATTTTGTGAAACTAACTTAATGCAGGTAGCATTCTGAGGATGAAATTCAAGTCGACACATTTTGGCACCCACTATGGGGCTCATAGACCTCGCATATACCTTTAAAAATCTCACAAATAGTAAAATTAATGTATTTGTAATGCAGATTCACACATGTGTGAATTCTAATAGCACTTTTGTTCCGCAGGTTAGTGCATTTGCCTTCTAGGTTAGCACATGAACATTTTAGGTTAGCACTTTTGTCTTAAAGTCTAGGCATTTGCATTACAAGTTCGTGCATTTGTGTCATAGGTTAGTGCAATTGTGAAAAAAATCGCGCTTTTGTATCCATATAGCAACACTTTTGCAGCCTAGGTTAGCGCTTTTGAGCTACAGGTTAGCGCTTTTGAGCAAAAAGATAGTGCATGTGTTAAATTAGCGCTTCTGTTTACAAACTAATAAAATTCCTTGAAGGTCTGAATGTCCAAGAAATCATATTTTTTTCAGACTACTAACATGCATGTGCAGGATGGTGTTTAAGGCAAATTTTATGCATTTCCTCATCTAGTTAATTAAAAGTCTTCATTTGGGAAGTAATATATCATATTTTGTTCATTTAATCTAACTAAGAGGACAAATTGACAACATGCAACTTGCATTTTTAATATTTTCCCTAAAATAGTTGCACACATACTTTTAAGAGGGCTATAATAAACACCATGCTCGTTGGAGCAACATCTCCAAATAGGACTTAGCCAACAATTGCTTTGAAAAGGTTAAAAAGAACACTTGTATTCCGTGTCTCGAAAGTGGTAGGTATATGCTCTCCCCTTAATTGGGTGACCAAAAAGCCAAACCCACTCTTACGCTTTCTTTACTTTTAAGCAATTAAATCCTTTAGAGGGCTTGCCTTCCCGGGCTGCCTTGAGGGGGCCAGTGAGAGGGGAACGACCTAAAGTGGAAACGGGCTAATACCGAGTCCTTCCAATCCACTATAAATAAATTGTGTTTGTGATGAAAGTCCCAAACAACATGTGCTGATAAGTTCATACCGACACTATGTTTCCCCATAAACCCTATGGAGCGTAACCTCTATAGGATGAGAACCTTCTGTATTTACAGAGCCGAAAGTGCCGCATGTATGGCCACATGACCAAAAACCTTTACTAAAAACCACTTGTACTAGTTGCCAAAATCCTTCTAGTTGTTGGCACAGGAGGTCGGACCTCTGAAGCAGCTCACATACATATGGTTCCTAGTAGAGATATAAAGTTTGTCATGGGGAGTTTTCATGGAAACTGGTGCTTGGCTGCCCCGAAGAAGTGAGTGCCGAGGGTGGAGCCAGTGGGGTCAAGCATCTAAATATCCGCTTTGAATAGCGTAATCTCAGGGGAAACCCCACGTGAGATTCAACAATTATTGTCTCAGCCTGCCATAGGAATTGTACTTTCTTGTGCATTTTATTTATTAGACATTGTGTCTTCTATGTCTGTAACATGTTCCAAATGGTCAAAATTTGAAGAAAATTATCATCTACAAGAAAGAAAAAATCCAACAAATTACTAAAAAAGTGTGATCAAAAGGGTAATACAAAAAGCATTCCAACACTTGAAACACCAGATCAAAATCAAAGTGTCAAAACATCAATATCAAAATAATTCTTGAAGTAGATTTGTCTCTAAACCATCACGTATTTTCAAACTAGCTCAAACAACTAGGTCACTAATCCAACAGGTTATACCCAAAAGGTTCTATAAACATCAACATTCAACAAGCTATTGATTCAAACATCTTAAGTGCAAAAAAATTGACATCCTTGTCAAGTTTCTCATCAGGATAATCAAATCCTCTATCATGAAGCTTGATCAATCTATACTAGGTTCCTAATCTTGGATATATCTTTCCTATTTTGAACCTAGGTTATATCAAAACCAGAATCGCACCAACATTGGAATCAAACAAACTTGTGAATTGCCAAATGCTTATATGAATTTTAAGTATTGCCTTAAGAAAAGAAAACCCAGTTATAAAGCTACTCAGAAAAGGATAAGATTCTTGTATATCAATCGCAAGATATTATTGAAACGTAGGACATTCCTACACCATTTTTGTCACTACTTACGTGGCTGCAGTACAGAATTTGATGGTGAAATTTTGCAAAGATGTTCTTTTCAACAAAGAGATGCTTTATCCCAATGAACAAATAATAGCAGTAAAATCAACAAGGCATATCTTCCTAAACCAATAATCACTTATTGACTTTGTACATTGGAAATTTCAACAACTTTGAAATAAACACATGCTAGTTTGGACTAGAGCCCAACACAAACAACTTAGAAAACAACAATAAATGGAGGAAGAAGATAATACTGTATTCCAAAGTTTTGGATTTACCATTTTTGATGAAGAAAAGGTCAATAGCACCATTAGAGACCTTGAGCAAGATTTCAAATTTGATAGGCTAATAGAAAAATTGTTGGCAAAACAAAAAGAAAAATATCTCTTGATGTTGGCAAAATCTAGAGCTAAACTACCACAAGACTTTAAAATAGAAAGCTTGAAACAAGATGTGGAGACAAGTAACACCCAAAACACGGATGAACCAAATAATGAAGACATGAACAAAGAAAGCAATTAAGAAACAAGGAAATAAAGAGATGACAAAAGAAAAGCGCATAGCGATAAGGGAACTCACGAAGAAATAAGGAAAAAACATGTAGATAATCCATTGTCAAACCTTACTCAACAAATACAAACTCTACAACAATAGATACAAGACCTGCAAAATGGGACAAGCTCCAAGAAGTATTCATTAGAAGATATATTGCCATATCCTTTTGATAAAAATCTGAATATGATACCATTTCCGCAACATTGCCAGATTCCTAAATATGACAAATACGATGGAAAATCTGATCCTCAAGATCACATTAGGGAGTTTTGTACTATGAGCGTGGAATTTTCTCATGATGAAACTTACCTTATGTGTCTTTTTCCTAGGAGTTTAAATGGATAATCAATGGAGTGGTTTTCAAGATTACCATCTGAAATCAAATCCTTTGAAGAACTTGTGAATAGGTTTATTTCACAATACTCCTATAATATAAGGAATGAAATAACAATGTTGGATCTCTGCAATGTTAAACAAAAGAATGGTGAATCCTTTATGATTTTCTTACAACGATGGAAATGTATGTTTAATAGGTATCCCCGAGATGTACCTGAACAAGAAAAAATGGACATATTCATTGATAATCTTATTAGTGAAATGAGTTATCGACTAAGGATGCAATGTCCTCCCTCTTTTGCCAAAATGATCAAAAATGGTCTGAAAATAGAGAACGCAATGGTAAAGAAAGGAGAACTAAAACTTTATAATAATTCATACAACAACAACAACAACAACAATAACAACAATGACAAACCAAAGTTCTGGTCAAAAAATAGGAATGTTAGCAATAAAGGGAATGACTATAATAGCACTACAAAACAACAACAACAAATTTTTAATCTATCAAGTCAAATCCCAAGCAATAACAATCTAGAAAACAATAAAGCCGAGTCCTTTTCTCCAATCCTTGGAGGAAATTCACAAACATTGGAGAATCTTTGGAATCAACTCTAAAAACTTTGCTTGCCAACAAATTGATTGTTTTACTAGAAGCAAGAAGTTATGAACCACCAGTCAAGCCCAATTGGTGGAATGACAATCATTTTTGCAATTATCATCAGAATAAAGGACACCTAATAAATGATTGTCAGAGATTGAAACAACTTATCCAAGATCTAATTGATAATGGAACCATCACAATAGATAGCCATAAGACAAACGAATCACTTCTGAATTATGACAAAGGTGAATCATCCCAATTAAAAGATGACAAAGAAAAAGCCAAAGTGAATTATACTTATACATATGATGATGTGGTAAATGTGATCATTGTTAACGAAAATCCATCTTCAGAACCAATTGATGTTATTGTATATGGTGAAAATGGATAACAATAAACAACAATATTGAAAGACTAAAATGGATTCAACCACCAAACCCTAGCCTAACAATGAACAAAGATCCACCATAACATATGAAGATAACCTAAGACAATGCAAATAACTCAAAATCACAAAGATTATACCATCACATGTCCACTAGGGTTTTGATCTCCATTATTCCTATCTCCATTGATCTTGTTTGATATGCTTGCTCTCAGATTTTTGTATGCACAAGAGCTCAATAAAGAACGGAATGTGGTTGCAAGTAGAATTGTAGTGTAGTCAATTGATCAAGTAGTTAGGGTTAGACAATGAAGAAAGCATCTCCTTAAATAGAAGACACAATAAGAAATGGAGGGTTAAGATTGAGAGGTGTAAAAAGAGAGGTCGGCTAGGATTAGAGGGTAGGTATAAGAAATACCAAAATAATGAAAGAGGTAGGTAGTGTAGGAAATAAGAGATGAATGACATGTGTCATGTGTAGAAAAAGATAATGAATTAATTAAATAAATAAAGATTTATTTAATTAATAGAAGAAGTAGGACAATTAAATAAATAAAATATTTATTTAATTTAGGAAAGGGATAATTTAAATAAATAAATGTATTTATTTAAATGAGAAATAAGGCTAGAAGAGGATAAATGAATTAATTAAATAAATAAAAATTTATTTAATTAATAGAAGAATTAGGCTTAGATAATTAAATAAATAAAATATTTATTTAATTAGATATGACAATTTTGGGTGTCTACATTTTGCCCCTCTTTGAGACAATGCGGCTTGTCGCGTTGTTTCAAAGAAGATAAGATGAACTGATACAAAGTTGCCCCAGAATAAGGAATTATATGCCCCCTCGAGAGATTGGATGAAAAAGTCTGGAAAGAGTGCAGACAATCTCTCGATAAGAAAGATGGGATAGAATGGGTTGAGCGAATAGAGTGACAGAGTCACGGACTGAAGAAGACTGATTCGGGAAAATGCAGGCGAGGGCTAGGGTAGGCTATAAGATAGACCACGGGCAAAAGACATCCTCATTGTCATCCACACCCATAGAAGATCACAGTGCAGAGCGAGAAAAGAGCAGCAGTAGTCAGCAGCGATGGCATTCGTCCATAGATTTGATCGTGTCCGCCGATTCCAGCGACCAGCCGATGCAGGAGAGCCGGTAAGTACCCGAAAACCTCCTCGTACTTTCACGCATTTCGAGTTTTGTCATAAATGCATGTTTAGGAGCAATAAATGCGCTAGGAATAGGATAGTTGAAAAGTGCAAAAACGCGCAACCGCGTCTGTGTCAGCGCCAGGCGCGTCTGTGTCCAACAGGCGCGTCTGTGTCAGGTCCAGGCGCGTCTGTGCCTGGAACCGCGTTTGTGTTGAATGCGGACGCGTTTGTGAAATGAAGCAGCGTCTGTGCTTTTTAGTAGCGTTTATGTCATGTAGGGACGTCTGTGTTCCCTGGTCGCGTTTGTGTCTGGCATAGGCACATTTGTGTTCAGAAAGCGCGTCTGTGTTGCAGAAGCGCGTTTGTGCAGTCCATAAGTGCGTTTATGAGTTAAAAGCGCGTTTGTGTTGAAAAAGTGCGTTTGTGTGTTTAAATGCATGGTTTTAGTCTTTTAGGTCAAATCGGCAGTTCTGTGATGAACATACGCTGTCGATTGGATAAGCTGCTGAGAGGATACACTCAAGCAGGTCCTCTAGGAAGATTAGGATAGATCAAGGCACTTTGTGATGAACAGGGAGCACCAGGATAGGCAGCACTTTGTGATGAACAAGGAGTGCGAATGTGAGTGACACTTTGTGATGAACAGGGAATGTCACACACGTAGTACTTTGTGATGAACAGGGAGCACTACTAGGATAAATAGCAACACTTTGTGATGAACAGTGAGTGTCACTAGGGTAGATAGCCATATGCATTTAGGTAGCAAGTAGCATTTTGTGATAAACAGGGAATGCCACGATAACTGACATGATTGAGTTGCTTGACTGGAGGAGTATTTGCCGATGTTGGAGTCACGGGAGAGATTCCCGTCGACTCAGAGACTGCGACCAGAGTTGTCTATTCAGGACATGATCTCCATTGAGGAGATGGGTCTCACACATATGCTCTATGTGCCTGAGTTTCGGGCAAACATGGGGTTGCTGACTGCGTTGGCCGAGAGATGGCACTCAGAGACATGCACGTTTCACCTGCCGATGGGTGAGATGACAGTGACATTGGAGGATGTATACAGGATACTACATGTTCCCATTGATGGAGAGTTGATTCCCTATGACCGTGACGGTGACAGGGAGGCCTTGAGACGGGTTTTTCAAGATCCTGAGTTGGAGATGCGAGCAGGTCATGTAGCCTGGGACACCATGACTGCCACAGGATTAGCATTGCCGGCAGTTGTTGGGGGAGTCATCAGTGGATACTTGTGTCCAGACAGGGCCACACGAGGATTGGCAGTGGGTTGGGGAGGGGCCTTGGAGACGCTGATGGCAGAGCATACTAGGTATGCATGGGGGCCATGTGTCCTAGCACATTTGTATTATGAGCTGCATTAGTTTGTATACCATGGATCAGTGGGGTTGGGCTGCGGTGTGACTCTCTTGCAGGTGTGGGCCTATGAGCACCTTCCCATCACACGGCCGATTCATTTCAGAGGCAGAGGACAGGGACAAAGTTTTGTTCATTTGTATGCCATGATTACATCCCAGCCTTGGATTGGGAGATTGGAGCACTGGAGGAGAGTCATTGATGACATTGACATGGTGATCTGGAGGCCGTACCTGGGGTGCGAGGAGTGGGAGGACGATGCATTGGAGCTGCCCTACACCTTCCGGAGTAGGTACCTGATTGGGCGGACGCCCTATATATTAGAGAGACAGCTGGTAGACAGGGTGTGCAGGCAGTATGGCAGGATTCAGAGGATGCCGCGAGGCTTGGGCATGTATGCCCGTACGGTCAGAGATCAGGTGCAGTTTGGCCCACTGCTATCATATGATCAGGCAGTGATACAGCTAGCGGAGATGATACCGATGCCATGGGACATGTGGCCAGAGGTAGATGATGCAGGGATGGACGCCGAGTACTCTGCATATTGGGCAGAGCATCCATTTCCCAGATTGACAGATCCGGCGGAGCCACTAGATGGAGAGGGTGGAGGAGAGGATGATGATGGAGGAGGGGATGGAGGTAGGGGCCGGCGGAGGCGGAGGGGAGTGGTGGGAGAGAGACGGGTAGCACCTCGGAGGGAGGGAGGACAGGAGAGAGCAGCTCCAGTGGTGAGAGGACGGGGTGGACTGCCCCTACAGGTGCCAGCAGCACAGGGTCCCAGAGAGGGACAGAGACAGGTGCAGCTAGAGGGACAGAGACAGGTACAGCCACAGGTACCTATATAGGCACAGGGACAGGTGCAGGCAGAGGCACAGGGACAGGCACCTGTAGAGGAGGAGCCACAGGCAGGGACGGAGAGCGGAGACTCTGAGGAGGATGAGGTGCTTAGGCTGCGGGAGATCTGCCAGGGCCAGGCAGATGAGATTGAGGATTTGGTTCGAGAGAGGAACCACCTCAGGATCAGGGTCCGAGATACAGAGCGGGAGAGGGATCAGGCCATCCAGCGATACACAGAGGCCGAGACAGCTCTGAGGGCAGGTAGGCGGGCAGCAGAGGATGCAGGGGCAGGCTACGCCTATGTTTTGCGAGCCGGAGAGGAGATCGCCTACTGGAGGGATCTATACTATGCAGCCGTGCCAGCAGAGAAGCGGGCTAGGAGCTTCCAGAGATCGTCGCGCACAGCGACGGCTACGGGAGGGAGCCGCAGGAGACAGGCATCCAGCGGTGGAGTCATGGGGCCTCCACCACCACCAGAGGGACAGGGGGATCCTGGGGCGGGTCCATCTATAGCTCAGACTCTGTCGAGGCGAGGTGGCTCCGAGGGAGGGAGTTCCTCATAGCTATAGTGGGCTCCCATTGTATCAGTAGATGTATCATTGTTGTATTGTAGACACCTGCGGGTGATTCTTTTGTAGCCATATGATTCTTTTGACATCATTGTATTATGACACATTTGATTATATATATGAGATGATTTATTTTTTGCGGCAGCTATATGCATGTGTACCTTATGTGATGAGATGTTCTTATGTGATGCTTATGATATGGATGCAAATATGTATATGATGCAATGCAATATTTCTTTGTTCTTTTATGTTGTATATGTGATGCATGATGCAAATGTAAATGTATGTGATGCAAATGAATATGATAATGCAAATGATTATTTACATAATGAAAATGTGAGATGTGCTAACATGTGTTGTATGCAGGATGTGATGCAATTATGATATCTATATGTATGTATGAAATGCTTATATGTGGTGATGCAGGTGCAACTATATGAAATGCAAATGTTTTTTTGGTGTGTCATTATACTCAGTCATGTGATAGCGGGCTACGCGGACTTGAGAAGGATAATGAAAGTCAATCAAGAAAGGGGGATGGAAGACAGAAGATATGAACGTGAGAGAGCTTCTTGTGCGTTATCATCATTGAGCTTTATTATGGCAGAATAGGTTATGACAATCGAGGCATTTGTTCGGCCCAGAAAGTCATTGTACCTGTTTGCATGGAGATAAGATAGTCACAAACAAGGAATGCCCCAGTTCATACTAGACTCATAGTGTCCTCATATCCTTGGACAAGTCATAGCATTACTAAAAGACAATCCACAGACAGCAAATGCAAATAGGTGACGATACCCCATCCTCGCCTTTCTAGTCAAAGACATCCTGGAGATAGAATCTCTAGTCAAAGACATCCCGGAAAAGCTAAAAGACATGTCACCAAAAGATAAAATCAAAAGAAAACCAAGACTCGACACCAACATCCACTGTAGTCCTCAAGTTTGTGTCTCTTGTCACTTGTTTAAGTCTTATTCGATTGTGGTCACAATGTTCACTTTCACAAAAAGGATAGATAGCACTGAACCATATGTTGTCTGAGTCTGTTGAAAGATTTGATTTTGTTGAAGCTCATTGTTGCTGCTGTGTCTCATCTGAAACTGACTGAATCCATGAAACTGATACTTTATTGCGGAGAAGATGGAACTTTATTGCGGACCTGGTGATGCAAATGCTGCTTTATTGCGGATTGTGCGCGGATAGACTTGAAGGAAGCTGAAAGAAACTGTACTCCTCGAAACATGTGATGTTCTCAGTTCCACACCCATTACTAGATGTAGGAATTGGCCGTAGTCACAGATAGGATCTGATTTATTATGGATGGAAAGGGAGTGAAAAGGGAGGAGCAAAGTCTCTACGCATGGCGCTGGTGACCCAGTTTTCACCATGGTACTTGCCCAGGGCGCCACCGAAGTGGTTTTCACCGTTGGACGAAATTATTTCTCTTTACTTTTTTTGATTTTTCAATTTTTTTGTTGTCACAAGGCGCCTGTTTACCAGGTTTTCACCAAGTAACGATTTTTTTTGCGTTTTATAATTTTTTTGTATTTTTGAAATTTTTGATTTTTTTTTGTGTTTTTGAATTAGGATGCTCTGAAAAGCTATGTGTAGAACCTGCGAAGGTGCATGCTGTTGATAGGATCCTCCAAGGATTCACCTTCTGTAGTTGAGAGCTGATATGCCCCAGATCCATATGCTGCTGTGATGATGTAAGGACCAAGCCAGTTGGGTTCAAATTTGCCCTTCTTTTCTCTGTCTTGCTGATTTTTGGGGTTCTCTCTGAGGACTAAGTCACCTACCTCAAATGTGCGAGGCTTGACCTTGTGATTGTAACTGCGACTCATCCTTTGTTGGTAAGCCTTGAGATGATTAAAAGCAGTGTGTCGTCGTTCCTCCAGCAGTTCTAGTTCTTGTAAGCGAGAGACCCTGTAGTCTTCATCGTTGATTATGTTTCTCAAGGAGACCCGTAAAGAAGGTAACTCGACCTCAATAGGCAAGATGGCTTCAGCACCGTAGACAAGTGAGTAAGGTGTAGCTCCTGTAGGTGTGCGGACACTGGTACGATAGGCCCAAAGTGCGGGATTGAGTTGGACATGCCAGTTACGGCCAGCGTCGTCGACTGTCTTTTTAAGGATTTTGAGAATTGTTTTGTTAGATGCCTCAGCTTGGCCATTACCTTGGGGGTAGTATGGTGTGGAGAAACGGTGAGAGATATGGAAGCGCTCACAGAGTTCACGAACATCCTGGTTCTTGAAAGGACGCCCGTTATCGGTGATAATGGAAGTAGGAATCCCATATCGGCAAATGATGTAGTTCAGGATGAAAGTAGCGATTTGTTTCCCAGTGACTTGTGTGAGAGGCACAGCTTCAATCCACTTTGTGAAATACTCTGTGGCTGTGATAATGAATTTATGTCCGTTGGAAGAAGGAGGGTGAATCTTGCCTATGAGATCGAGTCCCCACTGACAAAAGGGCCAAGGAGATGCAAGTGGCTGTAGTTCTTGTGCTGGTGCATGTATAAGGTCTCCATGAATTTGACACTGCTTACACTTCTTGACAAACTGATATACATCTTTTTCCATAGTAGGCCAGTAGTATCCAGTCCTGATGAGTTTCTTGGCCAAGGTAGGACCACTAGTATGCGGACCACATATCCCTTCGTGCACTTCTCGTAACGCAATCTGAGCTTCGTCACTCTCTAAACATCTAAGGAGGGTGCCATCTAGACCTCGTCGGTATAGGATATCAGCTAGGATAACGTATCGGGAGGATTGGCGGATGAAAGTGCGGCGTTGGTTGTTCGATAGATCGGGAGGTAAGATATTGTCGCGAAGGTATGTGAATATGGCACCATATAACTGGGATTCAGGACCAACAACACATATCATTTCCGTAGGAGTGATCTCATATGATGGAATCAGCAGGTTGTCAACCAGGAACTCATAGCAGGTCTCATTTTGCGGCAGATCAATGAGCGAAGCAATTGTAGCCATGGCATCAGCAGCACGATTCTGTTCTCTTGGTATCTGCTCAAACTCTATCTTTGCAAAGTGCTGTTTCAGATCATCTACCAGTTGTTTGTAAGGCATTAGCTTTTCATTTTTTGTTTGATAATCATCAGTTGCTTGACGGATGACAAGTTGAGAATCGCCAAAAACACGAAGTTCCTGGATCTTCCACTGAACTGCAATTCTTAGCCCCGTTGTTAATGCCTCGTATTCCACTATATTGTTGGTACAAGGAAATGATAAGCGGTATGACTTTGGTATAGAATCACCTTGGGGAGTTATAAAGAGTATACCCGCTCCTGCCCCATGCTGTGTGTATGAGCCATCAAAGTATAGTTGCCATGGCTTTGCAGGTGATATTGTTAGAATGGACTCATCTGGAAATTCTGACTGTAGAGGAACATCATCTATCATGGGAGCATCTGCTAGTTGATCTGCGATGGCTTGTCCTTTGATTGCTTTTCTGTCCACGTATTCAATGTCGAATTCACTCAAAATCATTACCCACTTGGCCAGTTGCCCAGTAAGTGTAGCTTTGTTGAGAAGATATTTTAGTGGATCAATTCTGGCGATCAACTTGGTCTTGTGAGTAAGCATATAATGTCGTAATTTTTGTGAAGCGAAGACCACAGCGAGACATGCACGCTCAATTGGTGTGTAGTTTAGCTCATATCCCACCAATGTGCGACTGATATAGTAGACTGCTTTTTCCTTGCCGTCAGGTATTTGTTGTGCTAGAAGTGCCCCCAGTGCTGTTGGAGTAGCTGATATGTAAAGTAACAATGGTTGATCTTGAATTGGTGGCATCAAAACTGGTGGGTTCAAAAGATAGTCTTTAAGTGCCTGAAAAGCCTGTTGACAGTTCTCATCCCATTTGAACTTAATGTTTTTGTGTAGCAGGTGTTGGAAAGGATTGCACTTATCTGCAAGTTGTGCTATGAATCTTCGTATGGACTGGAGTCTCCCTTGTAAAGACCGAAGTTGACTGATATTCTTGGGTGGCGGCATGTCCAAGATAGCCTTGACTTTTGCTAGATCCGCTTCTATTCCTCTTTTAGACACAATGAATCCTAGGAGCTTCCCGGAGGTTACTCCAAAGACACATTTCTTTGGGTTTAATCTTACCTTGTATTTTTCCAGCCTATCAAAAGCAACTGAAAGTATGTCCAAGTGTGTATTTCTGTCTATTGATTTAACCAAAAGGTCGTCAACATAATCTTCCACCGTTACATGCATGAGATCATGGAAGATAGTAGTCATGGCTCGTTGATACGTGGCACCTGCATTTTTCAGCCCAAAGGGCATGACATTCTAGCAGAAGGTTCCCCATGGACAAGTGAATAATGTTTTATGTTGATCTTCAGGTGCAATCCTGATCTGATTATATCCAGAGAATCCGTCCATTAAAGATAACATCTCATGGCCTGCTGTGAGATCAACAATTAAATCAATGTTTGGTAATGGGAAATCGTCCTTCGGACAAGCCTTGTTGATATCCCTGAAGTATGTACATATTCGGATGCTGCGATCTGGTTTGCTGACAGGTACTAAATTGGAAATCCATTCAGGATAATCAATTGGGCGTATGAATCCGACATCCAGTAATTTCTCCAGCTCTGCCTTGACTAATAATGCCACCTGTGGATGCATTTTCCTCAATTTCTGCTTTACTGGTTTTGCCCCCGGTTTGACTGTTAAATGATGCATTACTAAATCGGGGTCTAGTCCAGGCATATCAGCATAAGACCATGCGAAGTTGACTTGTCGTTCCTTAAAGAAGCTTATGAATTTTGCTCTCTCGGTCTCTGTCAATGATTGAGCCAAAAATATGTTGTGTGGAACCTCTGCTGTACCAATGTTTGTCTTTATAGTCTCCTCTACCAACATGGATGATTTTTCCTCGTATGATGCTGGGAGAATATCAAGCCTTCCATCTTCGGGCGCCTCAGAGAGGTTTTCACCCTCAGATACGTCCTTTCTTTTTACTTTTTTAGAGTCAGATAGTGCCACAGTGTGGTTTTCGCCATAAGACCCTTGTTTTGTTTTTATTTTCACATTTTTGCGACTAGAAGGCCCGACGCCCTCGCCAAAGTATGCCATGTTATTAAGCTCTATGGCGTATCCTGCTTTATGGTCTCCAAGAGGAAAATCATCGCGAATGCCAAGATAATCGACTATAGCTTCGTCATTTTGAAATGTATCAAGCTGTGCTGGTCCATCCTGATCCCAGTCAATGAGTTGGGGGTGAACGAGGGGAAGGTCTTTAGTGTTTTTAGAGTCCGCAAGGCTAATAGTGAAGATGTGGTTATATTCAGGTATGTCAAGATAGTCATCGAGGTCGTCAATGGCACTCTCCTCATCAGTTTCGATCATGAGTGGGTCCAAATTATCATCACTAGTAGCACCCTCAGGGACAGGTGTCCTCATCCTATGTGATCCTGACCTAGGGCCTTGAAACGAAGCTTGTGCGGGATCCTTATGGGTCGGTTCTTGACCAACTCTGAATTTCTTGTAAAACTCCTCCTCCTCTGTAGGTTCATCTGGCTCTCTAAATGTCTCATTGAGTTCATAGTTGCTGGAGGATTTGTCTGAACCCCATTCCCACTCATTGGAGTCTGTAGAATAGTCATCTTCTTGTTGGACTTCAGCCACTTTGACTCGCCATATCTGTTTTGTTCTTTTGTTTTGAATCTTGGGATTTAGAAAACCAAGCCCCTTAGAGTGTTCCCTTCTTGTAGTTAGCTCAGGTTGTAAAGGCTCCATGACACCTTCTTTGCGTAGTCCGAGAGGACTCTTTCCATCATACCCAAATCTTTGTAGAATTTTGAAACCTTTGCCATAGTTCTCACAGGGTATTATAATTTGATCATGTGTATCATCTTCAGCGTCCTTGTATAGCATTTTATATAAATTTTCTTCCTCTAGTTCGCCCCATTTTTGAAAGACGGTAGGATCCCATTTGAGTAGCATGATGGAGATTTGCTTATTAGGATGTGGTCTCCCATATTCCTTGGGGGAGTTCATGACTTGTCGTAAGAACATTGTTTGATTCAGAGTGTATTCTCCCATGCCTTTGTCTTGAAACTTGGCTCTAAGTTCACCTTGTTTGGATGTCGAGGGCTTTAATGACTCAGGATCAATATATGCTGAAGAAGGAGTAGCCTCACGATTGCTAGGAATGATAGTCTCAGTATGTGATCTCAAGTTATTGCAATATATGAATGGATTTGGATCACCATTGACCGTTACCTCGACTCCATTATGAGGAAATTTAATGCATTGATGGTACGTTGATGGGACTGCTCTCATTTCATGAATCCATGGACGTCCTAGCAATATGTTATACGTGAGGTCTAGATCCAGGACTTGGCAAATCACGTCCTTTGTGACTGGCCCTATTCTTAGTGGTAAGATGACCGTGCCCTTGGACGAACGCTCTTCATCATCATAAGCCTTAATGGTGATTTGGTTTGTAACATTCACAGCTTTGTCAGAATATCCCAATTGTCTGATGGTGCTCAATGTACAAATATTAAGACCTGCTCCTCCATCTATCAGGACTCGTTTTATTCGGTGTTTATGTATGAAGGCTTCAATGTGTAGAGGTGCATTATGAGGCTGACTTATGGAGGCGTCATCGGCTTCTGTGAATGTGAGGGAGTGTGGAACGGATAAATATCCCACCATGGCTTGAAACTGGTCCACGTTTAGATCAGTAGGGACAGCAGTATCTCTCAAGGTTTTATCAAGGACAGCTTTATGTGCAGGGGATATACGTAAGAGCTCAAGAATAGAGATGAGTGCGGGTGTTTTCCCTAATTGCTCTACAAGGTCGTACTCAGGCTTGGTTGACGAAAGATTGGTATTCTTATTAGAGGTACCTGGCAATGTGATCTTACCTCGGCGGGTTGTAACATGACATTCAGAGGTAGATGCGGACGAAGATCCCACACCTTTTAGGACAATTTTGGGTCTCTGAGGAGGATTCTCATGATTTTTATTTTTGATAGTAATGGTAGAAATATGATTGTCCATTGAGATGTGATTAATAGTGGAATCATAATTGTAAGATGCTCTAGTGTAATTGGCTTGATCATCTGTGACTTTGCCTTTTCCCTTGTCATGTTTTGGGAATGGTTCCTTAAACACCTCATGCTCTTGGTTAGATGAATGTCCCTCAATCTCAATATCTCCTCTGTCAATGAGATCTTGTACAATGTTTTTCAATCGATGGCAATTACTTGTCTTATGACCCTTGCTCTTATGAAATTCGCAATATTCATCATCATTCCACCAATTCGGTTTTACCTTTGGTTCATATGGAGGAAAATCTGGGACCGTGATCACTTTGTTTGCTACAAGCTTTTTGAATACCGATTCAAGTGGTTCTCCCAATGGAGTGTACTTCCTTCGTGGTTTAGCAGCCGTTTGATTGTTCACTTGATTGTTGGTAGAACTTGATCCAGAAAAGACGAACTTTGGTCTCACTGTGTTGGCATCCACAACGCCATCATTAACTGTATTCTTGTTCTTGTTCCAAAACTTTGGTTTGTCCTTTCCCTTAAAGTCCTCTTTGTTTTCTTTGAATAGTTTGATCACTCCTTGTTCAATTAAGACCTTTTCTGTTGCTAGGCCCTTTTCAATGACATCCTTGAATGTAGACAAACAAGCTTTTCTGAGATCATAGCCAATAGCCTTGTTAACATTTTGTGTGAACATCTCCACCATTTGTTTCTGCGGGATTTCACAAGAGCATCTGCTAGCTAAGTTTCTCCATCTTTGTAAAAATGACGCAAAAGATTCTCCTTCTTTTTGTTTAGTATTGCACAAGGTAGTAACTGAGACATCTGTTTCAATGTTGTAAGAGAAATGTTGAATGAATGCCTCTGCCAAGTCGCCCCATGATTTAATACCGGGAGGTAATTGAGAAAATCATTCCATCGCTTGATCTCCTAAGCTCTGTGGGAACAACCTCATTAAGTATGTTTCTTCTGCGGCTACCTCAATGCAAGCTGTGAAGAATTGTCTTATGTGTGCCTTGGGGTCTCCTCTCCCTCTATATTTGTCAAATTTCGGTGTTGCAAAGTGCGGAGGAAATGGAGGCATTGGAATGCTCTTATCAAATAGATAAGGGCATATATCTCTCATAGTATATGTAGGTTTTGATGTGCCCATGTCTTCCACTTTCTTTTGTAGATCTCTAATTTGTTGCTCCAAATTATTTTTGGGAGGAGATGGATTTCTTGTAGCATGTCCCATGTTTGAAACACCCATTTGAGGAGGAGCTTGTTGCATATATGGATGATACTGATCGTAGACATGTCCATATGGAGGTCTATATTGTTGCGACATGTATGGAGCACTTGGTATAACTTCATGTTGAGGGACTCCATATCTGTTTTGTGTATATAAACCATATTCAATAGGCCTTTCATTTTCCATTGTGTTGCCCCCAATTTTGACATGAGGTCTTCTTGTGTCAAAATTTTGAGGAAGTCCTTGTGTATCCATTTGTCTTGGTTGACCCATATCTTGAGCATGTGTTGGAACATAAGGCCTCCATGATGGTCTTTGAGTGTAAGTATCATGCATTTGAGCTTGTGTATGTGGGATTGCTGGTTTTTGAAGCAAAAATGATGGTGACTCCGGCATCATATTATTTAGTCCTCCACTATTTGGTCTCCTTTGATCCATGTTATGTTGAGTTTGTTGTGAAGGTCTATTTTCCATAAGTTGAGATAAGTCAAAATCATGCGGTATTTTGGCTCCACTTTGTGCCATCATGTTTAGAAAGTATTGACGATCTCTCCTCATTATCTCTTCAACCAATCTATTGAATTGAGGATCCATTATAGACTCTTGTATGTCTGCTGATAGTATTGAAGAATTGTCCACATTATCATTGTGTGTAGCGTTGTGTATAGCGTTTGCGCTTTCCACATTTGGATTGTGTCTATAAACATTCATGTCTGGTAATGTAGTGTGCTCAGGATTGTAGAAGACATCATTGTCATACTCATAAGAACTCATGTTTACGGGCCCTTGAGCTTCTTTAGCTTTTCTCCTAGATTTTTGAAGACGGGTTTCAACCATGAACTAGGTGTTAGACCAATATGTGAGAGACTTAGATGAAAATGACAAGAGTATGTAAGACCAAGAGTTGTATGGAGTGTAAATGAATCTGAAGTTTACTTGCAATGTCCAAAGTGTAAGACCAAGTATGTATGTAGTAGAGTAGGTGTGACTTCCAAAGAGAGGATAGTTTCTCTTGATGAGGTAAGCTGACCTTGACTCTAAGTAAGACCAAATGAGACCCAAAGGTAAGAAACCTTGATGAGGGACCACTTAGCAAAGTGTAGTAGTATGTAGTGTGTTGACAAAGTATGATGAGGACAAGCAAGTGACCTTTTGACTCAAGTTGAGACTAGTATGAATGTAAAATGAGGTATGAAGCAATGATGAACTGTGTAAGACCTTAGAACAGGCTGAATGTTAGATGAAACCTGAAGAGACAACCTAGGAAGCTCAAGTATGCCGAAACTGATTTCCTTGTTTGTTTGACTGTTAAAAATTTTTCAAATCCTGACACAGACGCCTCTGTATACTTCACAGACGCGGTTTTAAGACACAGACGCTATTCTGTTGGACGCAGACGTGATTCTGAGATTTTCCTGTTTATGTTTGCCGGGACTGTAAGAGTTTTTGCAATTTGTGGACACAGACGCGCCTGTATACTTCACAGACGCGATTTCCAGACACAGACGTGTCTCTGTTAGACACAGACGCTGATAAAAACACAGACGCTATTCTGTACTTCACAGACGCGTTTATCCGACACAGACGCGGTTTTAACAGACACAGACGCGTTTCTGTAACCTTAGTGCAATCTTTCCAATCTGTGAATTTGTTTTGCTGTGACCAAATCTGATTTTTCGACTGTTTTTCGTGACAAGAGGACACAGTGTTGATGACCCAATGTTTGCAGACTGTTTAGACTCCAAAAAGTGTGTTGTTTGATGTAAAAAGTTTTTGCATACACTTGAAGACACAAAAGACACAATGTTTTGCTGTTTTGTCTTTGAGTGTTTGAATGTTTATCATAAGTCAAGCACAATTCTTATGGCTGGCCAGGACAATAATTGTTGATCCCACATGGGGTTTTACCCCCGAGGCTACGCTATTCAGAGCGGATACTTAGATGCTTGACCTCACTGGCTCCACCCTCGGCACTCACTTCTCGGGTCAGCCAAGCATTAGTCCCCATGAAAACTCCCCATGGCGAACTTTGTATCTCTACTAAGAACCGTATGTGTGTGGGCCGCTACCAGAGGTCCGACCTCCTGCCTCAACAACTAGAAGGATTTGGGCATCTAAAACAATGAGGTTCTAGTAAGGGCATCCGCTCGTGTGGCCATACATGCGGCACTTTCAGCTCTGTAAATACAGAAGGCTCCCAGCCGGTAGGGGTTACGCCCTACAAATGATCAAATAAATTTGATCAAACGGGTTTATGGGGAGACATAGTGTCGGTATGAACTAATCAGCACACGTTATTCATAGTTTTCACCATGAATACATTTGATTATAGTGGTTTGGATGAGGTGGGTTTTCCTCGCTACCACTTGGGTCGTTCTCTTCTCACTAATAGTCCTAATGACCACACGGGAAGACAGGCCCTCTAAAGAATAAACAAAAAGAGCCTATCGCTCAAGACACAAAAGACAATGATTCAATTTTAGTGCACCAATTGAAGTATTTGCTAAGCTATGAAACAAGGCACACAATAAAGATTACAAAACCCTAGCTAAGGTCCTGCAACAAAATTGTTAGTAGTTTGGGTTGTTTCAAATGATAACCCCTTCCTGCAAGCACACAAGTTAGGTAAAAAAATTTTAAAAACCCAAAAAGACTTTGTGAAAAGGGGCCTTCAACAAAAACGTATTTGCCTCCAAAGCAAGCTGCACAAACCAGGTTAGCTAGATCTGCAAAGGTTAGCCGAAAATAAACCAGATCTGGAACCCTAAGTACAAAATCCGAAAACCCGAATCGAAAAACTTGAAAAATTTGCAAAACAGAATGCATAGACGCTGTTATACCAGACACAGACGCGTCTGTCCGACACAGACGCGGTTCTGTGATTCACAGACGTGATTTAAGAACACAGACGCCTCTTTATGTTACAGACGCGATAGGATGATGCACAGACGCGATTCGGAATCACAGACGCGACTTGCAAAAATAGAAAATGACAGAAACACAGACGCGATCCAAGATATCACAGACGCCTCTGAAATACAAAAACGTGATCCGAACACTCGTAGACGCGGAAAAAAAACCCTAAAATGTCGTCGAAATCGTCCGATCTGCAACTTCAAAAATGCAAAATCTGCAACAAAAATGTTAAATGCAAAGGGACAAGAGTCCCACCGGGCGTGCCAAAATGTATATGGTGAAAATGGATAACAATAAACAACAATATTGAAAGACTAAAATGGATTCAACCACCAAACCCTAGCCTAACAATGAACAAAGATCCACCATAACATATGAAGATAACCTAAGACAATGCAAATAACTCAAAATCACAAAGATTATACCATCACATGTCCACTAGGGTTTTGATCTCCATTCTTGCTATCTCCATTGATCTTGTTTGATATGCTTGCTCTCAGATTTTTGTATGCACAAGAGCTCAATAAAGAACGAAATGTGGTTGCAAGTAGAATTGTAGTGTAGTCAATTGATCAAGTAGTTAGGGTTAGACAATGAAGAAAGCATCTCCTTAAATAGAAGACACAATAAGAAATGGAGGGTTAAGATTGAGAGGTGTAAAAAGAGAGGTCGGCTAGGATTAGAGGGTAGGTATAAGAAATACCAAAATAATGAAAGAGGTAGGTAGTGTAGGAAATAAGAGATGAATGACATGTGTCATGTGTAGAAAAAGATAATGAATTAATTAAATAAATAAAGATTTATTTAATTAATAGAAGAAGTAGGACAATTAAATAAATAAAATATTTATTTAATTTAGGAAAGGGATAATTTAAATAAATAAATGTATTTATTTAAATGAGAAATAAGGCTAGAAGAGGATAAATGAATTAATTAAATAAATAAAAATTTATTTAATTAATAGAAGAATTAGGCTTAGATAATTAAATAAATAAAATATTTATTTAATTAGATATGACAATTTTGGGTGTCTACAGTTATCACGAGAAGCAAAGCAAAGGTTACCTTTCCAGGTATAGCAAAAGACCCAACATCCACATCAGAACAATACAATTTAATAGAGTAATTACAAAGAATACCCGCTCAAATATCAATTCTGGAACTTCTCAAGGTTTCATCTATGCATAAGGAAATTTTTGAGAAAGATTTAGTGGAAACAACAATTTCAAAAGATTTGGATGTAGATCAGTTCAAAAACATGGTAGGACACCTTATAGCTCCTCATTGCTTATCATTTTCTGAAAATGATGATGCATCCTTACAACATCCTCACAATGCTCCCTTACATGTTGAAGTCTCCATTAATAAAACTCATGTTAAACGTGTGCTCATAGATGGAGGAGCTAGCTTAAACATTTGTGCATTAAGTTTGATAAAAGCTTTGGGATATTCAGAGAACACAGTAGACCCGAAAAAGAAAATAACCATCAAGGCTTATGATGACGCAGAATGTTCTTCTAAAGGAACTGTTGTACTACCAATAAGAATAGGACCTATGGAAAAGGATACATTGTGTCAGATTTTAGATTTGAAACTCTCTTACAACATTCTTCTAGGAAGACCATGGATTCACAAGATGCAAGCAGTTCCTTCTACATATCATCAATGTGTGAAATTTCCTCATGAAGGAAAAGAGATCACTATAATTGCAGATTCCAGTCAATATTGCAATAATTTGAAGCCCACACAAGATACAAGAGTTCCACATAACAGAGAATCAGTATATCCTACCAAAGAAATTCAAGCAAAGTTATGGGAAACTTTTGAATAAAAGCTCAAGTTAAATGATGAAGGAATGGGAAAATATTCTTTGCATAATTTTCCACTTTCCCCTAAGTCATATGGTAAGCCTATAGATATTCAATAAAAGCCATTAGAAAGCTCAAAACATATGTTTAAAGGAACATTTGTTAGTGTTGGAACTCTTGAAGAAGAAAATGAAGACAAAGACATTCTTGGTTGGTTGTATAGGGACGAAGACAAAACTATAGCAACAACAAAAAAAGTCAATATTCCCATAAAATAATATGGCAAAGGATATGAAATCATGCAAAATATGAGATATGGAGGGAAAGGATCAATTGGTAAGCAACATCAAGGTATTTCAGAACCCATTTCTCCACACTCACAATTGACAGAAGATAAATCTGAGCTGGGTTATCTAAAGTCTAATCAAAAGCAACACATGTTGGCATTATGTGAACCGACATGAAGACATAATGATATTGTATGTTGTCATTGATGTCAATATGTGACATGATGTGAACCGACACATGTGATAGGTGAATGATAGGTGAGAAGAGAGAACCGACATATGTATGAACCTGTATATATGCCAAAATGAAGTGGCATATTTGTTCAAGATGAACCGGCATGTAGTTATGGGAACCAACACATGGAAGCATTATGTGACTATCGGTTGGTAGGTAGTTTCCACTTCAGGATTTTCGGTTGGAGTACCTCACACCTGTGTGACTCAATCGATGATCTTTGTGTGATGAGTTAGCAGTTTAATAGAGAATAGGTCATGTTGTCGTGTAAGCTCTGTGCGCGTGAAGGATCTTGCATGAAGAAGACTATTCCTATCTACCTCGGGAATGTGTGAAGTTTGTCAAAAGGTGATAACGCGTGATGGGTTACTAGCTGCCATGAAATCGGTGGATAATGGACGATGGAGAATGTCTTGAGATCGATTCAAGATTGTTGCATTTAATTCAATATGATTCAACGGTCAGGATTGAACTGCTTGAATTGCTTAACCTAACAGGTTTAGGGTTTAGGGTTTTTGCTGTCGACCTATCGGTTTCCTATAAGGTCGATGTTATGTTTCTTTCTAAGGTTGTTGGCAAAAGTTGTGAGTGTGTATCTAAGGATAGTGATACATGATTCTTGCCAGACCAAAGGAGAGAAGAGATACCTGCAAAGTGAATATGCAGAAGGTGAAGAGGAGCCAAAATGGATCTACATTAGCATTGAGTGATTTTACCAGATCATTGTAATTCCTATTGATCTCTAATCACTTCAACAGTTGTGAAATCCCGTAACAGGGTAGCCTTAACCAATTTGATACAAATCTCGTAACAGGGTAGCTTTAACTGGCTTGATTCAAATCCCTTAACCGGGTAACTCAAAGGTAATAAGTTCTGAGAAGCTATAGAGCTCTGGAGATCCTTTAGCTATTGAGTTTTTGAAATCCTCTAACAAGGTAACCCCAACTAGGTTTGACCCTTAACCGGGTATTGTAGTCATCCCTTAACTGGGTGATCCCTAACAGGATCGGTTCCTAGTAGAATCTATTGTAATGTCTTTAACTAGACAAAGCTCCTAATAGAGCGGACTTCTAAAGAGTTCAAAAGAAGATTGTGGGTATTCATCCCCACCATGGTTTTTTCCAGTTGGATTTCCACATGAAAAATAGGTGTTTCATGTGTGATGCTTTTGTCTTGTGATGCTTTGTTATTACCTGTTGAACATATGATGGTTCTATGTTTTATGTCTGTCTATAAAACATACTGAACTAACTGTTGTGAAGATCAGATGATAGTTTACCTATTCATGCATGTGGGTGTAATGGTACTATAGTATTGAGCTAAGAGGAAAGCTCAGTGAGTGACCGGTTTATGATTGTTTTAGTTGTTATGGGTCTTACCGGTTGCACTCTATTTCAGCTAATATCACTGCTTGCCAGTCTTTGCTGTTAAACCAGTTTTGGATTATATTTCTGTTTGTACTGATTCCCCCCCCTCTCAGTATCGGTTTGGTACTATTGGTTCATCATTGAGTTATCAATTGGTATCAGAGCACTCTAGGTCCTCTATGTTGTAAGCTTAACCGCTTGAGGTAAAGATCCCAGTCAAATGATGAAGAGGGAAGGTCCAAAGTTTAACAGGGAAAATTTCGGTATATGGAAAGATAGGATGAAGATATTCATCAGAAGCATGGGTGCTCAACAATGGAGTTATGTTGAGAATGTCTATGCTGTCCCTACCGGTACTCTCACCGATGACCAAAAGAGAGAGATACAAGAAAATGGGAAAGTCATGGAAGCCCTCATCAGTAGTCTATCCGACATTGAGTTTATTGATGTTCAGGACAAGGTAAATCCCAAAGAGATATGGGATGCTCTTGAAAATATCTATGGTGGTGATGAACGTGTAAAATAGGCTAAGGAAGAAAGCCTGAGAGGGAAGTTTGAAGATATGCGGATGGTTGAAGGTGAGACCATTCAACAGTATGGAATAAGAATCAAAATAGTTGTTGGAGAAATCAAGAGTTCAGGTGGTAAAATAGAAGATTCCACTGTGGTAAGCAAAGTCCTGAGATCCCTATTGCTGGTCTATGCAATAAGGGTTACTGCTATCCAGGAGCTGAGATCAATAGACAAGTCTAAGGTATCCTTGGACTCCATCATAGCCAAGTTAACAACCTATGAGCTAAATAGTTTTGATGGTAGTGTTCAAAAGACTGAATCAACATTCAAAGCCTCTGCTATAGCATCCAGAAAAGGAAAAGATGCCAGCACTAGTGGGGAACCTAGTCAGAGCAGAGAAATGAATGATGAGGAGATTCTGATGGCATTTGAAGCTCTCATTGCCAGGAAGCTTCCTAAAGGAACCGGTAAATACAAAGGTAAGCTACCTTTGAAATGCTTTTCTTGCAACCGGATAGGACATATTGCTATAAACTGTCCTAATGGTGATAACAAGGACAAACAAGAAAGGTTCAGGAAATTCAAAGGAGGAAACCAGAGAAACTATTTTGTGGCAGTTGATGAAGGTGTCACAGATGAGGAATCAGAAGATGAAGAGAATGAAGACATTGTGTTTGTTGTTGTAAAGGAAGATGTGGTAGACAAGAAGGCTCTTGTCTCCCGATTTGATAATTCCAATGAGTCGATCATTGACAGTCATTGTTCTCACCATATGACAGGTGACCAGAGCAAGTTTCTATCTTTGGAGGAGTATGATGGTGGTATGGTTCGCTTTGGCAATGATGGACCATGCATGGTCAAAGGCAGAGGGTCCATCTCTCTGAATGGAAAGAGTAGTGCTGACAATGTGTACTGGGTTGATGGTCTCAGACACAACCTTCTAAGTGTTGCCCGGCTAAATGATAGTGGCCTCACTCTGGAATTCAAACATGGAGTTTGCAGAATCAAAGGAAAAGATGGTAAATTGGTGGCCACTGGCATGCAGACCAAAGGTAACCTATTTCATTTGAATGCAAATATAAGTACATGTCTTATGGCTAAGCTTGATGATAGCTGGATATGGCATAGGAGACTCTACCATGTACACTTTGATAACATTGTGAAGGCTAGTAAGATGAAGGTAGTTAGAGGGTTGCTGGTGTTGAAATGTGGTGACTGATTAGAAAGTATTGTACACTCAGCACATATCCTCATCAGGGTCCGGGGTTGGGTCGGGCCCCGGGCAGGGGTTTGGGGGTGGGAGCCCCCGAGAATTTTTTTTTTGCTATTTTTCATTGATGAAAACCGACATTGTAATAAAACCCTAAAAAGGCCGATTTTGTTTGTTGCCCTAAAAACGCATGTTATAAGCGATTGGGATGCTTAAGGCATTGTAAGGTTGATGTACTATTTTTTTCTGGATAATAAGAAAGATTGGACGACTGTGTATGGTGGACGTAACCCATTTTGGGTGAACCACGTTAAATATTTGTGTTATCTGTGTCCTGTTTTATTTCTTTATCTTTTGTATTTAAATCTGCATATAATTGTTAGTTCATATTTGCTTCGGATCTGCTTTAAACCCTAACAATTGGTATCAGAGCGAGGTATTCTGTAAATTGGTAGGACTCTTAGATTTGAGTGGGAGTAATGGAGGATTCCAAATTCAAGGTCAAAAAGTTTAACGGCCAGAATTCTCAATTATGGAAAATGTAGATGGAGGATTACCTGTATCAAAAGGATTTGTGGCAGCCATTGGAAGGAAAGGCAAAGAAAGCAACCACAATGTCAGATGAAGAGTGGGACATTCTAGATAGAAAGGCACTGGGATCCATTCGATTGTGCCTTGCGCCGTCTATAGCATTCAATATAACAAAAGAAAAAATGGTTGTAGATTTGATGGCAACATTGGCTAAGTTGTATGAGAAACCCTTGGCTTCGAATAAGGTATTTCTTATGAAGCTTTTGTTTAATTTGAAAATGAGTGAGGGAGGATCTATAACGGAGCACTTAAATGAATTTAATACAATTACCAGTCAATTATCTTCGGTAATAATTACCTTTGCAGAAGAGGTTAGGGCTCTCTTGATTTTATGTTCTTTGCTAGAAAGCTGGAATAGCTTGGTTATGGTTGTAAGTAACTCTGTCTCTGGTAAAAATACTTTGGTATTTGATGATATTGTTGGTGTTATCCTAAGCAAGGAAATGCGAAGGAAAAGCACAGGTGAGACTCCAACATCATCGGGTAGTGTTTTGAATGTGGAGAACAGAGGAAGATCAAAGGAAAGAGGAAAAGGCCCTAGGAATGAGATGAGCCTTGTCAAATTGTTGGAAAAAGAAAGATAAAGATCAAGTTGCAAAATGGTAATGACTTGTTTCTGCAGGAGGTAAGACATATTCCTAATTTAAAAAGAAATTTAATTTCTGCAGGGCAACTAGGTAGTGAAGGTTGCATAGTTACCTTCTCAGATAGTATGTGGAAGGTCACTAAAGGATCATTAGTAGTAGCTAAAGGTGCGAAGGTAGGCACATTATATCTATGTACTAGTAACACTTACTCTACCTTAGTTGCTACAGATAAAGTTACTACAGGGACAACAACAATAAATGTTGCAAGAACAGATTCGATAATGTGGCACCATAGACTTGGGCACATTAGTGAGAAAGGGATGAAAATCCTTCACTCCAAAAATCTATTGCTAGGACTAAAGAAGATTGATTTAGAGTTATGTGAAAACTGTGTTTATGGCAAATAGAAAAGAGTCAGATTTCTCAAGGTTGGGAAAGAGAAGAAGAGTGAGAAGTTAGAGCTTGTGCATTCAGATTTATGGGGACTGGCTCAGGTATCATCTCTTGGTGGCTCTTGTTATTATGTTATTTTTATTGATGACTCAACCAAAAAAACATGGGTATATTTCCTAAAACAAAAATTAGATGTTTTTGAAACTTTTAAGAAATGGAAAGCTTTGGTTGAGAATGAGACACGAAAAAAGTTGAAGTGTCTCAGATCAGATAATGGAGGTGAGTATTGCAGCAAAGCATTTAAAGATTACTACTCCTTAAATGTGATTAGAAAGAAAAAGACAGTTCCAAGAACTCCACAGGAAAATGGTGTGTCAGAGAGAATGAATAGGACTATCATGGAACATGCGAGGAGCATGAGATTGCATGCTGGATTGCCCTTACATTTTTGGGTAGATGTTGTACCTACTGTTGTCTATTTGATAAATAGAGGACCTTCAACCCCTTTGGATGGTGGTATTCCAAAGGAGGCATGAAATGGTAAAAAGGTAAATTATTCTTTTCTAAAAACTTTTGGTTGCGAAGCTTTTGTCCATGTTGATAAAAAAAACATAACCAAGCTTGATGCTAAATCTTAGAAATGTACCTTCATTGGATATGGGATAGATGAATATGGCTATCGGTTATGGGATTTTGAAAATAAGAAAATAATTAGAAGTAGAGATGTTATATTCAATGAGAAGGTTATGTATAAAGAACAGATGCAGGAAAAGAAGCATGAACAGGACAAACAAGAATATGTGGTGTTGGATGAGATTCCTGAAAATGAAATGCCACAGGTAACTGATGCTCAACAACAATAGATTGTCCCACAAACTCTTGCAAGTGTTAGACATTCTACGAGGACAAGTAGACCCCCTGAAATATTTTCTCCTTCTTTGTATTCTATTTTATTAACGGATTCTAGTGAACCAGAAGAATATGAAGAAGCAGTGTAGGTAGATGCCAAACAATAGTGGGAGCTAGGTATGAAAGAGGAGATGGACTCCTTGATGAAAAATAAGACTTGGGACTTAGTCCCTTTACCTGTAGAAAAAAGAGCCTTGCCTAACAAATGGGTTTATCGGCTGAAGGAGGAAGAAGGAGGTCAGAAAAGATATAAGGCCAGACTTGTGGTAAAAGGTTTTGCACAGAAAAAGGGTATAAATTATGATGAAATATTTTCTCCAGTTGTAAAAATGACTTCAATTAGAACTGTACTTAGTCTTGTGGCTGCAGATGATTTACATCTTGAACAATTAGATATCAAAACAGCTTTTCTCCATGGAGATTTGGAGGAGGAAATTTACATGTTGCAACCACAGGGATATGAGGTCAAAGGTAAGGAGAACTTGGTGTGTAGGTTGAAGAAAAGTATGTATGGCCTAAAGCAAGCACCCCGACAATGGTATTTAAAATTTGATAGTTTCATGGCTGAACACGGTTATCATAGATGCCATTCTGATCATCGTGTATATTTTAAGAGATTTGATAATGATAGTTATATTATCCTGTTGCTTTATGTTGATGACATGCTTGTTGCTGGGTCTAACATGAAACATATAAATGATCTTAAACAAAAATTAGCCAGGTCATTTGCTATGAAGGATTTGGGTGTAGCAAAGCAAATTCTCGGTATGAGGATTACATGGGACAAAAAAAATAGAACCTTGAATTTGTCCCAAAGTGAGTATATAAAGAAGGTGTTGAAAAGATTTAACATGCAGGATGCAAAAGCAGTTAGTACACCTTTGGCTAGTCATTTCAAATTGACTAAGGAGATGTGCCCAAAGGCACAAGAAGAGGTATATAAAATGTCTAACATCCTGTATTCATCAGCTGTTGGTAGTCTGATGTATGCAATGGTATGCACAAGGCCAGATATTGCACATGTAGTGGGAGTTGTGAGCAGGTTTATGAGTAATCTGGGTATGGAACATTGGAATGTTGTGAAATGGATTCTTCTATATTTGAAAGGAACTACTACAAATGCACTATGTTTCAAAGGATCTAATGCTGCTCTGAATGGATTTGTTGACTCTGATCTGGTGGGTGATATTAATTCACAGAGGAGTACTATAGAGTATGTTTTTACTATAGGAGGGACTGCAGTCAGTTGGATTTCTAGGCTACAAAAGGTTGTTGCACTTTCAACCACTAAAGCTGAGTATGTTGTTGCTACAGAAGCCAGCAAGGAGATGATTTGGTTGCAATGTTATCTGGAGGAATTGGGTCAGACACAAGAGGATAGCCCCTTGTATATTGATAGCCAGAGTGCCATTCATCTTGTGAAGAACTCTATTTTTTATTCAAGGACAAAGCACATTCAGCTCAGGTACCACTTCATCCAGACTATTTTGGAGGAGGGTCAGTTACGGCTTGAGAAGATTCACACAAGTGAGAATCCTGCTGATATGTTCACGAAGGCAGTTCCACAAGAGAAGCTGATTTCTTCATCAGTTTCTATTGGTCTTCTTGATTGATAATTGTGGAATTTATACTAGTTGATTCCTAGTGTTTTATCTAACGGATGCTGCATGTATAGTGGTGTCGTGTAGTATCGGTCTCCAAGTGAGAGATTGTTCGGTGTGGAGCCTGATCAGTCTCCAAGTGGAAGATTATTGAAATGTGGCGACTGATCAGCAATGTATTGTACACTCAACACATATCCTCGTCGGGGTCCGGGGTCGAGACGGGATTCAGGGGCAACAGCCCTTGAGAAAAGCGAGGGTTCAGGGGCGGGAGCCCCCGAGAAATTTTTTTTTGCTATTTTTCGTTGATGAAAACTGACATTGTAATAAAACCCTAAAAAGGCCGACTTTGTTTGTTTCCCTAAAAATGCATGTTATAAGCGGCTGGGATGCTTAAGGCATTGTAAGGTTGATGTACTCTATTTTGCTGGATAATAAGAAAGATTGGATGACTGTGTATGGTGGACGTAACCCATTCTGGGTGAACCATGTTAAATCTCTGTGTTATCTGTGTCCTATTTTATTTCTTTATCTTTTGTATTTAAATCTGCATATAATTGTTAGTTCCTATTTACTTCAGATCTGCTTGAAACCCTAACAGTCGGTGCTAAGCAAACTGGATAATACCTTATGCAAAGAGTGTGAATTGGGGAAAATGTCTTCCTCAACCTTTACAGGTAAATCTTTCACTGCTGACAACTTGCTTGATCTTGTACATACTGATTTATGTGGTCCTATGAAAACTAGAAGTGTGCAGGGTGATAGGTACTTCATGATTCTCACTGATGATTGCTCAAGAATGATGTGGGTCACATTTTTGAAAGACAATTTTGAAGCCTTTGTGAAATTCAAATCTTTCAGAGCACTAGTGGAGAAGGAAAGCGGCAAAAGGATCAAGTGTCTTAGAACTGATCAAGGAGGGGAATTCACTTCTAGTGAATTCAACAAGTACAGTGAAGAATTTGGCATCAAAAGACAACTATTTTCCCCCCAGACTCCAAAACAAAATGGCCTAGTAGAGAGGAATAACTGGACTGTGGTTGAAGCATCTAGAACCATGTTGATTCAAGGAAAGGTAGCTCACACCTTTTGGAGAGAAGCGGTGAGCACTACAGTCTACACAATGAACTGGGTACTCATCAAGAAAGGTAAGGATAAAACTCCTTATGAGTATTGGACCGGTAAGACACCTGTGGTTAGCTACTTTAGACTATTTGGTAGCAAATGCTAAATCAAGAGGAGTGAACACCAAAATGTGATGAGGGAATATTCCTAGGATATTCCACCAAGAGTAAAGCTTTCAAGTGTTACAACAATAGGACTCAGAGAATTATGGAAAGTATCAATGAACTGGTTGCAACCTTCTGGGAACTGGTTGTCAGCCAACCGAGTACCAGTAATAGTGTTCCTGAACCGGTGAATGCTGATACTGATGAAGATGAGGATGGAGAGGAAAAGCAAGAAGAACCTGTCAAGACCATTCCTCAATATGTCAAGCTGAATCATGATCCTAAATAGATCATAGGAGATAAGGATGCAGGAATCCTTACAAGAAGAAAGATCAGAGAAAACTCATGTATGATCTCTAAATTTGAGCCTAAATCATTCAAAGAGGCTCATAAAGATGAAGACTGGATCAAGGCAATGGAAGAGGAACTTGACCAGAAAGAAAAAAATGGTACATGGTCCTTGGTACCCAGACCAGAGCATAAAAATGTCATTGGCACCAAATGGGTGTTCAGAAACAAGCTGAATAAGGATGGCACAATGATTAGGAATAAAGCCAGATTGGTGTGCAAAAGATATTCTCAAGAAGAAGGAGAAGACTATAGAGAAACCTTTGCTCCTGTAGCCAGATTGGAAGGAGTTCGTATGCTTCTTGCATATGCAGCTTTTAAAAGGTTCAAAGTATATCAAATGGATGTAAAATCTGCATTCCTAAATGGTGTACTTGAAGAGGAGGTGCATATTGAGCAACCAGGTGGGTTTTCCCTATCTGAAGACAATGACATGGTATGTAGGCTACATAAAGCATTATCTTTTCTAAAGCAAGCACCTAGGGCATGGTATGAGCACCTACATTCCCATCTTGTGAAGATTGGATTTGAGAGAACAAGTGAAGATAGCAATATCTACTTGAAGTCTGAAGGAGATCAGATCCTGATCTGTGAGGTCTTTGTTGATGACATTATCTTTGGTGGAGATGACAAGATGAGTCATGAGTTTGCTGATGAGATGAAGAAAGAGTTTGAGATGTCACTCATAGGGGAGATTAAGTTCTTCATTGGACTGCAGATCCAACAGATGAAAGATGGAATCTTCATCACTCAATCCAAATATGTCAAAAAGGTGTTGAGGACTTTTGGCATGGAAGATAGCAAACTAGTTGGTACACTAATGGTGACCGGTTGCAAATTGACAAAAGAGGATGATTCCACACTGGTTGATGAGAAGGAATACTAATCAATGATTTGTAAGTTGCATTATGTAGTGCATAGCAGACTGGATATTGCACATGCAGTTGGCATTACTGCAAGGTTCTAGAAAAGTCCAAGAGAATCCCACTTGATTGCAGTCAAGCGGATTCTTAGGTATCTGAAGGGAACAGTTGACTATGGATTGTGGTACCCATACAACAATGATTTCAATATGAAAGTGTTCATAGATGCTGATTGGGCAGGTAATGTGGATGATCGAAAAAGCACAACCAGTGGTGCATTCTTTCTTGGTGGTAAACTGGTCTCATGGATGAGTAAAAAGCAAAGTTGTATCTCTTAGTCTACAGCGGAAGCGGAGTATGTTGCAGCTTTCATGAACTGCACTCAAACAATTTGGATGAAGCATGTACTGGAAGGCTTCAAAATCCTAGTATCTGAATCGGTAAGTATATTCTGTGATAACACAAGTGCTATCAATATTTCAAAGAATCCAGTTTTACATTCTAGAACCAAGCATTTTGAGCTTAAGTATCATTTCTTGAGGGAAAAGGTTCAGAATAAAGAGATTACACTAGAACATGTTTCCAATAAGGAGCAGTTAGCAGACATCTTCACCAAACCTCTTCCAAAGAGTACATTTGTGCATTTAAGAGCTGAATTGGGGGTACTGCCCCTTCAGGAGGTGAACTAAAAATATTTGTTCCACATCAGTCAGGTATTGTAAAGTCAAATTTGTGTTGATTGATGTGTTGAAAGGATGCTACTCCTCAGGGGGAGTAGCATAATGAAATAGGGATGCTTGTGCCTCCACTTTGGCATTGTTGTCAAAGGGGGAGAAGGAGTGAAGCGAAAAAGATATCTGCAACAAATGGGGGAGAAGATGTGAAGTGGAGAGATATCTTTATATATTGCCATCAATGCCAAAGGGGAAGATTGTTGGCATTATGTGAACCGGCATGAAGACATAATGATATTGTATGTTGTCATTGATGTCAATATGTGACATGATGTGAACTAGCACATGTGATAGGTGAGTGATAGGTGAGAAGAGAGAGCCGACATATGTATGAACCGGTATATATGCCAAAGTGAAGTGGCATATTTGTTCAAGATGAACCGGCATGTAGTTATGGGAACTGAAACATGGAAGCATTATGTGACTACTAGTTGGTAGGTAGTTTCCACTTCAGGATTTCTAGTTGGAGTACCTCACGCCTGTGTGACTCAATCGATGATCTTTGTGTGATGAGTTAGCAGTTTAACGGAGAACAGGTCATGTTGCCACATAAGCTCTGTGCGCGTGAAAGATCTTGCATGAAGAAGACTATTCCTATCTACCTCGGGAATGTGTGAAGTTTGTCAAACGGTGATAACACGTGATGGGTTACCAGCCACCATGAAATCGGTGGATAATGGATGATGGAGAACATCTTGAGATCAATTCAAGATTGTTACATTTAATGCAGTATGATTCAATGGTCGGATTGAACTGCTTGAATTGCTTAACCTAACAGGTTTAGGGTTTAGGGTTTTTGCTACTGACCTATCTGTTTCCTATAAGGTTTATGTTATGTTTCTTTCTAAGGTTGTTGGAAAAATTTGTGAGTGTCTATCCAAGGATAGTGATACATGATTCTTGCCAAACCAAAGGAGAGAAGAGATACTTGCAAAGTGAATGTGCAGAAGGTGAAGAGGAGCCAAAACAAATCTGCATTAGCATTGAGTGCTATTACCAGATCATTGTAATTCCTATCGATCTCTAATCACTTCAACAATTGTGAAATCCCGTAACAGGGTAGCCTTAACCGGCTTGATACAAATCCCCTAACAGGGTAGCTTTAACCGGCTTGATTCAAATCCCTTAACCGGGTAACTCAAAGTTAATGAGTTCTGAGAAGCTATAGAGCTCTGGAGATCCTTTAGCTATTGAGTTTTTGAAATCCTCTAACAAGGTAACCCCAACTAGGTTTGACCCTTAATCGGGTATTGCAGTCATCCCTTAACCGGGTGATCCCTAACAAGATCAGTTCCTAGCAGAATCTATTGTAATATCTTTAACCGGACAAGGCTCCTAACAGAGCGGACTTCTAAAGAGTTGAAAAGGAGATTGTGGGTATTCATCCCCACCATGGTTTTTCCCAGTTGGGTTTCCACGTGAAAAATAGGTGTGTCATGTGTGATGCTTTTGTCTTGTGATGCTTTGTTATTACCTGTTGAACATATGATGGTTCTATGTTTCATGCCTATCTATAAAACATACTGAACTAACTGTTGTGAAGATCAGATGATAGTTTACCTATTCATGCATGTGGGTGTAATGGTACTATAGTATTGAGCTAAGAAGAAAGCTCAGTGAGTGACTGATTTATGATTGTTTTAGTTGTTTTGGGTCTTACCGGTTGCACTCTGTTTCAGCTAATATCACTGCTTGCCAGTCTTTGCTGTTAAACCGGTTTTGGACTATATTTCTGTTTGTACTGATTCACCCCCCCCTCTTAGTACCGGTTTGGTACTATTGGTTCATCATTGAGTTATCAACATAATCATCCACAACAAAAGTGGAAAAAGAAATCAGTTTCTAAAGAAGAAAATTGTCAAGAGAAGCTACATCAAGCGGCCAAAATAGTAACCAATAAACAAAAGAAGCAAGAAAAACATGAAAAGAAAGAGGAGGAGATTGCCATCCAAGGTGATGAAAAATCTTCTCAACAAGTTCTGAAAATACAAACAAATGCAAAGTCTGAACAAGATATTCTAGAAACAGTAAAAATAGAGATGGCAAAAATCAGAGAACTTTTCGTACCATACGACATTCCAGTATGGTATAGTGGAGTAATCTTAGATCAGGATTTAGAAACATATTCCAATTAGTATGAATGGGGTCTAGATGTCTTATCTACTACATCAAGTAAAGAACACAATGAAGACCAAGCAACTATCACGAAAGAAGATTTGTCTATTGTAAAACAAAAGATGAAGTTAGAAAGAAGACAAGAGAAACTCAAAATTCAGAGAAAAGAGGCCTATGCAAAAAGACAGAGAAGTAATGCCACAAGAAGTACAAACAAAGATCAGATGTGGTAGAACCATAGAAGAATTAACAGATAGTCAAGCTAGATTGACTATTAGTCCAAAAGAAATTGAATTTGAAAGAAGACAAAATCTAGCAAAAGAATCCTCTTTATCACATACACAAGTATGTCAACTCAAAAATGTAAATGAGGTCAATCAAGAAAGAATTTGCAGTATTGAAGATGTGTGTATTGATATAATCCATTCATTAAGGGACAAACGTCAGTTGAAGAACCTTTTGAGTGTGAACTACAAAATGCTAATATTAATTTTGTTAAGACTAATTCGGAAATGCTTGAGATAGAAAATTCTCAAAAACATTTAATCTATGACAATACCTATTCTATGCCAAGTTATGATCATTATGTCATGAACATTGAAACACCTAATGATGACAGTGATTATGATTTACCCCTTCTTCATCCTGAACTAGTTGATTGGGATAATTTAGACAACCCCGAACTGAATGTCTTTTCCAATAATCATGACTTAGCCATGTACCTTAACATTGTTGAACCCATCCATCCTAAGATATCTTCCATTGTAGAATCAAGTGATGTTTCTCGCAGTTAGGAAAATGCCAAACTTTTTAGTCGCAAAAGAAAAATAAAACAAGGAAAGAGACCAATTGTTGAAAACCATTTCATGGCAACATTAGATCAATCGAAAGAGAAAAAAAAGGATGCATCTGATGGTGAAAACCTCTTTGAGGTGCCAGAAGATGGAAGGTTTGACATTCTTCCTGCATATTTTCAAGAGAGATCTGCTATCCTGATAGAACCAACATAAGAAGTAAACATTGATGCATCAAAGGATTGTAAAATACTTCATTTTGCTGCCTCATTATCAGAAAAAGAGAGGAAAGAATACATGGAATTCTTTAAGCGGAGAAAAATAAATTTTGCTTGGTCCTATGCAGATATGCCAGGACTTAATCCAGATCTTATCATGCATCATCTTAATGTGGATTTAAATGCAAAGCCCATTAAGTAGAAGCTAAGAAAGATGCATCTGTACATTGCTCTTCTTGTAAAAACTAAGCTGAAGAAACTATTAGAAGTGGGTTTTATAAGACCAGTTGCTTATCCAGAATGGGTTTCAAGTATTGTACCAGTATCAAAGCCAGACAAAAGCATAAGGGTTTGTACAACTTTCAAAGATCTAAATAAAGCATGTCCAAAAGATGATTTCCTGCTACCAAACATTGATATCATAGTGGACCTATCAATAGGACATGAGATGTTTACATTAATGGATGGCTTCTCAGGATATAATAAAATAAGAATTGCACCCAAAGACCAAGAAAAGACAACTTTCACCTGTGCATGGGGAACATATTGCTGAAATGTTATGCCATTTGGGATTAAGAATGAAGGAGTGACTTATCAAAGGGATATGATGCATACATTTATGGAAGATTATGTCGATGACATACTTGCAAAATCTCACACAAGAAAAGAACATTTGAACATTTTAAGCAATATTTTTGATAGGATGGAAAGATATCAATTGAGATTAAATCCATAGAAATGTGCATTTGGAGTAACCTTTGGAAAGCTCCTTGGGTACATTATATCAGCTTGTGGCATTGAAGTAGATCCTGAAAAAGTCAAAGCTATCATGGAGATGGAGTCAGCTAAGAACAAAAGTCAATTGCAATCTTTACAAGGAAGATTGCAATCAATTACGAGATTTGTTTCTCAGTTGGCCGATAGATGCCTTCCATTTACCCATCTTCTACATAAAAATGTTTCATTCAAATGGGATCTAAAATGTGAAGAAGATTTCTTGCAAATAAAAGAATATCTTATGATTCCTCCAGTACTGATATCACCAGCCAAAGGGAAACCATTATTACTCTATGTCTCAGCAACAAGTGTATCATTAGACGCTCTCCTAGCTCAACATGATGATGAAGGAAAAGAAAGAGCAGTTTATTATATCAGCATAACACTTGTTGGCTATGAATTGAATTATTCCTCAATCAAAAATATATATCTAGTAGTTGTATTTGCAACTCAGAAGCTGCGACATTATATGTTGATTCATTCCGTAAAACTAATAGCAAAGATAGATCCTCTCAAATATCTGTTGAGCAAGTCAACATTGACAGGGAGAATAGCCAAATGGGTTATGATACTGAGTGAATTTGACATAGAATATGTTGACCGGAAAGCTATCAAGGGACAATTCATCGCTGATCAATTGGCTAATGCACCTTTACAAAATGACATGCCTTTGCACATCGAATTTCCTGATGCAAATATCTTGACAGTAAGTACAAAATTTTGGGAATTGTACTTTGATGGTTCTTATACCCAAAATAGATCGGGCGTAGGAATCTTTTTCATCACACCTCAAGGACACACAATTCCGAAATCGTATAGACTGCGATTTCCATGCACCAATAATACTGTAGAGTGTGAGGCGTTGGATATAGGGCTCAAAATGGCCATTGAATGGAATGTCAAAGAACTCCATGTTTATGGTGATTCACATCTTAGCATTAATCAAATAAATGATGAATATCAAATAAAGGATGATAAGCTTATGCCATGCAAATAGCTAGTGGAGGAGTTTAAAGGACACTTTAAAGAAATCGCATTCACCCAGATTCCCAAAAATGAGAATAAAGTAGTAGATGCAATGGCTATAATAGCATCTCTCTTGCAAAATAAGGAGAATCAACAGTGTTACGAGTTTCTCATGGAAAATATCTTAACCCCTACCATTCAATCCCAGCATACCTATCGAATTTGCCATATATTAGGAACCAGTCAATCCTTATACGATCAAACCTACCAATATTTGAAAGATCATATCCTTCCTCTTGAATTATCTCCTAATCAGTGACAAAAATTTATTCTTCGTTCCTCTCTCTATACTATAATTTATGATATCCTACATAGGCATGGTCAAGATGGTACTTTGCTGAGATGTCTTGAAAAAGATGAATCTGAGAGAGTTCTTAATGACATTCATGCAGGTATTTGTGGGACAAACTCAAGTGGTTTAACATTGGCTAAGAAACTTCTTTGTATGGGTTATTTGGCCTACTATGGAAAGAGATCCATTCAACTATGCTAGAAAATGTAAACAATGTCAGATCCATGGGAATCTTATTCATGCGCCAGCACAAGAGTTATATCCTATGATAGGATCATGGCCATTTTCACAATGGGGCCTTGATTTGGTAGGACATAAGTTTATTCTGATTGCTACTGAATATTTTACTAAGTGGATTGAAGCAGTGCCTTTAACAATAGTGACATGAAAACAAATATCATCATTCATTTTGAATTACATAATCTGTCTCTATGGAGTTCCTATGACCATTATCACTAATAATGGAAGGCCATTCAAAAATCAAGATGTGAAAGAGCTATGTGAATAGTTTCATATCCAACATAGGTTCTCTACTCCATACTATTCATAAGGTAATGGTCAAGCTGAGGCATCAAACAAAACTATCTTGAAAATCTTGAAGAAAATAGTCAATGAAGATGGAAAAGATTGGCACATTCAACTAAATCCTACTCTTTGGGCATACCGAACTAGCATCCGCACTCCAACAAGGGAATCTCCATATTGTTTGGTATATGGATCATAAGCTATATTACCTATAGAAGTAGAGATACCTTCTCTATGAGTATCCTTGCACGGTGTTATACCAGAAGAAGAACAACGACTCTCTCGACTCCAGGAACTAGAATTGATTCACGAACGTCGCCAAAATGCAATAGAACATTTGAAAGTATACCAACAAAGAATGACAAGAAGATATAACCACAGAGTCAAGCCACATATTTTCTAGATTGGAGATATAGTTCTAAGGGAGAATCCAAGAAATCAGCAAGACCAGGAAAAGAAGGGAAAATTTGAACCGAATTGGCTAGGACCTTTTATCATAGTAGCAACATATGGATCAGGAGCATAAAAGCTATCTACCCCTGAAGGTGATTGGTTTGATGAACCTATAAATTTCATCCATCTCAAGAAAAGTCCTAAAAAAATCAACAAAAAGCATATAAAGTCCTAAAAAAAAAAATCATTAAAAAAGCATATAAAATCCAAAAAAATGCAATAAATTTAGATGGTGAAAACCTGGTAAACATGCACTATCTAAGAAGTACGTTCCTCCATCTATGAGATTGCTTTGCGCACCTATCCACTCCATCCTATCGCATCTATTGCTTCCATCTATCTTAGTTTATTCATTATGTCTTTCACATCCATTGCTCTGAACCATTTAGCAATAAATATACAGCTTACCAATAGTTATCAATCTTTGACATACTTGTCGTAGTCACTATCTTAGATCTTATCAGAATCAATCAATCTGCATTTTTATCCCTCCATGGTTTGGATCTTGATCAATTCATACATCCATAATAAATTTTTGTTTCCGTTGGGGCCAAAATCCTAATTCCTTTTGCTAAGGTGATCTTTTGAATCTTTGAAAAAATCCAAAACATTCAAAAAACTTAGAAAAACCAAAAACACCTAGGATTTTGAAACAAATAATGAGAAAACAAAGCA
This sequence comes from Cryptomeria japonica, assembly GCF_030272615.1. Taxonomy (NCBI): domain Eukaryota; kingdom Viridiplantae; phylum Streptophyta; class Pinopsida; order Cupressales; family Cupressaceae; genus Cryptomeria; species Cryptomeria japonica. The sequence continues at coordinate 165,925,553 of NC_081409.1, forward strand.
ACGAAAATCAAGGCATTTCATCAACAAACTGAATCATGAAACTCAAAAAACCAAAGAATCAATCAGCAAGTAATAAAGGACTATCAAAGATCATTCGTCAAGATGATTATATCAGTTAATGACCATAAGAACATGTGAATGACATACAAGATTCAGTGCTTATATCTTGATTTTATTGCTAATCATGTACTCTATGCAACTCAAGGATGTCCATGACTAGAGAAGCTATGATGAGGCAAGATTATTTTCTTTGATTGTTGTCTGTGATTTATCTCTTACTATGGTATGAACTTGTCTTAGGATATGATCGGCAAAAGATCAAGGAGGACGTTCCAAGTCATGCATGAAAGGAGATACTCCTTGTTTGTTCTACAAGCAATACTCAGGTCAACTTGATCCATTATATCAAGTTGCTTGTATTAACTTGCTATATCAAAATCCATGTAAGAAATACTCAGGTCATCTTGAATCATTATGTCAAGTTGCTTGTATTTTCTTACAACATTTAAAGCTCAATGATGAAATCAAGCACTGTTACAAGATTGCATATGAAGAATGGCAGTACAATTTTTAGTTAGCTCATTATTTAGCTGCATTGTAAGCATTCATTTGTCAGTTGCATTATAAGCATATCTTTCATTAATAGATCAATGGTCATAAATAAAGATTGAATATACTTGGTGATGCTCTGCAAAAAGGATTAGAAAATCTGTTTGATGGCAACACACACAAGAGCACAAGAAACAAACGTTAGTGTTAGCAACAAAAGATTATCCTAAACAGGCATATCAAGAGAGATATTAAGCATGAAATAGAAAGCATATAAACATAAAATGAAATAGCTAATCAAGATGCTCATAGTTGCTCCTCCCTTGTTCCTCTCCTCTCCAAGTCCCAAATGAGTGTAGCTCTCAGCAGCTTTTTGCACTATGGATGCTTATGGAGGATTGAGATTTAATACTAAGCTTCAAATATGAAATGAAAAGCTAAATACTATGCTAGAGTAGATAGTGATGCTATGAAAAAGCTCTATGCTAATGCCAGTATAACAACAATACTCTAAAATGCTTCTCCTTTTGCTTGAGGAGAAGGGTTCTATTTATAGAAGAAATAGGGAAATGAAGGGTTAAGATTGAGCAATCTTAACAAGGGTTAGGATTGAAAGTTGGGGATCCATGTGCACAATTGGCACCAATAAAATGGTGACAAGTGTCAACATAGGATTGGGTTGAGAGAAGAGGTTGGAGGCATTAAAGGCCTGAGAAGACCTCATGGTTATCTAGAAGGTAAGGGTCAAGTCTAAATTAAGATTACCCATTGGATTAATCATGGTCAAAGCATTAATGGCCTGATGAGACCTTTGGGTTGGGTAGAGGTTGAGTCAAAACAAATGTTTTAACCATGTGGGAGGGTTGAATTAACCATTAATGGTTATTGGAGACTTTGGGGATTAAGTGGTTGAAGGTTGAAAGCTTTCAAAGGTTATCCAAGACTTTGAGGGTTAATTTGTTGAACACACAAAGCATTAATTGCTTTTCAAAGACTTTGGAGTCTTTGAGAAGTGACTCCAATTTGCTTAGGAATGTGACAATATTTAGGGGATGGATTAGGCTAATTAGGAAGGGTTTAGAAGAATCTAGAAGGGGTTTAGGCATACAAGTGGATTTTGTAGGAAAATGCAAGTGGGAGAAATTTTGGTATTTTCAATTAAAACAAAATCATTTATTTCAATTAAATGGTGTAAGTTGAATTTGGATAAATATTTAAATAAATATTAATTTATTTAAATGAGAAAAAGAAGATAAAGCATTAAAATGCTTGAAGACTTTGAGGGAAACCATTAAAGGCTTGAAGACTTTAAGGAAAACCATTAAAGTCTTAAGAAGACTATAGAAGGAAGCCATCAAGTTTGAAGACTTTAAAGCCATCAAGTTTGAAGACTTTAAGGGAAACCATTAAAGGTTTCAAGTGGGTGAGGATAAATAGGATTTTAAATAAATAATTTATTTAAAATAGTTGTGCAACTTGCTTTTGTAGGAAAATACAAGTGGGTGGAGGATAAAGGTGATTTAAATAAATTATTTATTTAAAATAATTGTGCAATTTGCATTTGTAGGAAAATGCAAGTGGGTGGAGGATAAAGGTGATTTAAATAAATGATTTATTTATTTAAATGTGAGAGGTGGGATTTTGGGGGTTTTAAATAAATATTAATTTATTTAAATGTGAGAGAAGATTTAATTAAATAAATATGATTTATTTATTTAATTAATGGTCTGAATTTGGTTAAGTGAATTAAATCAAATAAATTGAATAATTTATTTAATTAATAGGAGAAGAGGGTTAAGATGAATTAATTAAATATATTAATTTAATTAATTATTAATTGATGGTTAAATAATCAAATAAATATTAAATATTCATTTAATTAAGTGGACAGATTTATGTGACTACATTTGCCCCTCTTTGAGACGGTGCGGTTTATCGCGTCGTTTCAAAGAAAGAAAAATACGTGTGAAGAAATGCCCCATAAAATGTAAATTTAATGGGTGGTATGCCCCCTCGAGGGATGGGCCGAATTTTTTTGAAAAATCGGGTGATCTCTCGAAAAAGAATGAAAAGCGGAGGGGAGGTAGAATAGAAGAAATTAGAACTAATGATGAAAGAATGGGAGAAAATGGAGTGAATATGAAGAAACAACAAGCCAGCGAATACCCTGAGGTCATGCAAGAGATACATAGCAGATGTAGTGTGGGGTTTTGATTGATGCTATACAATTGATCAAAATTGTTTGGACAATCTGGTGCAATCGGTTTAATTGCCCCAGTCAAGTCAAAGCGTGACAGTTGATGTCAGTTGGTCGCTTGGACATGATAAAGTCTGAGTAAGTGAATCAAAGTGACCTGATGGTGACTTAGACAATTGATGTAATTGCCCGATGAAGTCAAGGTATATGAAGCAAAATACTCATTGAGACGTAGACAATTGATGTAATTGTCCGTTGGATTGTGTTTGATTGGTTGATCAATTGATAGTGTGTGCATGTGATGGATGGCTGTGGGGAATCATGGCAGTCCCGTTGAGACTAGGTCATTATGATAAATGCCTGATGTAGTCTAGGATTACCATAATCGATTACCTGTTGAGACCCGAAGATACTTGATCAGAGTATCTGTTGATAGTCTAGGTGTGTGGGAGTCGATGTATCTGTGTAGACAGAGCAACTTGCTGGATTGTGTGGATGAATGAGGATGGGAAGCGATGAAGGGATTAGGATGATGTTGATGATCAAGATAGGGAGGGTGAGGGGGGATTTGATGTTAGATAGAAGATATGGAGGACTAGGATCGAGTCCTATGGAAGAAGATGAGTAAAATAGAGTATGCATTATTATGACTACGTATGCATGATATGCAGCTATTATGAATGTATGGATGGGTGGAATGCAACGAAATGCAATATATACAAATGAGATGGAATGACGATCCATGGTGCTTTATTTTTCATCATTGAGCTTTAAAATGTTGTAAGAAAATACAAGCAACTTAACATAAAGATTCAAGATGACCAGAGTATTTCTTACATGGATTTTGATATAGCAAGTTAATACAAGCAACTTGATATAATGGATCAAGTTGACCTGAGTATTGCTTGCGGAACAGATAAGGATTATCTCCTTTCATGCATGACTTGGAACGTCCTCCTTGATCTTAGGCTGATCATATCCTGAGACAAGTGCATACCGTAATAAGAGATAAAACCTTTATCCAAATTGGATGAGGAGGAACCAAAGAATGAGCATTGTACCTGTAAACAAACAATATATACATAAAGAATAAAGAATATGGATCCTTGGTAATGGTTCATGCTCATATGGTCGAGATATACGCTGTAGTCAGCAAGCCGTAGTGATCTATGACTGCATTTGGCATAAGATCACGTAGCTTGGTGAACTTCCCACGTAGACACCATTAGTACATGCCCCAGAACTTCATCGGAAATAATGCACAAACGATACAAAACAATGTTGAAAAGATCCCGATACAGATAAACAAATGAATTACTCACAAATCAACCAAGTATTTGACAGCCTAACAGAATTTTCTTGTCAAAGAAAACATCATCTTGTCTTTGTTTTGGTAAGGAAGGATGCATCCTTGTTTTAAAGACAGTTTTGGATTGTTGATGTGGATTGTGTGGTTGTTTGGTAAATGGTCATTGTGTGAGTAGTTTGTCGCAATGTTTGTTTTGGTATCTGCATGGATGAGTATGTACAAGGTGTTGCCATGTTTTTGTGTGATTTTTCAATGGTTTTGTCGATGTTTTTGGATTTTGAATTGTTTTGAATGTTTTTGGTATTTTTGCGAGATATTTTTGAATGTTTTTGGATTTTTGATGATTGTTTGAATGAAGAACTTAATGAATCATAAGACAATGTAGAATCCACTTCCATTAATAGGTTAAAGGCATTGGCCCCAGTTTTAGACATGACTATGAAAAAGCGGGATGCAAGATGTATGGAGTACTATCATAATTGCAGAGGAATAACAAGCCATGGTTGATGGATGGATGGATGTATGTATGAAGTAGATGTGATCGCCACAAGTCTGAAAGATAATGGAGCCATAGCCTTTACGAGTGGCGCCTGTTTGCCAGGTTTTCACCATCGCACTTACCCAAGGTGCCACCGGAGTGGTTGTTCACCGTTTGGATGCATGATTTTTTTCTTTACTTTTGTGAATGTTTTTGTATTTTCTTCAGGACATTTTCTGAATGTTTTTGGTATTTTCTGATGTGCAGTGGAGCCTAATGCTTTGTACACCTTAGGTATAAAACCTTTTGAGGTGCATGCTGTTGATTGGATCTGCAAGCGGTTCTCCTTCTGATGTAGCAAACTGATATGCCCCGGACCCGAATACAGCAGTGACAACATATGGGCCGAGCCAATTTGATTCAAACTTGCCTTGATGTTCTCTATTTGGTTGGTTGCGAGGATTCTCTCGAAGAACAAGATCACCTACCTCAAATGTACGAGGTCTAACTCGGTGATTGTAGCTTCTACTCATGCGCTGCTGATAGGCTTTGAGATGGTTGTATGCAGCTTGTCGCTTCTCATCAAGTAGCTCCAAGTCCTGAAGGCGTGAGACTCTGTATGCATCATCATCAATGAGATTGTGCAAGGAAACCCTTAATGATGGTATCTCGACCTCAATAGGCAAGATAGCTTCTGCACCATAGACCAATGAATAAGGAGTTGCACCTGTAGGGGTTCGAATGCTAGTTCGATATGCCCATAGCGCTGGATTTAATTGAACATGCCAATCACGGCCGGCATCATTGACTGTCTTCTTTAGGATTCTCAGTATGTTTTTATTGGATGCTTCAGCCTGACCATTGCCTTGTGGGTAATAGGGAGTGGAAAAGCGGTGTTGGATATGAAATTTCTCACAAAGTTCACGGACATCCTGATTTTTAAAAGGAAGACCATTATCTGTGACGATGGACATGGGTACACCATACCGGCAGATGATGTAGTTGAGGATGAATGAGGCGATCTGCTTGCCGGTGACTTGGGTAAGTGGAACAGCTTCGATCCACTTGGTGAAATATTCGGTGGCGGTAATAATGAATTTATGGCCGTTGGATGAAGATGGATGAATCTTACCCACAAGGTCAAGGCCCCATTGACAGAAAGGCCATGGTGTTGTGATTGGTTGCAGTTCTTGTGCTGGTGCATGTATCAGGTCACCGTGAACTTGACATTTCTTGCACTTCCTGACAAAGTAGTAGGAATCCTTTTCCATAGAGGGCCAATAGTATCCAGCTCGCATGATCTTCTTGGCTAGTGATGGACCACTTGAGTGAGTCCCGCAAATTCCTTCATGTACCTCTTCCAAAGCCTTTGTTATCTCACCTTGTTCCAGACATCGAAGGAGAGTACCATCAAGACCGCGTCGGTATAGGGTTTCGGCAATAATGGTATATCGAGCAGTTTGGCGAATGAAGGTTTTACGTTGGTTATTTGATTGGTTGGGAGGAAGGGTGTGATCGCGGAGATAGGTGTAGAACTCACCGTACCATGGGGATTCAGAACCAACAAGGCAACATATCATTTCAGATTCGGGGATATCATAAGCGGGGATCCAAAGTTGTTCTACCAAGAACTCGTAGCGTGTTGAATTCTGTGGAAGATCTAGTAGAGATGCGATGGTAGCCATGGCGTCAGCAGCTCGATTCTGATCTCTTGGTATCTGCTCAAAAGTGATAGTAGTAAATGATGTCTTTAGACTGTCCACCATTTGCTTGTATGGCATGAGTTTATCATCTTTGGTCTGATATTCATTAGTTGCTTGTCGAATGACCAGTTGTGAGTCGCCATATACTTGTAGTTCTTGTAATTTCCATTGTACGGCTAACCTGAGTCCCGTGATCAAGGCCTCATACTCTGCTATGTTGTTTGTGCATGGAAATGTGAGCCTGTAAGACTTCGGGATGCTATCGCCTTGAGGTGTGATAAACAGAATGCCTGCCCCCGAGCCGTGCCTAGTGTATGAACCATCAAAGTATAATTTCCATGACTGTGCTTCTGTAATCATGAATATCTCTTCATCTGGAAAATTGGAAATGAGAGGATGATCGCCTATGAGAGGTGCATCAGCCAACTGATCTGCAATAACTTGACCTTTGATAGCTTTACGGTCCACATACTCAATGTCAAATTCACTTAGAATCATTACCCATTTGGCCAAGCGACCTGTCAATGCTGCTTTGTTGAGTAAATACTTGAGTGGATCAATCTTTGCAATGAGTTGTACCTTGTGTGTTAATAGATAGTGCCGCAATTTAGTGGCTGCCAGGATTACTGCTAGGCAAGCTCGCTCAATAGGTGTGTAATTGAGTTCATAGCCCACCAGTGTGCGAGAGATGTAGTAAATAGCACACTCTTTTCCTTCTGCATTATGTTGTGCCAGTAGTACACCCAATGCTGTACTTGTTGCTGAGATATAGAGCAATAATGGTCTACTTGGATCTGGTGGCATCAGCAATGGTGGATTCATGAGATAGTCTTTAAGCGCCTGAAATGCTTGCTGGCATCTGTCATCCCACTGAAAGCGGATGTTCTTGTGTAGCAGGTGTGTGAATGGGTGACACTTATCAGCCAATTGTGCAATGAATCTGCGGATGGATTGAAGCCGTCCTTGTAGTGTCCTTAGCTGACTGATATTCCTTAGAGGTGGCATGTCCATGATTGCTTTAACCTTTGCTGGATCGACCTCAATGCCTTTGCTTGAGACAATGTATCCTAGAAGCTTCCCGGAGGTCACTCCGAAGACACATTTCTTTGGGTTGAGTCGAACATGGTATTGTTCCAGTCTATCAAAGATTTTATCTAAGATGTGAAGATGTCCTTCTCTAGTAAGTGATTTTGCTAGTAAATCATCCACATAATCTTCCATTATAGTATGCATCATGTCATGGAAGATGGTGGTCATTGCTCTTTGATAGGTCGCTCCTGCATTCTTTAGACCAAAAGGCATTACATTCCAGCAGTATGTGCCCCATGGACATGTGAAGGTTGTCTTATGTTGGTCCTCTAGTGCGATCTTTATTTGATTGTATCCTGAAAAGCCATCCATGAGTGAAAGCATGGCATGTCCTGCTGTCAAATCTACTATGATGTCAATATTTGGTAGAGGGAAGTCATCCTTAGGACATGCTTTATTTAGATCTCTGAAGTCTGTACAAATGCGGATGCCCCCTTTTGGTTTGCCAACTGGCACAATATTGGAGATCCATTCTGCATAATCAATTGGTCTAATGAAACCAACATCTAGGAGTTTCTTGAGTTCTGTTTTGACTAGCACGGCAATCTGAGGATGCATCTTACGAAGCTTCTGCTTGACAGGTTTGGCTCCTTTTGCTACTGTGAGATGATGCATAACTAAATCAGGATCAAGCCCAGGCATGTCTGCATATGACCATGCAAAGTTGATCTGACGCTGTTGGAAGAACTCTATAAATTGAGGCTGTTCCTCTGGAGTGAGAAGAGATGCCAGATGTATGATATGAGGATTTTCAGGAGTCCCCACATTGTATTCTTTGGTTTCCTCGATAAGAATCGTTGATCGTTCCTGTTGTGTACTAGCAGGGAGGATGTCAAACCCTTCATCCTCAGGCGCCTCAGAGAGGTTTTCACCATTGGATACGCTCTTTCTTTTTACTTTTGTCGGATCAAATAGTGCCACAGTGTGGTTTTCACTGGAAGATCCATGTTTTATTGTTATATTTTTGCAGCTGAAGGATTTGGCATCCGCCCCGAAGTATGTTGCGCTATTAAGTTCAATGGCGAATCCAGCTTTGTGATCCCCGCTTGGTAGATTATCCCTTAATTCCAAAAAGTCAATGATAGCCTCATCGTTCTGGAAGAGGTCAAGACATGGGGGATTTGGTTGGTTCCATTCAATGAGTTCAGGGTGGATAATGGGCATTACTTCATCGATTAAGTTAAGTGCGGGAGATGTATCAGTGAGGGTTAAGACAGTGTGGTGAAGGTCGTTGATGGTACTCTCCCTATCAGAATCAGGCGTAGGATGAGACGTAGGGTCTGTGGAAGATGTTTCCAGCTCAGGTACCCAAGTGGTCTTTATCTGTGCTTCTCCGTAAACAGGGATGTCTTTGCGGGGTGGAGGTGGTGATGTGTCTTCCTCATCTGAAGTGTTAAGTTGCACTGAATCGAATTCCCACTCATGTGAGTCGGTCTCTGAATCACTCTCCAGCATCCGATTGCTATACCATACTGGGATGTCTTTGGAGTTAAACACGGCAGGTGTGATTGGTTTATGTATCCTTGTAGTGATCGGTGCTGCAGGAATTGTGATGGGGTTTAATGGATTTGTCACTGGAAGTATCGGTAATGGTGACTCAGTGGCTTCTGCTGGAACTACTGGTGCCATAGATGCTGTTGCGGGTTCCAATATAGTTGCTGCTACAAATGGTGTTGCTGATAGGATTACTGGTTCGTTTGATGGGATGAGTGACATTGGTGATGGTGGAGTTGTGAGCCTTGAGGGGGCAGTGGGGATAGTGCTTGATGGTGCTTTGATTATGAAAGGTATCCTCTTTGCAGTAGGTGGGCAAAATGGTTTGCTGGGTTTTCCTTTGAATCTGAGTTTAGGAAGGATCTCTTTTTCAAAGCCAAGGCCTGTATTACCTTTGGGCTTGAATTCTGGTAGCAGCGGTTCGTGTCGTCCTTGTTTGCAGTATCCCAAAGCACTTTGACCATCATACCCCATTCTTTGCATAATGAGGAGGCCTTTGCCATACTGTTCTGTAGGAAGTGTAACTTGCGGTTTATCAGTGGTGATGGGATCCTTATAGATCCATTCCGCTAGGTCCTCATCTTGTGTTTCTTCCTCTTGACTCTTTCCAAGGATGAAAGGCGTTAAGGCACATGCTGGCGTGATTAGTGGTTGCTGGAGCAACTGCTGTGGTTTACCATGTGTTCTAGGAGAAGTGGGCATTTGTCCCACACAAAAGAGCTGACTCAAGTTGTATTCTCCCGGACCTTCCTCTGCGACTTTCATTTTAAGCTTTTCTTGCTTGGGTATAGGAGTGTTTGAACTGGCAAGAGAGGCGGGATTTACATATGATGTGGAGGAAATGGCTTCCCTATTATTAGGAACAGTAATCTCTGGTTGATGGCTGATATTATGGCAAAATGCAAAAGGATTTGCATCACCCAGGATTGTGATCTCTGCACCATTATGTGGGAACTTGATACATTGATGGTAGGTAGATGGAACGGCTTGCATGGCATGTATCCAAGGTCTCCCTAATAATAGATTATATGGCAGAGGAAGGTCCAGAACCTGACAAATGATGTGCTTTACCACGGGGCCTACTCGGATTGGTAGTACCACAGCTCCTTTGGATGAACGCTCTGCATCATCATAGGCCTTGATGGTGATCTTCTTGCGAGGATCCACTGATTCTATTGCATATCCCAATGCTGTGACCAACTGTAGTGTGCAAATGTTTAGGCCTGCTCCATTATCGATCAAGACTCGCTTGATCCTGTGTTGGTTGACGAAGCCTTCAATGTGGAGTGAGGCGTTATGAGGTTGCTGGAAGGAAGAGTTGTCACTTTCAGAAAAAGTGAGACAAGGTGATGACTTTAGACTTCCAACCATGGCTTGAAATTGGTCCGTATTTAGATTTGCAGGGACTGACGCCTCTTGGAGTGCTTGATCCAAGATTGTTTTATGAGAGGGTGACAGACGCAAAAGCTCCAAAATGGATATAAGTGCAGGGGTTTTGTCTAATTGTTCCACAAGATTGTACTGCTTTAGGACGGAGGTGGTGCCTTGTGGAGCTGCCTTGATGGTGACCTTGCCACGACGTGTAACAACATTGCAATTTGAGGTGGGATTTTTGAAGGTTATGGTTGCAATTTGTTCACTGGCATCATACAGGTGATTTACAGTGTAATTATACGTAGCTTGCGTATAATCAGTGGTATCAGGACCTCGACTGGACGTTGAAGGACCCCTTTGATCTTGCAATGGAAGTGGATTCTTGAACATCTGATGATCATTATTGGTTGTTTTTGGGTCATGCCCTTCAATTTCAATTTCTCCTCGGTCAATAAGATCCTGAATGAGATCTTTCAATCGGTGACAATTACTTGTCTTGTGTCCTCTTCCTTGATGGAACTCACAGTGTTCAGTATCTTTCCACCATGCTGGTTTGACTTGAGGCTCATAGTTTGATAGCTTAGGTAGAGTGACCAAATTTTGAGAGAGGAGTTGTCGCAACACTGTTTCAATGGGTTCCCCTAAGGGAGTGTATGTGCGTTTTTGTTTTTGTGGACGAGGTCTTGGTTCATCATGAGATGTGATGCGACCTTGATTAAGAGGAACATTTGTGTTATTTTGAGGTGGAGGATTTTGTCCTGCAAACCGAACCACAGGTTGTGCATTTTGGATAGTCCGAGCATCCACAACTCCATCGTTGACGATGTTCTTATTCTTGTTCCAGAAGTTCGGTTTATCGCTATTGAAGCGCGGGCGAGGAGCATCTTTTGGTTCATTAAAGATTTTGATGAGTCCTTTTTTGATGAGTGCCCTTTCACATTTTATACCCTTGGTGATCGTATCGTTAAAAGAGTCTGTGTCTTTGACATCCAGGTGAAATTCCATTTCTTCGTTTAAGTTGGAAATGAAAATTTCCACTAGTTCTCGTTCAGGTAACTGAAGAGAACGTCTGCTAGACATTTGGCGCCATCGTTGCAGGAATACTGCGAATAATTCACCTGGTTTTTGTTTGGTGTTGCATAGATCAGCCATGGTGATGTCGCGTTCAATATTATAAGAGTAATGAGATAGGAACTTCTGGATGAGTTCCTCAAATGTTCTAATGCCACCTGGAAGTCGGGAAAACCATGATGTGGTTGTTCCTCCCAAGCTTTGGGGAAAAAGGCGCATTAGGTATGTGTCCTCATAAGCTACTTCAAGACAAGCAGAATGAAATTCTCGGACATGATCACGGGGATCCCCCTTTCCTCTATATTTTTCAAATTTGGGTGTTTCAAACCCGCGTGGAAAGGGTGGCATATAAAGATTCCTATCAAACGGATAGGGACAGATGTCGTTAAGTGAAAATTGATTGGTCTTAACACCACTATGAAGTTGTTGGGCGAGATTCGCGACTTGTTGCCGCAACATCTCCATTTCATTTGGAGGAGGAGGTGGTGGGTTACCTCGAGGGATGTTATATCTGATGTGATTTCTACCTCTTTCCTCCTCATGGCGACTTTGTCTTTCTGATGCTTGTCTTAATTGGGCAAGATCAAAGTCTGAGGGGAGTTTGGCTCCTTCTTGAGCAAGTCTTAAGAAGTGAGCATCTGCGTTGCTCCTTAGTATTTCATCAAATAATCTGTTAAAATGAGGGTTATGCTGAACCCTTTCGATTGTTGAAGGAGTGGGTGTACCTGGGTTTTCATCATTCCCAGTTCCTCCAAGTGCTTCTTGAAATTCATTGAGGTTGTCCTCTTCTTCCTCAATTTCTATTTCTCGTTGCCTTGATCGTGATCGGGTTTGAGCCATTTTGTTTGCAAGTTTGTTTTGAAGTTGATTGAAGATGATGATGAGTTGGTGATGAAATGAAAGATTGATGGTTGGTGGATTGTAGATCTCTAGCACTCTAAAGGTAAATGTAACCAGAATTCTTTCTTTGAATTGCTTGTTTGTTTTGATGAGTTTGGATGTGATAAGGTGTAGAGAAATCTGAGATGTGTTACAGATTTTGACTACCTAGCAATGAGAGGATTCACTCATGAACTAGTTTTAACCTGCGTAGATGTGTCTCTTAGGATGAGCTTATCCTAGATGTAGAAACAATCTAAAAGTGATGTGATGTGTTTGATTTCAAGCAATATCGAAAAAGGAATCGTGGGACAAGAACCTCTTAATGTTTTGAGAGTTGGGATGGATTGATGATGAAGTGATGATGTATGAGTGGGATGATGGATGAAAATGTTTTCAACTTTCAATAAAAACTTTGCGTCACAAATGGGACAAACTCTTCTTCTTCCCTTTCAGACGTTGGTGGCACTTCTCAAGCTGTGTTGTAGGTGATACAGATGTTTGGGAAGAAGTTGGGATTAATATTTCCTCCTTGATTTTTGTGATAACTCAGAGCTCTATATTGCATAAAAGCTCTGCGGTTCAATGATTCTGAATCAAACTCGTTTGTTTTACCTTGAAGATAGAGATGCATGCGATGTAGAAAGACTCTATGTGAGACAAAGATTTGTCTATTGAGATAGAAGAATTTCCTCCTTTTGATCAAAGCCTTTGAGCTTAATGGTCTTCTTTTCAAGGTAATATTCTGATGACACTTCTTCTTTCGCAAGATGTGAAGAATGGTCATAAATTTTTGACTCTTTGTTTGTTTGCACTTTGTTTTTGGTATTTTTGGTTGTGTTGACAGATGTTGGATGAATACTTTGTTTTTGGGATTGATTTTCTGATTTTTCTTTGACAAGAAAACAAAGCAAGCACACAAACACAAGATTGTAGCCTCAAAGGCACAAATGAGTATGGGTCTAGATCAACCCAATCCTTGGACTTGTTTTTGACCCTTCCTTTAGATTTATTTTAAGGTGTATTTCCAAAGCCTGAAGTCGGCTCAATTCGCACTAGGTCTGTAAAACGAACACACTTCAAACACTTTTTATCCCTAAGGTCAAATGGCCAGTTGTGATAAATTTAGCCCACATCTTGATATTTCTTCGACTTTGGTACTACATACCTTATGAATCCCGCCATGGCAGGTAAGGATGTGATATACTAAGTCTTGCACGAGCATAACAAATAGATGATCCCTATGATGGGGGAGTCACCACTTTTATCAAGCCACAAGTGACTTTTCAAAAAGCTATGTTTCTACTCAAGGAAATATGTATGGTGAGTATCTTGGGAGCAAAACCATCTATGCTCTTGCACTAAATTATACCTCAAATATCCTCAATCAATAGAACAGGTGGGCTACTACTTAAAGGTGTTTAGTCATGTTCGATGGCTTTGGACATAAGTTCATTCTGCAGTGACTCACTTAAGAGCCTTGTAACTGGTGGTGGGGCCCATTTGTCCTTTCGGCCAGTTACACTGTAGGAACAGCTATACCCAAGGCTACAGCTTTCGCTCTCACCTGATTTCTATAGCGGCTCGAAGGATTTACCGCTCGAGGTCGTTCCCAAGAGTATCGATCCCTTGGCAGGCCTCTCTTAAAAAAATAAAATTTTGAGTGTTACTAACACTTTTCTCTTGCACCTAGGACCACGAGAGCCAAGGGAGAGGATAGTGTGTGTTAGAAGTAGGTCCACTCGACTGACTTTTGTGCACAAGCGTGCCAAACATGAAATTCACTTGTTCTTTTTAATCCATCATGGCAAGATGATCTAACTATTTGGAGATGTTGCTCCAACAGTCATGGTGTTCTTTTTAACTTCAAAGGCAATGTGTTTTGTAATCTAGAATTTTGAAAATCCTGGTCAACTTAATGAAAAACACGTTTTGCTTTGAAGGAAAATTGCTTTGAAAATGAGACAAGTTGATTGTGAATTTTATTTGCACCAAAAATGGAAGTGTGGATTGTGAGTTTTATCTTGATGCAAGAAATAAAATTTGCCTTGTTGATTTTAAGCACCAAAACGAAGTTTGTTTTCTAACTTGCAAAAAAAATAAAGTTGTTTTTGTATAAGTTTGTGGTTCTTTTTACCTTTGAACAATGAAATTCTTTTTAATAGCCCCAAACAAATGTGTGATTCTTTTTCAAAAGCCCAAATTTGAAATGTGAAGTTAATTTTAAACCAAAATAAAAAGTGAATTCATTTTTAAAACCAACTTCAAAAACAAGTTAGTAAAAAATATAAATCTACTCTTTAATCTAATTTAAATCTGCACAAAAGAGAAAAATAGTTAGTAAAATCCGCCTATTTGGTGGGCTTCTACAAGCCTAAATTTTATTTTTTTTTTTGGTTTTTTATTTTTTTTGGTTACAAAGTGATTTGTACAACGTTTTGTTACAATAGTGCTAGTCTGCGTTTGAACAGAGGCACTATTTAACACAAACGTATTAAAAGAAAGGGAAAGACAGAGAAGGGAAAAGCACTGAAACAGGGGGAATAGCGCCAAAATAATGCCAAACGCACCAAAACAGTGTCAAAATCGCAACCTGTGTGACATTTTCAACATTCAAACATGTTATTGGTTAAAAAAAAAAATTGATCTTTTTGGTGTTTGGATTCACGTCGGGTTCACCAAATGATGCTCTACAAAAAGGATTAGAAAACCTGTTTGATGGAAACACACACAAGAGCACAAGAAACAAACGTTAGTGTTAGCAACAAAAGATTATCCTAAACAGGCATATCAAGAGAGATATTAAGCATGAAATAGAAAGCATATAAACATAAAATGAAATAGCTAATCAAGATGCTCATAGTTGCTCCTCCCTTGTTCCTCTCCTCTCCAAGTCCCAAATGAGTGTAGCTCTCAGCAGCTTTTTGCACTATGGATGCTTATGGAGGATTGAGATTTAATACTAAGCTTCAAATATGAAATGAAAAGCTAAATACTATGCTAGAGTAGATAGTGATGCTATGAAAAAGCTCTATGCTAATGCCAGTATAACAACAATACTCTAAAATGCTTCTCCTTTTGCTTGAGGAGAAGGGTTCTATTTATAGAAGAAATAGGGAAATGAAGGGTTAAGATTGAGCAATCTTAACAAGGGTTAGGATTGAAAGTTGGGGATCCATGTGCACAATTGGCACCAATAAAATGGTGACAAGTGTCAACATAGGATTGGGTTGAGAGAAGAGGTTGGAGGCATTAAAGGCCTGAGAAGACCTCATGGTTATCTAGAAGGTAAGGGTCAAGTCTAAATTAAGATTACCCATTGGATTAAGAGTTAATCCAAGGATAAAACTTTGTGCAAATGATTAAGAGATAATCATGGTCAAAGCATTAATGGCCTGATGAGACCTTTGGGTTGGGTAGAGGTTGAGTCAAAACAAATGTTTTAACCATGTGGGAGGGTTGAATTAACCATTAATGGTTATTGGAGACTTTGGGGATTAAGTGGTTGAAGGTTGAAAGCTTTCAAAGGTTATCCAAGACTTTGAGGGTTAATTTGTTGAACACACAAAGCATTAATTGCTTTTCAAAGACTTTGGAGTCTTTGAGAAGTGACTCCAATTTGCTTAGGAATGTGACAATATTTAGGGGATGGATTAGGCTAATTAGGAAGGGTTTAGAAGAATCTAGAAGGGGTTTAGGCATACAAGTGGATTTTGTAGGAAAATGCAAGTGGGAGAAATTTTGGTATTTTCAATTAAAACAAAATCATTTATTTCAATTAAATGGTGTAAGTTGAATTTGGATAAATATTTAAATAAATATTAATTTATTTAAATGAGAAAAAGAAGATAAAGCATTAAAATGCTTGAAGACTTTGAGGGAAACCATTAAAGGCTTGAAGACTTTAAGGAAAACCATTAAAGTCTTAAGAAGACTATAGAAGGAAGCCATCAAGTTTGAAGACTTTAAAGCCATCAAGTTTGACTACTTTAAGGGAAACCATTAAAGGTTTCAAGTGGGTGAGGATAAATAGGATTTTAAATAAATAATTTATTTAAAATAGTTGTGCAACTTGCTTTTGTAGGAAAATACAAGTGGGTGGAGGATAAAGGTGATTTAAATAAATTATTTATTTAAAATAATTGTGCAATTTGCATTTGTAGGAAAATGCAAGTGGGTGGAGGATAAAGGTGATTTAAATAAATGATTTATTTATTTAAATGTGAGAGGTGGGATTTTGGGGGTTTTAAATAAATATTAATTTATTTAAATGTGAGAGAAGATTTAATTAAATAAATATGATTTATTTATTTAATTAATGGTCTGAATTTGGTTAAGTGAATTAAATCAAATAAATTGAATAATTTATTTAATTAATAGGAGAAGAGGGTTAAGATGAATTAATTAAATATATTAATTTAATTAATTATTAATTGATGGTTAAATAATCAAATAAATATTAAATATTCATTTAATTAAGTGGACAGATTTATGTGACTACACTTGGACAAACAAAAACAATTTGCATTTAACCATTATAGGTGCATTCATTTTAGAATCATTTTAAATCATCATCCATTTCATTTAGTTGCATTTCAAAAATTGCATTAGTTTGCATTCAATTAAGTGCATTGCATTAATCATGAAGTATCGTTATTATCTACATTACCATTTCATTAAAGATCATTTAGTTGCATCTTTGCACTTAGATTCATAATCATCATAAACTTTACATTTAAAAATCAAAAACATTTCATATAGATCATTTACATCATCATAAAATAAACCACATCAATCATTCATTTGCATTTTCATCATTATATTTTTGCACCATTTACATATCATTTCAGTTAGTAATCATTTTCATTTACATCTAAAGTCATCAAAATCAAAAAAAGAAGAAGAAAGAACATTTATCATTGCATTATCATATATAGATCATTATCCATCTAATCACTACATCCATATAATCCATGCATATAGATTATCATAAAAAGAGAGAAACATGCATATATAGATCATCATCCATCTAATCACTACATCATCATATAAAGCATCATCATCAAATAAGAGTAACATGCATATAAATCATCATCATCATATAGAATCCATGTCTGTATATAGATCATCATAAAACAATAAGAGTCCAAGTATACAATGATATCAAATAAACAATACAAGTGCCTCAAATCAAGTCACGGTTGTCCTGTATCACTACCACCTGACTCTATTCGTCTCTGTGGCTGTGGGCGAGAAGATCCTCCAGATGCCTGTCTCCCATGATCACCACTAATCTAAGGAGGTCCCATGACCCCACCACTGCTAGTATCCATCAACACGGTGGTATGATAACTACCTTCTCTCTGGTTCTATGTAAATGCCTCCTCATATCATCGTCACCAGTGGGAAGTCTCCTTCCCGACTTGAACTAATGCTCTAATAGTGTCACCTGAGAGAGTACCTGATCCAACTTGCTGAATGTGATCAAGAAGGCCTGGGTATCATGTTGTCTCCTAACAACTCTATCCTTCTTAGTCATAAGAGTCTACACCTGTGCTTGAAGCCAATCATCCTATGCTCTCATACTATCAATGGTATCCTGCTCTGGCACATCATACTTTGGTGCATCCTGCTCTGGCATATCATGCACTGGTGCATCCTACTCTGGTAAATCCTACTGTGGTGCATGAACCCCAATCCTCTCCTCACCAACACCCTATCCAATTGCTGGAATCTCAGTCCGAGTAACTCTCCGAACCCATTGTCTAATCAGAGGAACATGATCCTCAGGATCCTCATCATCTCCACCATGCGGTGCAATAACCCTAGGATCTGGCTAAATCTATCGAAAATCAATGCCTCTCCCGCAACGCCCATCCAATCCACTCACCATGCCTCCTCCTGTCAATGGAAACCCTCTCGGTGATCTTATACCTACCCTGTCATGCTCTCTCCCAATCCATCCAACATCTCTCCCACCCATAGGATGTGCTCTCGCAATCCTGCCACTCGGTCCAAACAGTCCTCCACGGACTCTCAGTCGACCTCCCCTCCGTCTAGGTCTCCTACCACCACCACCTCCATCCCCACCCTCTTCTCCACCTCCCCTAGCCTCATGAGAAACTTTGAGATCTCATCTCCATCTCCGTCTCCTAGAAACTGGATCATCTGAGTCATCATCCTCATCTCCTGAGCTAGCAGGAGGATCTGCTGGATCAGTAATGCAAGGAAATGGATGAGCTAATATGTACTAAGCATAATTTGTAGTAACCCCAAGATCAAGAATGTGCAATCTCATATCATAAGCCACTCTCGGAGTAGCAACAAACTCTGCACAAGCAATCTCAAATGACAAAGAAGGTCCCCAATCTCACCTATCTCTGTACCGCCGAGCATATATCATCACACTAGTAGGCATAGGCTAGATCATCCCAAACTATCTCAGAATGTGACTAATCAACTACCGCTCAACAATGTAAGGTGTCCGACCAATGAGATATCTAATCTACATAATAAATGGTAATGTCTATGCATCATCCATCCATGGCTCACAATCAAGATATGGTCTCCAAGTAATTATATCCAAAGAATCAAGCACCCAACGCTAATACTCCATCTTACCTATCTTTTGCTGAGTAAGGATACCTGCATAGAAATCCACATATGGTTGCCTCTCTCCACAAACTCTGTGATGGATAGGGCGCATAATAGCAATGTGCTCCTAGCACCAGATCAGCAATAAAGTGCATCCTATAGACAAAATCGCACTCTCATCATACACTACCTGATGAAGATCATGATATAAATGTGTCAACATGCAAACATCCCAAGCATATCAAGTACGATGTTGCATCATACTTAGGAGAATCTCACCCCATTAAACCAAAAAACCTTGTGATCGCCTATCAGGACATATAAATCCTCCAATCAGACCAGCAAGAATAACAGGAAGAGCCTCGTAATACATCACCATATCAACCCATCAAATGTCTCCTCTACCAATGCTATCATCAGCAAACACGACTCTGCAAACCTCTATACCAACACGATCCTGAAAATCATACTACACTAGCTCGCCAGTCACTAGGATGTGCAAAATCCTATAGACATCCTCGAGAGGCACACTAATCTCACTCGCAGGTAGGTAGAAAGTGTTATGCTCGTTGTGCCATCTCTCGGCTAATGTTGTCAACAATCCTCTATTATGCGTAATCTCAGGCATATACAACAAATGACTTAAACCACAGGCATCTATATGTCTAATCTCAGCCTGTGTCAACTCTGACACTAAATGACGTACTGCTGGTAGTTTCTCTCGACATTGGAGAACATCAAGTTTCTCCAATTTATCAAGAGAAATCAATCAATCATCAAATAAATCTATCTATCAAATCAAATTGAAGCAATCTATGCTATCTATCTATCAAATCAAACTGAAGCAATCTATGCTATCTATCTATCAAATCAAATTGAAGCAACTTACGCTATCAAATCATTTTAAAACCTATCAATCACTAAGTTCACTCAAAACTCTGCTAAGCTCTTACATCAAAAACTAAATTGGTTTCTTAGAGCTACTCAATCAATCAAGCTAATCAAAGCAATCTATCAATCATGCAATCAAAACAATTCTATCAATTAATCAAGCTAATCAAAGCAATCTATCAATCATGCAATCACAACAATCCTATCAATCAATCCAGCAATCAAAGCTATCTATCAATCTATAAATTACATAATCGCTCAATCAAGTCCCTATTTCATCATCAATGCATATTAAATGCGTTAAATCTAATCATCAAAGTGATTTTTAACCTTTGCACTTATCAAACACATCAAATTTGAGCAAAAGTGCTATCCTATTGAGCATTTACGCTAAATCTAAAGGCATTTGCGATAAACTAGAGCATATGCGCTCTCTTTTTTAACAAATGCGCTAAATATACAAGCATATGTGCAAACCCATGCAAAAGCACTACCTTATTGAGCAAAAGTGCTAACAAACAAAACATTTGTGCTATCTTATGCATTTAAGCTAATATCCTATGCATATGTGCTAACAAAAAGACCATTTGCTAAAAAATGCACATGCACTAAACCTAATTGCATATGCGCTAAAACAAAATGCAAAAGTGCTAACCTAAAGCCGAAAAAATTCAAAAAAAATCAAAAATTCAAAAACGTGCCTAAAAACATGAAAATTTACACAAAAAGTTGAAAACAAAACTCGGGATAAGATACATACTGGATACCCATACTCAACAGGTCGTTGATATCGCCGAACATTCTCAAATCAATGGTTCTCCATAGGAATCACCATTTCACCACCTTAGCAAGAATATTTTCTTCACAAGCTGACAAAGATAACAATGACATTAAAATTGGTTAATTTAATATTTACTATTTGAAGAGTACTTAATGTTATTAAATGGGGCAATTTAATTTGTTTTTTTACAAATGAATTTAACTGACTAAATTTTTTATCAAATATCATGAGATCAATTGTTCAAACTAGAATTTTCAACAAATTCACGATCAATCTCCTGAGGGGGCACACAATCAGGATTTTCAATCTCCATCAGGCGCATTACTGAGACTTGATTTAATCTTTGAAAGAATGTTGTCTCGACATCATTTCAAAGAGGGGCAAAATGTATACACATAAAAATGGCTATGAGCAATTAAATAAATATTTTATATTTATTTAATGATTATTCTTCTATTACATAGTTAATTTGAAAAGATTAATTTATTTAATTCATTTTCATGTCTTTCTATTAATTAATTTAATTGAAATATTTAATTAATTAATTCATCTATCTTATTCCTATAAATTAATTAAATATCTAATATTTAATTATCCTTTTAACCAAGTTAATTAAATATCTAATATTTAATTATCTCCTCCAAACAATTAAATATCTAATATTTAATAATTATTCTCCTATCCTATAGTCTCAAATATTAAATGATTTCCTAAATTATTTAATCCCTTTTCCAACTCAGCTTCCATCTTCACTTCATCTTCCCTTTGCCAACTCATCAAACATGTGGCTAAGGAAATTAATATATCTTAAATATTAATTCATCACTTATCTCCAACTTCCAAAATTAATGAATATTGTGTACATACACACATTTCACAACCATTTCCTATATTCTTTTCAACAACCCCTACATCTAAGGAAGGACTTGAGTCCACTTGTGCTATCATGCCTAAATTTTCTCCAACCATCCCTAGATTCTCTCAGTTAGCAACCCAGTCAAGGTGAGATGAGTAATACTTGTCTTCTCCTTCCCCCTTTCTCTCAACCTTCACCTTTGCTCACAGCCATTCAAATCTGTAGATCTGATCAGGACCGTTGATCTAAGCCACATCATCTAATCCTCTCAAGGTCTATAAAATCAAGAGCGTTAGTTGAGAGAGAGTTAGTCTTCAAATCAATCATATGCATCTATGAGTTTTTGAAGCAAATAGAAAATAGTAATATAAATAGAAATTATCTTATAGTATCATATAGTATAATAATTTAGCATAATCATGTAGTATTGCATATCATAGTATTAGTTAACTACAAGTTATCGGTCCATTCTTCATATGCCATCTTGGAAGCCATCAGTGCATTGTCTAAGAGCACACCATCTACAACCATGAATAGTGGAGTTAGGACACAATGAGACATAAGCCATGAAGGCAATATTAGAATTTTATTTCATATGTACTTCATGTAGTTTCATTGGTTGAGTTTGGATTTCCTGTAGTATTTCCATTTGTATTTTGTGAAACTAACTTATTGTAGGTAGCATTCTGAGGAAATTCAAGTCGACACAGTATTATTTCTCTGATTATTGTTTATGCATAATTGGTTTATCTGCTATTTCGGTATTTGGTTTAAGCATTCTAGTATTGATCTCTTGGGTTTTGCTATTAAAGTTTTAATTGCTTAAGGTTCTGGTAATCTGGTGACAACTAATTCACCCCCGTCTTAGTTGTTTTCTGGTTATTTGAACTGTCTAACAAAGAACACTTGAAAATTGTATCAAAAAAATCCTCATGAAGATTAATGAGAGTTTTCTTTCCATCAACATCCTTTACTGATTTGGTGACATGACCGTATCTATTGGCAAGAGCCAACATGAATTTTGCATTTTGAGCTAACATGGGAAAGGTGGACACCATATGAATTTCACTGTTTCTGGTGTGCTCCATCTTGTAAGAAACAGGTGGCTCTATTACCCTCTTTATAAATTCTTCAAGATCAACATGACTGATTTTTGTTTCCTTGATAATGTCAATATTTGATGACACAAAAGAGGAGGAAACACCAGATGTATTTCTTTCTTCTTGAAATTCATTGATTTTTTGCTTGGCGAGGGTTCTAACATTTGCAATGGATGCATTACAACCTGAAAATATCATCATTTGAAATGATTAGCCTTCATAAAAATCTTCATTTGATAGGAAAATTCTATCGATTGAGCATACATTGATCAAAAAACATCACTTTGTATATGTCTTCATTGGGTGCAAGTCAAACTTATAAGTCTGATTTATACTTAACATAAGTTTAAAATCAAGACCAAGTGCATATTGGACTTATAAGTCTGACTTATACTTCATACAAATTAATATTAAAAAGTAATGTATATTGGAGTTATAACTCTGATTTAAATCATGGAAACACTCACAAAGTAGTGCAAATAAAATTTGTAACTCTTGTTAGGACCCAGAGGCAACTGAGAGGTGGGGGGATGAATCAGTTATCTATTAATTTCAACCCAAATATAACTTAATAAAACTTGATGCATAATATCGGTAAACCAAACTTAATGTCCATTGACAGTTTAATAGTTAATAACAATATCGGTAAAGTTTAATTCATGAAACAGAAAGAAAAATAACATCCACAACACATAAGACTAATATTTGTACGTGGAAAACCTCTAAGGGAAAAAACCACGGTGAGAAAAATTACCCAAAATCAGATGATACTACTGCAAATAGTATGTGTGTACAAATGGGGTTTGCACATCCAGAAATGCCAACTGCCTAGAGCTCACTACTCAATCACAAAATGGGAGTCACACTGACTACAATTAGATGGTTAAATCCAATGATAATGTACTACTCAAAATAACATCTTCATATGTTGGACTCAATACTGATTAAGCTCTGATTGTCTTCTTCAAACCTTCCTTGAATCTTCAAATGATGTCTGTGTGTATATCTATGCTTATATTCGCATATACCTTATTACAATCCTCTACCGCACCTTCTCCTTAATCTCACAAATGAGATCTTACATATATACCAAAACCTAACACCAAATGTGTAGGTCATCTCACTAAGAATATTACAATTAAATCAATTACAAATGAATCAATATGTGATGCATCATGTCGGCTCAATGCATTTACAATAATAACCAATCAATAAATCATCTCCATAACGTGTCGTTCTGATCTAGAATAGATAATGCTTGCCGGTGATAGTTCTGATACTTAATATAAGTACAGATCCAATAGCCAACAAGATGAGAGGGGGGGGTGAATCATACAAACTTAATCTTCCATAAAAACATTAGATTCAACCTCGGTAACATATACTTCAGTAATATAACCAAAACTGCTAAACATACAAACTCAAAAGCATATAAACATCATAAACCTCATAACACCAGATTTAACGTGGAAACCCAAATAGGGAAAAACCACTGTGGGATTTCGGACCCACTAAGAAATATACTCTTCTAGAGTATGTTCGGTTAAAAGCAAATCATGTTAAAGATTACAAACACATTGCTAGATGTGACTCGGTTAAGGGATTTCCCTTAGATCTGTTAGGATCTTCACCTTGTTAGAAGTGACCTTGTTAAAGGATTTCAAACACTCAATCAGAATGTCACCTTGCTAGAGGGTTTTACAAATAAGACTATTAAGTCCACTCGGTTAAGAGATTTTCTGTCACTTTCACAAAATAACAGTAATAAAAATCTATCTACAACTTCACATCTAAAATGCTAAAGCAGATTCTTATTTGTTCAATACAATCTAGACATAGAAATAATCTTGTCCATCTATTGGGCTTCTATACTCTGTTATTCAAACAGGTCTTCAAGCTTTTGTGCTCGGTAATCACTATGTAGCATCCTTGTGCATACACTTGCCTACATGCATTGTTTATCAATAGTTCTCTATTTATAAACAATTAGCTAACCGCTTAATCTCCTTGATCACATTTCCCATGATCAATCATAGCCATCAGATCTTCAAACTTTGACCAGGTTCAATGTATCCTTCGATCTAAAAAAATGTTTTACCCTGCCTAGGAACTTGCATACATTTCTTGGAACTTCTGCTAGGATATTGCGGTTCAATCTGAGCTGTAGATCTTCCTACTGATCAATTCCAGCTCATCAGCTTCCTTCATTAAATAATGCATGTAAACATTTAATGCATTCTGTTATAGCTCAGTTACAACTTGGTAACAACTCGATTACAACTCGGTAAATACTAAACTTCACTCGTTAAACATTCTGCCTTCATTAACCGATAGCAATAACCTTAGGGTTTACCGACTAGGTTCTTTGCTTGGAACATAGTATAGTATTAACCTTACAATTTACCACATATGTATGATGTCAAAACAATCTAAACATCATGATCTCATCATTGTCTGACTCGGTAATAGTTTCCCATTGAATACCTTATTCATCCTCTTATTCATCATAATCTTTATGTGTCTTTTACCGACATCTTTATACTCTTCAAATCATACTTCTCAAGATATGGCAACATCATACTAAATTAGAAAATCAATTTCTTGACATCAATGACAAAATAATAATATCAAGACAGTAAACATCCTTAATCAGTTATATCCATAATCATCAACAACCTTCTCAATATCCTTATTGAAATGCCAACAATCTTCCATTGTCTATTATAATGCTAAATTGCTAACAATCTCCCCCTTTGGCATTGATGGGAAAACCAATTGATTTGACCTTAAAAAGATTCAAATTGCTGTGATTCTAAAATGCTGAAATGCTCTCTTGTTGTCAACAGATTTTCTCCCCCATAAAAAAGAATTCTCCTATTTTCTTCAGTCTTTTCAATCAGTCTTCTCTCCCTTATATTAGTCTTCTCCCCCTTTGACAACAATGCCAAAAAGTAAAGAACTAAAACATAATTTCTTCCTGTATGAAGTGATTTCCTTCTGTAATGTGTCAATTTAGTCTTGGTCAGAGCATTTTGTCTTCAATTCCCATTCCCTGTATTGTTTCTTGTACACCTTTAGAAAACCTCCTAAAGTGTGTAAATTAGCATCAACTCCTAAAAGATATTCAATAGAGTCATCGGATTGATGCTTTCACCGAACTCAGTCAATGAGTAAAAGATAGGGGTAGGATCCCTAACTTACTTCTGAGATATTCAAAAGTGTCGCATGGTAGTGGCTTGGTGAAGATATCTATTATTTGTTCCTTTGTGCTAACATATTCCAACACCACTTTCTTCTTTTGAGCTTCTTCTCTAAGATGATGATATTTGATAGAGATGTGCTTTGTCTTAGAGTGTATAACAAGATTCTTTGAAATGTTAATGGCACTAGTGTTGTCACAGAATATAGTTACTGGCTCGGTAACTTTCTCATTTATACCTTCCAACAGTTGTTTGATCCATGCAATGTTGGTACAATTCAATGCTGCAGCAATGTATTCAGCTTCTGTTGTTGACTGTGAAACACATCCTTGTTTCTTTCTAAGCCAACTCACTAGTCTTTCTCCTAAAAAGAAAGCTCCTCCACTTGTGCTTTTTCTATCATCAATGTTGCTTGCCCAATCAGCATCAGTATAAACTTTTAAATCAAAATTGTTTCCTTTTTTATTGCAGTCATGTGTGTTTCCTTAGGATCCGCAGAGAATCTTGCAACTATACCTACTGCATGTGTTATGTTTGGTCTGCTGTGAACAACATATTGTAGCTTTCCAATCATGGATCGGTAAAGTGTCTCATCAACAAATGTAGATTCATCATTCTTTGATAATTTACAGTTGGTAGTTGTAGTCACATAAATCTGTCCACTTAACTAAATGAATATTTAATATTTATTTGATTATTTAACCATCGATTAATAATTAATTAAATTAATATATTTAATTAATTCATCTTAACCCTCTTCTCCTATTAATTGAATAAATTATTCAATTTATTTGATTTAATTCACTTAACCAAATTCAGACCATTAATTAAATAAATAAATCATATTTATTTAATTAAATATTCTCTCACATTTAAATAAATTAATATTTATTTAAATCCCCCAAAATCCCACCTCTCACATTTAAATAAATTAACATTTATTTAAATCACCTTTATCCTCTACCCACTTGCATTTTCGTACAAATGCAAGTTGCACAATTATTTTAAATAAATAATTTATTTAAATCACCTTTATCCTCCACCCACTTGTACTTTCCTACAAAAGCAAGTTGCACAACTATTTTAAATAAATTATTTATTTAAAATCCTATTTATCCTCGCCCACTTGAAACCTTTAATGGTTTCCCTTAAAGTCTTCAAACTTGATGGCTTTAAAGTCTTCAAACTTGATGGCTTCCTTCTATAGTCTTCTTAAGCCTTTAATGGTTTCCCTTAAAGTCTTCAAACTTAATGGCTTCCCTTAAAGTCTTCTTAAGACTTTAATGGTTTTCCTTAAAGTCTTCAAGCCTTTAATGGTTTCCCTCAAAGTCTTCAAGCATTTTAATGTTTTATCTTCCTTTTTCTCATTTAAATAAATTAATATTTATTTGAATATTTATCCAAATGCAAATTACACCATTTAATTGAAATAAATGATTCTATTTTAATTGAAAATACCAAAATTTCTCCCACTTGCATTTTCCTACAAAATCCACTTGCATGCCTAAACCCCTTCTAGATTCTTCTAAACCCTTCCTAATTAACCTAATCCATCCCCTAAATATTGTCACATTCCTAAGCAAATTGGAGTCACTTCTCAAAGACTCCAAAGTCTTTGAAAAGCAATTAATGCTTTGTGTGCTCAACAAATTAACCTCTAAAGTCTTCCAAACCACTTATGGCTCTTACATGACCATTAATGGTTAATTCCACTTGCACCCATGGTTAAGGACTTTGACCCCTAACTTAACCCTCATGTAACCCATGTCTCTCTTCAAAGCATTTATTTCTTTGACTAGGGTAACCACCATGTCCCCTCAAGCATTTAATGCTCCTTATCTCTCCTCTCAAGCCTCCTCATGGTGACACTTGTCAACATGGGATTGGGTTGAAAGTCTCACATGGATTGAATATCTTTCAATCCTAACCCTTGTTAAGATTACTCAATCTTAACCCTTCATTTCCACATTTCTTCTATAAATAGAACCCTTCTCCTCAAGCAAAAAAGAAGCATTAGAGTATTGTTGTTATACTGGTATTAGCATAGAGCTTTTTCATAGCATCACTATCTACACTTGCATAGCATTTGCTGATCATATTCAATCATCTTGAATCTCCATATGGCATCCATGGCTAGTGCTAAAAGCTAAGAGCTACACTCATGTGGAACTTGGAGAGGAGAGGAACAAGGGAGGAGCAACTATGAGCATCTTGATTAGCTATTTTATTCTATGTTTATATGCTTTTTATTTCATGCTTAATATCTCTCTTGATATGCCTGTTTAGAATAATCTTTTGTTGCTAACACTGACGTTTGTTTTTTGTGCTCTTGTGTGTGTTGCCATCAAACAAATTTTCTAATCCTTTTTGCAAAGCATCAGTAGTCATAAGAGTACTTACTGGTTTTGAATCCTCCATTCCAAATTTCTTCAAGATTTCCTTTATGTACTTGGATTGAGTAATGAAAATCTCATTTTCATTTGCAGGATCTGTAAACCTATAAAATACTTTATCTCACCGATTAATGACATCTCAAATTCTTTGCTGATTTCATTTCCAAAGTTCTTACATAGAGAGTCATTTCCACAAAATATAATATCATCAACAAATATGGCTGAGATCAGTATTCCATTTTCATCATTCTTCATGTACATATTGATGTTCTCACTTGTCCTTATAAAACCAATCTTAATCAAATAAGAGTGCAATCTTTCATACCATGCTCTAGGTGCTTGTTTCAAACCATATAAAGCTTTGTTCAATTTACATACCTGATCTTTATTATTGTCTTCAGCAAATCCTTCAGGTTGTTCAATAAAAACTTCTTCTTCTAATATTCCATTCAGAAATGCAGATTTGACATCCATTTGATATACCTTGAAGTTTTTGAAAGCAACATATGCCAACAATGTTCTTACTCCTTCAAGTTTAGGAACAGGTGCAAAAGTTTCACCATAATCAATTCCTTCTTCTTGAGCATAACCTTTGTAAACTAGTCTTGCTTTGTTTTGAATGACCTCTCCTTTTTCATTTAGCTTGTTTATGAAAATCCACTTTGTATCGATTACATTTTTGTCCTTCGGTCTTGGGATTAGTGTCCATGTGTCATTCTTCTTGATTTGATCAATCTCTTTTGTCATAGCATTTATCCAATCTTCACTATTAAATGCCTCTTTCACTATTCTCAGTTCAAATTCAGATATCAGACATGTGTTCTGTCTCAGTTTGTTCCTTGTCATCACTGGATCATCCTTATCTCCTATAATCCGACTTGGTGCATGATGTCTTCTGGCATACTTGGCTAATACAGGCTCGGTAAGCTCTGTATGATCTTCTTCATCACTTGGTAACTGGATATTCTCTTCATTTTCTTCAACAGTCTTCTTGGTAAGACTTGTCGGTTGAACATAGACAAATTCATCATAGTCTTCTGGTTCCTTGGAATTTTCTTCATCATTTCTTTCTGCAAATTCATCAATTTTCACATTTGCACTTTCTACTATTTTGTTAGATGATTTGATCAGACATTTAAATGCTTTGCTTCTAGAAGAATAGCCTAGAAATGTTCTTTCTTCACTCTTCTGATCAAACTTGCCATTTCTATTGAATCTTTGTGAACATAGCATCTACTTCCAAAGATTTTAAAATAGCTTACATTAGGTTTCTTATCATACCAGATTTCATATGGTGTCTTCAAAGTACCTTTCTTCAATTGTACTCGGTTTAGGGTGTAAACTGCTGTGCTTATTGCTTCTCTCCAAAATGTTTGTGGCACTTTCTTTTCAATCATCAGTGTTCTAGCACAATACACAATAGATCTGTTTCTTCTCTCAGCTATTCCATTCCGTTGTGGAGTTCTCGGTGTAGAGACTTGTCTTTTAATACCATGATCATTGCAGAATAAGTTGAAATCATCAGATGTGAACTCTCCTCCTCTATCTGATCTAAGACATTTCAGTTGTCTTCCTGTTTCATTTTCAACTCTTGCCTTGTACCATTTAAACATTTGAAAAGCTTCTGATTTGTCTTTGAAAAATATTACCGACATCATCCTTGAATAGTCATCCATAAATAATATGAAATATTTATCACCATAATAACTTTGAACTTTCATAGGACCACAAAGATCAGTGTGCACAAGATCTAAAATTCCCTTAGAAGTGTAAGACTTACTTGTAAAACTTGATCTTGTCATCTTACCCATCTTGCATCCTCGGCACATAGCATTCTCAAGTTTTTCAAGACTCAGTAGACCTCTTACTCAATGCTTCTTACTTATTTTGATCAGATTATCAAAATTTACATGACAAATCCTTTTATGCCATAACCAGGTATCATCTATGTTTGCATACAAACACTTGTTATGAGTTGAGTCAAGGTGAAATGTGTTACCTTTTGTTTGTGTCTCGATAGTAGCTAACTTTTCATTCTTGTCATGAACTTTGACAATTCCTTTCTGAAATTCTATTCGGTAACCTGTGTTGTTTAGCTATGCTACACTCAACAAATTGTATTTCAAACCTTCAACCCAATAAACATCATTGCATCTTGCATTGTCAAGAAGTGTTATAGATCCTTTACCTTTCACCAGACATGGTGCATCATTACCAAATCTTACATAGCCTCCATCATAATCTTCTAATATAACAAATTTGTGTTTATCTCTTGTCATATGATGTGAGCATCCACTATCTATGATCCAAGAATCATTAGTATTTATGTGAGATATTAGGGCTTTTTCTTCATACCTTTCTTCATCTGATCCATCTTTGATAGCCACATAAACTACTTCCTCTGTATCAGTTTCATTTGATTTATCATTATTGGATTCCTCATCGGCTATTAAACATGTCTTTCTATCTCTTCTTCTGAAGTCTCGATGTCCTCTATAATGATTATCTACTTTTGCTCTTTGAACATGTTCATCTCCTCCATACAATGATATGAGCTTATCCCACATTGCCTTTGCATCATTACAGCCTTCTAGGTCATTAAACTCTAAATCGGTCAATGCAGATGTTATTTCATTCATTGCTTGGATACGTTCTTGCTTTGCCTTTATCTCTTCCATTGTCAATGGATAGGTGCTCGATGCAAAGAAATCATTCTCCAGATAATACACAACATATTCTCCAACTCCTGATAGATGCAGCTTCATCCTTTTCTGCCATGTAGAGAAACTTGACTTGTTCAGCTTCGGTGCATCCCTCTTATACATCTTTGGATCTTTAACTCAAGTGCCTTTAAAATTTTCTTCTGGAGTCTAATTCTCTAATACCAATTGATAGTTCTGATACTTAATATAAGTATAGATCCAATAGCCAACAAGATGAGAGGGGGGGGTTGAATCATACAAACTTAATCTTCCATAAAAACATCAGATTCAACCTCGGTAACATATACTTCAGTAATATAACCAAAACTACTAAACATACAAACTCAAAAGCATATAAACATCATAAACCTCATAACACCA
This sequence comes from Cryptomeria japonica, assembly GCF_030272615.1. Taxonomy (NCBI): domain Eukaryota; kingdom Viridiplantae; phylum Streptophyta; class Pinopsida; order Cupressales; family Cupressaceae; genus Cryptomeria; species Cryptomeria japonica. The sequence continues at coordinate 165,956,594 of NC_081409.1, forward strand.
AATTTAACGTGGAAACCCAAATAGGGAAAAACCACTATGGGATTTCGGACCCACTAAGAAATATACTCTTCTAGACTATGCTTGGTTAAAAGCAAATCCTGTTAAAGATTACAAACACATTGCTAGATGTGACCCGGTTAAGGGATTTCCCTCAGATCTGTTAGGATCTTCACCTTGTTAGAAGTGACCTTGTTAAAGGATTTCAAACACTCAATTAGAATGTCACCTTGCTAGAGGGTTTTACAGATAAGACTATTAAGTCCACTCGGTTAAGAGATTTTCTGTCACTTTCACAAAATAACAGTAATAAAAATTTATCTGCAACTTCACATCTAAAATGCTAAAGCAGATTCTTATTTGTTCAATACAATCTAGACATAGAACTAATCTTGTCCATCTGCTAGGCTTCTATACTTTGTTATTCAAATAGGTCTTCAAGCTTTTGTGCTCGGTAATCACTATGTAGCATCCCTGTGCATACACTTGCCTACATGCATTGTTTATCAATAGTTCCCTATTTATAAATAATTAGCTAACCTCTTAATCTCCTTGATCACATTTCCCATGATCAATCATAGCCATCAGATCTTCAAACTTTGACCAAGTTCAATGTATCCTTCGATCTGAAAAATGTTTTACCCCACCTAGGAACTTGCATACATTTATCGGAACTTGTGCTAGGATATTGCAGTTCATTCTGAGCTATAGATCTTCCTGTCGATCTTCCATTGCCATAGATTCTTAACAAACTTTATTTACAGCATACCAATCATTTAATGATAACTCAATGATAAACCACTAGTACCAAACCGGTACTAAGAGGGGGGGTGAATCAGTACAAACACAAATTTAGTCCAAAACCAGTTTGACAGCAAATACCCCAAATGACTGACAAACAAGGATATCGGTAAAACAGAGTGCAACCGGTAACATCCAGTATAGCTCAACCAGTCATGAACCGATCACTGAATAAGCTACCCTCTTAGCTCAATACTACAGTATCATTATATTCTCATGCATAAACAGGTAAACTTAACCATCAGATCTTCACAACAGTGAGTTCAATATGTTTTATAGACAGGCATAAAACATAAAACCTTCATATGCTTAATAGGTAAAACAAAGCATCATAAGACAAAAGCATTTCACATGACACACATATTTTTCACATGGAAACCCAGTTGGGAAAAACCATGGTGGGGATGAATACCCACAAGCTACTTTTTTAACTCTTTAGAAGTCCGCTCTATTAGGAGCCTTGTCCGGTTAAAGACATTACAATAGGTTCTACTAGGAACCGATCCTGTTAGGGATCACCCGGTTACGGGTTAAAACCCGGTAGGGTCACCTTGTTAGAGGATTTCAAGAACTCAATAGCTGAAAGGATCTCCTAAGCTCTGTAGCTTCTTAGAACTCATTAGCCTCGAGTTACCCGGTTAAGGGATTTGAATCAAGCTAGTTAAAGCTACCCTGTTAGGGGATTTATATCAAGTCGATTAAGGCTACCCTGTTATGGGATTTCACAACTGTTGAAGTGATTAGAGATCAACAGGAATTACAATGATCTGGTAACAACACTCAATGCTAATGCAGATCCATTTTGGCTCCTCTTCACCTTCTGCACATTCACTTTGCAGGTATCTCTTCTCTCCTTTGGTCTGGCAAGAATCATGTATCACTATCCTTGGATACACACTCACAACTTTTGCCAACAACCTTAGAAAGAAATATAACATCGGCCTTATAGGAAACAGATAGGTCGGTAGCAAAAACCCTAAACCCTAAACCTGTTAGGTTAACCAATTCAAGCAGTTCAATCCTGACCATTGAATCATATTGCATTAAATGCAACAATCTTGAAAACGATCTCAAGACATTCTCCATTATCCATTATCCAGCAATTTCATGGCAGCTGATAACCCATCATGCATTATCACCATTTGATAGACTTCGCATATTCCTGAGGTAGATAGGAATAGTCTTCTTCATGCAAGATCCTTCATGCGCACAGAGCTTATGTGGCAACATGATCTGTCCTCCAACATATTGCTAACTCATCACACAAAGATCATCGATTGAGTCACACAAACTCGAGGTACTCCAACCGAAAACCCTAAAGTGGAAGCTACCTATCAACTGGTAGTCATACAATGCTTCCATGTGCCGGTTCCCATAACTACATGAAGGTTCACCTTGAACAAATATGCCACTTCACTTTGGCATATAAATCGGTTCATACAAATGCCGATTCCTCTCTCTCTTCACTTATCACATGTGTCGGTTCACACTATGTTTCATATTGACATCAATGACAACATACAATATCATTATGTCTTCATGTCAGTTCACATAATGCCAACAATCTCCCCCTTTGGCATTGATGGCAATATACAAAAGATATCTTCTCTGCTTCACATCTTCTCCCCATTTGCTGCATATATCTTTTCGCTTCACTCCTTCTCCCCCTTTGACAACAATGCCAAAGTGGAGGTACAAGCAACTTTGTTTCATCATGTTGCTCCCCCTGAGGAGTAGCATCCTTCAACACACCAATCAACCAAAATTTGTCTTTCCAGTACCTAACTGATGTGGAACAATTACTTTTAGTTCACCTCCTGAAGAGGCAATACTCCTAATTCACCTCTCAAATGCACAAATGTTGTCTTTGGGAGAGGCTTGGTGAATATGTCTGCTAACTACTCCTTACTGGACACATGCTCCAGTGCAATCTCTTTATTCTGAACCTTTTCCCTCAAGAAATGATACTTAAGCTCAAAATGCTTGGTTCTAGAATGGAAAACTAGATTCTTTGATATATTGATAGCACTTGTGTTATCACAAAATATACTTACCGGTTTAGATACAGGGATCTTGAAGCCTTCCAGTACATGCTTCATCCAAATTGTCTGAGTGCAGTTCATGAAAGCTGCAACATACTCTGCTTCCGCTGTAGAATGAGAGATACAACTCTTCTTTTTACTCATCCATGAGACCAGTCTACCACTAAGAAAGAATGCACCACCGATTGTCATTTTTCGGTCATCCACATTACCTAATCAGCATCTATGAACACTTTTAGATTGAAATTATTGTTGTATGGGTACCACAATCCATAGTCAACTGTTCCCTTCAGATACCTAAAAATCTGCTTGACTGCAATCAAGTAAGATTCTCTTGGACTCTTTTGGAATCTTGTAGTAATGCCAACTGCATGTGCAATATTCGGTCTGCTATGCACTACATAATGCAACTTACCAATCATTGATCGGTATTCCTTCTCATCAACCAGTGCAGAATCATCCTCTTTTGTCAATTTGCAACCGGTCACCATCGGTGTACCAACCGGTTTTCTATCTTCCATGCCAAAAGTCTTCAACACCTCTTTAACATATTTGGACTGGGTGATGAAGATTCCATCTTCCATCTGCTAGATCTGCAGTCCAATGAAGAACTTAATCTCCCCTATGAGTGACATCTCAAACTCTTTCTTCATCTCATCAGCAAACTCATGACTCATCTTGTCATCTCCACCAAAGATGATGTAATCAACAAAAACTTCACATATCAGGATCTGATCTCCTTCAGACCTCAAGTAGATATTGCTATCTTCACTTATTCTCTCAAATCCAATCTTCAGAAGATGGGAATGTAGGCACTCATACCATGCCCTTGGTGCTTGCTTTAGACCATATAATGCTTTATGTAGCCTACATACCATGTCACTGTCTTCAGATAGGGAAAACCCATCTGGTTGCTCAATATACACCTCCTCTTCAAGTACACCATTTAGGAATGCAGATTTTACATCCATTTGATATACCTTGAACCTCTTAAAAGCTGCATATGCAAGAAGCATACAAACTCCTTCCAATCTAGCTATAGGAGCAAAGGTTTCTCCATAGTCTTCTCCTTCTTCTTGAGCATATCCTTTGCATACCAATCTGGCTTTATTCCTAATCATTGTGCCATCCTCATTCAACTTATTTCTGAACACCCATTTGGTGCCAATGACATTTTTATGCTTTGGTATGGGTACCAAGGACCATGTACCATTTTTCTCTATCTGGTCAAGTTCTTCTTCCATTGCCTTGATCCAGTCTTCATCATTATGAGCCTCTTTGAATGACTTAGGCTCAAATTCAGAGATCATACATGAGATTTCTCTGATCTTTCTTCTAGTAAGGATTCCTACATCCTTATCACCTATGATCTGCTTGGGATCATGATTCAACTTGACATACCGAGGAATGGTCTTAACTAGTTCTTCTTGCTTTTCTTCTTCATCCTCATCTTCATCAGTATCAGCATTCATCGGTTCAGGGACACTATTACTGGTACTTGGTTGGCTAACAATCGGTTCCCAGAAGGTTGCAACTGGTTCATTTACAACTTGCTCACTATCGGTTTCCTCAGTCTTCTCAGAGGATTCATCAACTCTTACATTGATGTTTTTCATAATTCTCTGAGTCCTATTGTTTTAACACTTGAAAGCTTTACTCTTGGTGGAATATCCTATAAATATTCCTTCATCACATTTAGCTTCAAATTTGCCCTGATGTTCACTCCTCTTGATGTAACATTTGCTACCAAATACCTTAAAGTAGTTAACCACAGGTGTCTTATCGGTCCAATACTCATAAGGAGTTTTGTCCTTACCCTTTTTGATGAGTACCCAGTTCATAGTGTACATTGCAGTGCTCATCGCTTCTCTCCAAAAGGTGTGAGCTACCTTTCCTTGGATCAACATGGTTCTAGCTGCTTCAACCATAGTCTGGTTATTCCTCTCTTCTAGGCCATTCTATTATGGAGTCCGGGGGGCAGACAACTATCTCTTGATGCCAAATTCTTCACAATACTTGTTGAATTCACTGGAAGTGAATTCCCCTCCTTGATTAGTTCTGAGACATTTGATCCTTTTACCATTTTCCTTCTCCACTAATGCTCTAAAAGCTTTGAATTTCCCAAAAGCTTCAAACTTGTCTTTCAAGAATGTGACTCACATCATTCTTGAGCAGTCATCAGTGAGAATCATGAAGTACCTATCACCTTGCACACTCCTAGTTTTCATAGGACCACATAAATCAGTATGCACAAGATCAAGCAAGTTGTCAGCAGTGAAAGATTTACCTTTAAAGGTTGAGGAAGACATTTTGCCCAATTGACATTCTCTACACAAGGTATTATCCAGTTTTCTCAGCACCGGCAACCCTCTAACTGCCTTGATCTTACTAGCCTTCACAATGTTGTCAAAGTTCACATGGCAAAATCTCCTATGCCATATCTAGCTATCATCAAGCTTAGCCATAAGACATGTACTTATATTTGCATTCAGATGAAATAGGTTACCTTTAGTCTGCATGCCGGTGGCCACCAATTTACCATCTTTTCCTTTGATTCTGCAAACTCCATTCTTGAATTATAGAGTGAGGCCACTATCATTTAGCTAGGCAACACTTAGAAGGTTGTGTCTAAGACCATCAACCTAGTACACATTGTCAGCACTACTCTTTCCATTCAAAGAGATGGACCCTCTACCTTTGACCATGCATGGTGCATCATTGCCAAAGTGAACCACACCACCATCATACTCCTCTAAGGATAGAAACTTGCTTCGATCACCAGTCATATGGTGAGAACAACCACTGTCAATGATCCACTCATTGGAATCATCAAACCAGGAGACAAGAGCCTTCTTGTCTACCACATCTTCCTTTACAACAACAAACACAATGTCTTCATTCTCTTCATCTTCTGATTCCTCATCTGTGACACCTTCATCAACTACCACAAAACAATTTCTCTAGTTTCCTCCTTTGAATTTCTTGAACCTTTTCGGTTTATCCTTGTTGTCGCTATTAGGAAAATTCATAGCAATATGTCCTATCCGGTTACAAGAGAAACATTTCAAAGGTATCTTACCTTTGTATTTACCAATTCCTTTTGAGAATTTTCTGGCAAGAAGTGCTTCAAATTCTATCAGAAACTCTTCATCATTCATTTCTCTGCTCTGATTAGGTTCCCCACTAGTGCTAGCCTCTTTTCCTTTTCTGGAAGGTATAGTAGAGGCTCTAAAAGCAGATTCAGTCTTTTGAACACTACCATCAAAACTATTAAGCTCATAGGCTGTCAACTTGGCTATGATGGAGTCCAAGGACACCTTAGACTTGTCTATTGATCTTAGCTCCTGAATAGGAGCAACCCTTATTGCATAGACCGACAACAAGGATCTCAGGACTTTGCTTACCACAGTGGAATCTTCTATTTTGCCACCTACACTCTTGATTTCTCCAACAACCATTTTGATTCTTATTCCATACACATGTCTTCAAACTTTCCTCTCACGCTTTCTTCCTTAGCCTGTTTTACATGCTCATCACCACCATAGATATTTTCAAGAGCATCCCATATCTCTTTGGGATTTGCCTTGTCCTGAACATCAATAAACTCAATGTCAGATAGACTACTGATGAGAGCTTCCATGACTTGCCCATTTTCTTGTATCTCTCTCTTTTGGTCATCAGTGAGAGTACTGGTAGAAACAACATATACATTTTCAACATAACTCTAGTGTTGAACACCCATGCTTTTGATGAATATCTTCATCCTGTCTTTTCATATACCAAAATTTTTCCTGTTAAACTTTGGACCTTCCCTCTTCATCATTTGACTAGGATCTTTTCTTCAAGTGGTTAAGCTTACAACACAGAGGACCTGGAGTGCTCCGATACCAATTGATAACTCAATGATAAACCACTAGTACCAAACTGGTACTGAGAGGGGAGGTGAATCAGTACAAACACAAATTTAGTCCAAACCCGGTTTGACAGTAAATACCCCAAATGACTGACAAACAGGGATACCGGTAAAACAAAGTGCAACTAGTAACATCCAGTACAGTTCAATCAGTCATGAACCGGTCACTCAATAAGCTACCCTCTTAGCTCAATACTACAGTATCATTATATTCTCATGGATAAACAGGTAAACTTAACCATCAAATATTCACAACAGTGAGTTCAATATGTTTTATAGACAGGCATAAAACATAAAACCTTCATATGCTTAACAGGTAAAACAAAGCATCACAAGACAAAAGCATTTCACATGACACACATATTTTTCACATGGAAACCCAACTTGGAAAAACCATGGTGGGGATGAATACCCACAAGCTGCTTTTTGAACTCTTTAGAAGTCCGCTCTGTTAGGAGCCTTGTCTAGTTAAAGACATTACAATAGGTTCTGCTAGGAACCGATCTTGTTAGGGATCACCCAGTTAAGGGATACCTAGTTAAGGGTTAAAACCCGGTAGGGTCAACTTGTTCGAGGATTTCAAGAACTCAATAGCTGAAAGGATCTCCTAAGCTCTGTAGCTTCTTAGAACTCATTAGCCTCGAGTTACTCAGTTAATGGATTTGAATCAACCCGGTTAAGACCACCCGATTTAAGGGATTTTAAATCAAGCCAGTTAAGGCTACCCTGTTAGGGGATTTTACAACTATTGAAGTGGTTAGAGACCAACAAGAATTACAATGATCTGTTAACAGCACTCAATGCTAATACATATTCATTTTGGCTCCTCTTCACCTTCTGCACATTCACTTTGCAGATATCAATTCTCTCCTTTGGTCTGGCAAGAATCACGTATCACTTCCCTTGGATACACACTCACAAATTTTGCCAACAACCTTAGAAAGAAACACAACATCGACCTTATAGGAAACATACAGGTCGGTAGCAAAAACCCTAAACCCTAAACCTGTTAGGTTAAGCAATTCAAACGGTTTGATCCTAACCGTTGAATCATACTGCATTAAATGCAACAATCTTGAATCGATCTCAAGACATTCTCCATCGTCCATTATCCACCGATTTCATGGTGGCTGATAACCCATCACGTGTTATCACCATTTGATAGAATTTGTACATTCTCGAGGTAGATAGGAATAGTCTTCTTCATGCAAGATCCTTCACGTGCACAGAGCTTACGTGGTAACATGATCTATCCTCCATCATACTGCTAACTTATCACATAAAGATCACCGATTAAGTCACACAAACTTGAGGTACTCCAACCGGAAACCCTGAAGTGGAAGCTACCTATCAACCGGTAGTCATACAATGCTTCCATGTGCCAGTTCCCATAACTACATGCCGGTTCACCTTGAACAAATATGCCGCTTCACTTTGGCATATAAACTGGTTCATACAAATGCCAGTTCCTCTCTCTCTTCACTTATCACATGTGTCGGTTCACACTATGTTTCATATTGACATCAATGACAACATACAATATCATTATGTCTTCATGTCGGTTCACATAATGCCAACATTTAATCAGTTCCAACTCATTAGCTTCCTTCATTAAATAACACATGTAAACATTTAATGCATTCTATTACAGCTCGGTTACAACTTGGTAACAACTCGGTTACAACTCGGTAAATACTAAACTTCACTCGGTAGACATTCTACCTTCATTAACTGATACCGACTACCTTAGGGTTTACGGACTAGGTTCTTTGCTTGGTAACATAGTATAGTATTAACCTTACAATTTACAACATATGTATGATGTCAAAACAATCTAAATATCATGATCTCATCATTGTCTGACTCAGTAATAGTTTCCCATTGAATACCTTATTCATCCTCTTATTCATCATAATCTTTCTGTGTCTCTTACCAACATCTTTATACTCTTCAAATCATACTTCTCAAGATATGGCAACATCATACTGAATTAGAAACTCAATTTCTTGACTTCAATGACAAAATAATAATATCAAGACAGTAAACATCCATAATCAGTTATATCCATAATCATCAACAACCTTCTCAATATCCTTATTGAAATGCCAACAATCTTCCATTGTCTTTTATAATGCTAAATTGCTAACAGCCGGTCCATAACCTAGACCAATTTACCGGTAACAACAAATATGCAAACTCGATTAGACCAATAGCCAAATCACTAGAACCAAGTGTCTAGACCATGTCTTTGACATAACCAAGCAATCTCTAGATGATAACAAAACATCCTCAGTGTCGGTGAACCAAATACCGGTGATTGTGCATAAGTAACTAAACATGCCGGTGAGCATAACCAAAGATCTTCAATGCTAATAAGTGTTGACAAGTGTTGACAAGTGTTGACATCAATGACAAAACCAGTGCAACACATCCATAATACCAACAATCTCCCCCTTTGGAATTGATGGCAACACAAGATGGAAAAACCATCTAAGTGCCAAAGCAAAAATGTCAAAAACGAACAATCTCCCAACAATATCAATTACTAGAAATAATCTTTCCCCAAAAGATAATGTCTTTTTCCATAGATATCTCTCCCCCTTTGACATCAAATGCCAAAGTAATACAAAACCAGATACAATCAGTTCATAGAACTTATTACAAATACCAACTTATCCAATCTACTCCCCCTGAGAAGTAGCTCTCCTTCATCAAAGCCGAAAAAAGGTTTCTTTGTCAATTCTTGTCGGTTTGATGCCATGCTCCAACTATCTAAGTCTCTATTGGTGAGGGTATTACCCCAAGCTGCTCTCTGAGATATTCAAAAGTTTCCTTAAGAAAAGGCTTACTAAAGATATATGCAATCTGCTCTTTAGTATTCACGTAAACCAATTCCACTTCTTTTGCTTCAACATTCTCTTTCAGAAAATTGAATTTGATAGAAACATGTTAGTTTTAGAGTGAAATATCGGATTCTTACATATATCAATTATTGTCATATTATCACAATAAATGATTATAGGTTCTTTGCATTTTACCTTTATGTCCTTCAACGTTTTCTTAATCCATAATACCTGAGTACAATTAGTTGTTGCTACAACATTTTCTGATTCAGCTGTTGGTAGTGATGTACAACTCTGTTTCTTGCTCAACCATGAAATCAATCTACTACCAAGAAATAATGCTTCGCCAATGGTTCTCTTTTTATCATCTATATCTCCTGCCCAATTTGCATCTGTGTATGGACATAAATCAAAATTTTCATCTTTAGGATACCATAAACCAAGATTTGTTGTGCCTTGTAGATACCGAAAAATCCTTTTCACTACTGATTCATGATTTTCCTTAGGATTACTTTGAAATCATGAAACAATACATCCTGCATTCATAATATCAGATCTTGTTTGTGTTAAATACAGTAAACCTCCAATCATAGATTTATATCTTGTCGGATTAACAGGTGTTGACTAATCCTTCAATGATAGTTTATCAGTTGTAGTCATAGGAGTACTTACCAGTTTAGAATTTTCCATACCAAAGTTCTTTAGTAATTATTTCAAGTACTTTGATTGATATATGAATATACCTTTATCAGTCTTTGAAATTTTCAATCCTAAAAATAATTTTATCTCCCCAATCATAGACATTTTAAATTCTTCCTGCATCTTATTAGAAAAGTCTTTACACAATCCATCTTCTCTTGCAAAAATGATATCATCAACAAAAACTTCAATAACCAAGATGTCATCATTAGTCACTTTGTAATATAAGTTGTTGTCAACATTACCTTTAGTGCAACTAAGCTTCAAAAGATATTTGTCCAATCTAGCATACCAAGCTCTAGGAGCTTGTTTTAATCCATATAAAGCTTTCCTTAACCTGCAAACCATATCTTTGTCATTTGTCAAATTAAATCCATCAGGTTGTTCAATGTAAACATCCTCTTCAAGATCACCATTCAGAAAAGCACATTTAACATCCATTTGATATACTTTATAGTTCTTGTGTGCTACAAAAGCTAAGAATAGTCTGACTGTCTCAATTCTAGCTACCGGTGCAAAGGTTTCATTGTAATCAATTCCCTCTTTCTGTGAATATTCCTTACACACTAATTTTATTTTCTTTCTGATTACCTTACCATCTTCATTAAGTTTATTTCTGAATACCCATTTAGTTCCAATTACATTTTTGTTTTTAGGCCGGGGAACTAATGTCCATGTGTTATTCTTTTCAATTTGTTCCAATTCATCTTCCATATCTTTAATCCAATGTTTATCTTCACATGCCTCAAAAATATTTGCTGGTTCAATTTCAAAAATTAAGCACACCTCTTCATTTTCCAATCTTCCTCTAGTAATAACACCTTGATACTTATTCCCAATTATCTAACTTTCAGAGTGACTCAATCTTACATACCTGGGTGTATTTATTTGTTGTTGTTCTTCAGACACTGTGGAATTCTCTAATGATGCCGGTGTGATTGGATCAATATTCTGTACTGGTGTACTCATTGTAGGTTCATTTGTGATTATCTCAATTTCTATTACCTCTACACTATTCATCAATCTTCACATTTGAACTCTCAATTATTTTCTACAATCTCTTATTAAAACATCTATATGCCTTCCTCTTAGATGAATAACCAAGAAATATTCCTTCATCACTTCTAGGATCAAATTTACCAATATAATTATCTCTCCTAATGTAACATTTGCTTCCAAATATTCTAAAATATTTAAGAGTAGGAGTATTACCAAACCATAGTTCATGAGGGGTCTTACCAGTTTCACCTTTGATGTGAACTCTATTGAATGTGTAAGCCATTGTATTGACTGCTTCTCTCCAATACACATGAGGTAGGTTTTCTTCTGATATCATGCTTCTAGCTGCATCTAGAATAATTTTCTTCTTCCTTTCCACAACTTGGTGGGATGGGGTTTGGGATAGACTAGCCTAGTCTATGCTCTTGGATCCTTCCCTTGGATCACCTGGTGTTCTCTTCACACCCTAGGGTCTCTAGGACTTACCTTTCTTGAGGAATCCCCTGACCTTGCCCAATCCACCCACCAATGAGTTGCAATGCTACTCCTAAGGTCTCACCTACTCATGAGACTCAGAACCCCTTACTATGGCTAATAAGGGCTTGGCTTGTCCTACTACTTCCTATGTCCTAGCAAGGTTAGGAAAAGTCTTAAACCATGTTTTACATCCATCCATGTTCCCTCAATAAGTTCCAAGCTTTGAACCCCTTACCGATTTCACTATTTTGTGTTTTGCCTACAAAATAGGGCTACAAGGATTAGGACCAATTAGGCCTCCTACCTGGTCCTTTAGGGCTCCCTCTCACAAACAATGCACAAACTACCCAAACTCCCAAAATGGACTACCATTCATTTGGTAAGGGCTCAAGGATTTCTCTAGTTTTGGGCCTCCAAGTGGCTGTACAGAGCCTAGGGCGAATTTTGGGGTTTTTAAGGGTTTTGTGAGGGATTCATGGTCTGCCTGGGTCATAGTGGATGTTTTGTGTTGTAGTGACCTAGTATAGATTAGTGGAGGCTCCTCCTTCACACCAGTGGTTCTTCACACACTCCTTTACATCTCCTCCAAAGGGTGCACTCTCCTTTGACCAACCTTTCTCTCCAAGACCTCTGCAACTTGACCTTTCCTAGTCGGGCACTGTTCAGTCTCGCCTAGGTGTGGGTCTTTATATGGCCTCCCTACATTTTCAAGGGCCCTGCTTGCATTGAACTATGGTACAAGGTCTTCACTCTCATTCCCCATGGTTTCATGGTGGTTCCACAATGGGGAATGGAGTTATGCATCCATTTACACAAACTAGTCCAAAACTGGACAGTGGGAAGGCAATTTACAAACTGTTTACAACCACACTCAACCTGCAAATAAAAACCTAATATAATTGCTCACAATGAAATTATTTACACCATAGAAGACATTCCACATAGTTTTACATGCAAATCAATCCATTAACTTGCTCGGTTGCTTCATACAAACTGACTGGTAACCAACAAAACAGTCACAGTCAAGCTTTCCTTACTTGAGCCGTACAACAATGATTAACCCCCTCAGATTTTAGGGTTTGAAACATATTATACTACCCATACCTCAGTCAGTGTGCCAACATTAGGGCTCTCCATGCTCAATAAGGGTCTTTGACCATTTGGGTGGAAAAGTTGCTTGACAACTTTTAAAAGTTGTCATGCAACTTTTGCATCTTTTAAGTAACTTTGCCATTGTTTCTTTTCATGATTCCTAAGCCTATTTTGGGATTTCCTAAGGAAAAAAACATGCCAATAAGTCCTAACACACATCCAAGGAACACTCAACCTCTCCTGCACAAAAAAAATCACAACAAAACACTAAGGACCTAAAACTAGGACCTAGTCAAGAACAAATGAGCTCATGGCTCTTATTTATATACAATGGCTTCAAAAGAAGCATAACACCAACAAAAAAAAGAAGGAGGAAGAGCTTGGAAGGGTGATCCTGCACCATAACTCCATTCTATTGGGGCATCTGAGGTGCTAATAATTGTCTTTTGATTCCATTCACTTTACAGAATGTATTAAATTCCTTAGATGTGAATTCACCTCTTTGATCTGATCTTAAACATTTGATTTTCTTACCAGTTTCATTGTCTACCATTACCTTGAATAGTTTGAATTTTCCAAAAGTTTATGATTTCTCCCTAAGAAAAGTAACCCAGCACATTCTAGAATAATCATCAATGATTAGCATAAAATATCTATCTCCTTGTAAACTTCTAGTTCTTGCCAGACCACATAAATCAGTATGAATTAAATCAAGAACATTATTGGATTTTTCTAGATTAATCTTAAAAGTTTCTCTAACTTTCTTTCCAAATTGACATTCCTTACATACCGGATTGTGAGGTTTTACATTCTTAGGTAAATCCCTTACTGGCTTAGTTGTGATAATGTTCACAATGCAATCAAAATTTACATGACAAAGTCTCTTATGCCATAACCAACTTTCATCAATATGTGCAACCAAGCACACTTTCTCATTATTATTCAAATGAAAGATATTACCTCTAGTCTGATTATTGGTTGCAATTTCCAAACCAGTTCTATTCATGATTTTGCATTTACCATTCTTGAATTGTAACTGAAATCCCTTCTCAACTAATTTACCAACACTCAACAGATTATGCTTCAAACCTTCAACATAATAAACATTGTCAGTATTGTACTTACCATCAAAAGATATAGTACCTTTTCCTCTGATCAAATAAGCTTTATCATCCCCAAATCTAACTAAACCTCCATTGTCTTCCTAAAAGGTTAAGAATTTACTTTTATCGCTAGTCATATGATGTGAACATCCAGAATCAATGATCCATTCATCCTTTTCTTCAATTTTAGTTGTCAGGGCCTTCTCTACCAGTTGTACAGTAGGTGACGGTTGATCTTCTATTATTGCAACAAAAGCCCATCCATTGTCTGTCGGTTCCTCATCAAAATCATCAGTAACTCCTTCATCAGCATAATAACACGATTTGTCTCTATTCTTCTTAAATATGTATCTCTGATATTCAAGGTCAGGCTTATATGTTCTTTTAGCTTCTTCTTTCAATCTTGCATGTCTAACAAGACACCTAGATGCCATATGACCAATTTTATTGCAGTTAAAACATTTAAATGGTGCTTTACCTTCTAACTGGACCTTTAGGCATTTTCCTTGCAAATAGTGCTTCAATCTTCAAGTTCTTCATTTTTCCTTCTAATATTTTCAAGTTCTCTTGCATAAAGTGCTTTCCAATCAGATTTCTCAGATGATGATGATGATGCTTTGAAAGCTAAATCTATTTTAATTGTAGCAATAGGACCAAATTCCTCAAGTTTAAAAGCTGAAAGTTTTCCAACCAAAGTATCTCTAGATACTGATGTATTAGGCATTATTCTCAATTCATTAATAGCAGTTACTTTCATTTTGTATTCTGGTGGCAATGCTCTTAAAGCTTTAGAAACAATTTCATCTTCACTTAAGGATCCTCCACAACATTGTATACCCAAAACAATTTCATTAACTCTTTCCATAAAAGCAGAAATCCTTTCGTCTACTTCCATTTTCAGATTTTTGTACCTGACCCAGAAGCATTCCAGTTTTGCAATTTTTGACAATAGTATCACCTTCATTCAATGTCTCCAATTTACCCCAAATAGCATTAGCAGTAGATCGGTCTGATAATCCCATGATTTGGTGATCTGACAATGTGCTCAAAAGTGCTTCTCTTGCTTTGCAATCATTCTCCTGATCTTTAGCCAAGTTTGGTGGATTAGGTTGACTCTGAGTAGGACCAACATAGCCATTCTTTGTAACATCCCATATGTCTCTTCCAATGCAATTCAGATGTGTCTCCATTCTGATCTTCTATATACCATAGTTAGTTTCATTAAGCTTCATACTGTCCTTCCTGAAATAGTTAGTTGCCATAGAATCTCCTCAAGCTGTTAAACTTTTGCAAAAAGAGGACTTGGCTCTGATACCAATTGTTAGGACCTGGAGGCAACTAAGAGGGGGGTGAATCAGTTGTCTATTAATTTCAACCCGAATATAACTTAATCAAACTTAATGCATAATACCAGTAAACAAAACTTAATATCGATTAACAGTTTAACAGTTAATAATAGTACCGATAAAGTTTAATGCATGAAATAGAAAGACAAACAACATCCACAACACATATCACAAATATTTGAATGTGGAAACCCTGTAAGGGGAAAAACCATAGTGGAAAACCTTACCCATAATTAGATGATACTATTGCAGATAGTATGTGTGTACAAATGGGGTCTGCACATGCAGAAAGGCCAACTGCCTAGAGCTCACTGCTCAATAACAAAATGGGAGTCACACTGACTACAATTGGATGGTTAAATCCAATGATAATATTCTGCTCAAAATAGCATCTTCATATGTTGGATTCAGTACCAGTTAAGCTCTGATTGTCTTCTTCAAACCTTCCTTGAATCTTCAAATGATGTCTATGTGTATAGCTCTGCTTATATTCACATATACCTTATTACAATCCTCTACCACACCTTCTCCTTAATCTCACAAATGATATCTTACATATATACCAAAACCTAAGACCAAATGTGTAGGTCAGCTCACTAAGAATATTACAATTAAATCAATTACAAATGAATCAATATGTGATGCATCATTTCAACTCAAGAAATTTACAATAATATCCAATCAATAAATCATCTCCATAACGTGTCATGTTGATCTAGAATAGATAACGCTTGTCGGTCCATAACTTAGACCAATTTGTTGGTAACAACAAATATGCAAACTCGATTAGACCAATAACCAAATCACTAGAACCAAGTGTCCAAACCATGTCTTCGACATAACCAAGTAATCTCCAGATGATAATAGATCATCCTTATAGTCAGTGAACAATTTAACCTACCAGTGAACCAAATACCGGTGACTGTACATAAGTCGTTGAACATGCCGGTGAACATAACCAAAGATATTTAGTGCTGATAAATGTTGACAAGTATTGACAAGTGTTCACATCAATGACAAAACTAGTGCAACACATCCATAATACCAACAACTCTAATATACACTAGTGTAATGTAACTAAGTTAAGTGTATATCGGACTTACAACTTTAATCTACACTTAATATAGGGAAATCCATGGATGAGTGTCAAGCAGGATTACAACTCCGCTCGACACTTAAAAAACTAAATCCAAACTAAATCATGTTGGGCGGGGTTATAACCTCGAATAACACTTCACAAAGAAAATAAAATAGTGTCGGGCAAGGTTGTCATTTTGTTCAACACAACAAAAATTGTAGACCAAAATCTCATGGTGGTTGGGTTTATAACCTCGACCACCATCACTGCAGAGATAGTGGTGAATATTGGGGATACAAACCTTACCATCATCATTATAAGGAAAGGAAGAACAATGTGTAGGATGGGGATATAACCCCAACCACCACCACAATCATAGACTATAGTGAGGATCGAGGTAATACCCCCACCCACGCATAAAACATCAAGAATAATAACAAAAGGTAAAGATGGTGAGGGTCTATGCCCACCACAACCATGAAGCATGCCATGGTGTGTGAGAGATGTACAATCCTATCACCACCATGGAAATAAAACTTGGATAAAATAATCGAATCAGATTTGTAATCCGATACATATCAAGAAAATTATTTTTATGTGTCGGGTTTCAAATCTGATTTGTACCAATATAAAAACTAGGGCATAACAAGATAAAAATCAAAAGTTAAAATCTTTAAGAAATGGATACTTTCCATGATTTTATGAATGAGGCTTGAGGAAAATTAAGCTCTTCACTTCTCCAGGGAAAAGATAATAAAAAATTAGGGCTACAATCAGAGAATAAATGGCTAAAGAAACTCGATTTGAAATAAACACTTCAAATCATTAAATGCAAACTCGTATTTCATCAAAATGGAAATCAGACCTATAAGTCCGATTTGCACTTAAATGCCAAAAAAGGTGTGAATCGGACCTATAGGTCTGATTGATATTAAGATAATCACCAAGGTGTATAACTCGATTTTACACGTAATGACTAATGATGATGCGAAATCAGAGATAAAACCCGATTTTGCACCAAAACAGGGAAGTTCACTTTTTAAGTTGAAATTTTAAAATTTTAACCTTACAAGGGAATTTCAACATTGAATAACATATATTAAAGGACAAATGAGATGACCAAAATGCCTCATTTACTTGACTCAAAATAAATAAAGACAAATTATGAAAAATTCGTAAGGGTTGTCCTATTTTTACACAAAATGAAAATGAGGAAAACAATTAGCATCAGTCTCTTCCTTATCAATTGGGGAGCTTTGGGAGAATGACATCATCTCATCATATTCAAAGGCCACCAAAGAAAGGGAATTTTGATCTAAGTTATCTTTTTCATCCTTCCTCTCACTTATGCCCTCCATGTCATCCCCAATATCACCCTCTTGTTCCTCCTCTAACTCCTAGAAATCTCCATCCTATGAGTCCTCATTTAAGGAGCTCTCATCATCATTAGGGGTAAAAACCTCAGCTACCTCAAGGGAAGCCTCTTCCACTTCAAATTTCTCTTTTTTAATCCTTTGTAAGGAGGTGAGTAGAGTGTGTTTCCCCAAAACTACCCTCATATTTCTCATGTTCTTGCTTATTGTCATCCTCCTCTTTAGAGTCTTGCATGTCCGAATCAATTGTAATCTTCTTTTTGTTGGGGTCTTTCCCATTTTTCCTCACTTTAACTAGGTTTTTTTTTGGGGTAGTAGCATTACATTTTTCAAGGGTCATTCTTAGAAAGGGAACCTCAAGGGAT
The DNA here is from genome assembly GCF_030272615.1 of Cryptomeria japonica. Taxonomy (NCBI): domain Eukaryota; kingdom Viridiplantae; phylum Streptophyta; class Pinopsida; order Cupressales; family Cupressaceae; genus Cryptomeria; species Cryptomeria japonica. Next base: position 165,974,722 of record NC_081409.1, read on the forward strand.
TTTGAAATAGGCTCTTCTTTGGGTTTTTTAAACCTTTTTCTTTCAAGTAGGGGTTGGCTCATCTATCGATTAAGGATTAGATCCAATAAGATCAACTTACACAGAGGGGTAGGGGGGGGGGGATCATCCGTGGTCTCAAAATGCTTGGGAAGGGTAAGGAATCAGCTACGCTGGGAACAACGATTGAAGGCATACCTAATATGATTAAGAATTGGGAAATGATAGCCATGCATAGTGGAAATGATTGAAGGAATTAGCTATGGTAAATGGCATAAGTAAGTCCTTGATAGATTGAGGGAGTAGCCCCTTTCAATATACTCACAAACAAAGAAGTCAACAAATAATAAGGAAGATTAATTCTATCACCATGCCTAATATGATTAAGAATTGGGAAATGATAGCATGCATAGTGGTGTAATGCCTTTCTAGGGTGAAGTATTTCATGGCAAAGTATCTTACAGTGGTGTAGGGTTAGGGAAGAATAGAGAAGTCATAGTCATTTTGCATCACCTCTTGTATCTCCCCCTTTTAAAAAAAATATTTAGGTAACCCGTATAATCTCCAAAACTCCTCTTTTTGACCTTTTTCCCCTCAATCTTGAGACCAATCACCTCTAAAATGAAGTCAGGGGTGACAATGAAGGAGATGATGTTGATAGCAACTTCCCCTTTCTGCCATGAGTTACAAAATCTTGATGAGATAGCCCTGTTATAGCCCCTCATAGAAAAGAAGAATAGCCTCATCCCACCCCTATCAATTAGGTACCACTCCTCTATTGGTATGATTAGCATAACTGATGCAAATGGATAATGATGACTAAACCGGTAAAACACTGTTGATGGCATTGTGATGAAAAGATTGAGATTGTATGATTGGATGACTTTGATCAGGTTATTTGTATTGTCATTGATGGCAACTGATGTTTATGATTACTGATGCTTACTTATGTTGTATTTTGTCATCTAAGTCTTTATGGTCTATCGGAAAGAGCTTACCAGTAAAGATTCAGGGAACTGGGAATTAGGACCTTAACTGGTAAACAAGGAAATATTTTGATTGTATCTGATGATTGGTGATAATTGAGACTTTTCGGTTTGGAATGTAAGTTTGTATCATTGTAATATGTATCTGACCAAAACCACATCATGTTGTAACAACTGGAAGTTATGTTTATAATTTATATTCAGGTTTTGCTAGGATTTAAGAACTGGCAAAGAATTCTCTTAACTGGTGATGATTTTTGGTTTGGCAGTGATCTACATCAAGTTCAAATGTTAAAGATGATGTGGCACAACCTATGTGGAAAGTTGAATTGTTGTTTTGGGACGTTTGAAGATAGAATTTCTTGGGAATCAGTGATGCTCTTGGAAGATTTTTTTGTGGATTAACAACCTATCAGATCGACTTGCTGTGACGACTTATGATCATTCTACAATTGATATTGTCTTGTAAAATATTATAATGATCTGTATTATAAAATCTTGATGTATCTAGGGTTTTGTTGCTGACCTAGTTGTAAAGTTATTTATGTTGGCATTGTTGATGCTTGTTGAGTTGGTTGGTGGTCTTGGAAAGAGTGTGAAGCCAAACCAATATGTGATAAGATTTTCCAGAGTGTTGTGGACTAAGAGCATAATTGGATCTAATCAAGCAAGCAACTAAGTGCAAAAACCTAGATCATTCACTGTTGTTCCCTAACAGTTGCAGCAAATAAAATCCCTAACCACGTAGGTTCTAATAGGCCTTATATTGTAAATCCCCTAACAAGGTGCCTCATCATCTGAGTTCTAAATCCTCTTGCGAGGATGATCCTAATAGGTCAAATCTCCTAACAGGGCTGAGGTAAATCCCTTAACCAGGTGACTCCTAACAGGGTCTACTCCTAATAGGGCATCATTGTAAGCTTCTAACAAGGCTTGAACCTAACAAGGTGCATTTGGAAAGAGTGCACAATTCTTAAAGGTATCAATTCCCATCGTAGTTTTTCCCTTTTTTGGTTTCCACATGAAAATCATGGTGTTCATGTTGTGAATTTTTTTATGTGTTGTTATGCTTTACTTTCAGTTTATACATGGTTAATGAACACTTGATGAGAAACATTGGTATACCAGTTTAAGTAGATGTTTGTCAATAGATACTAGTACTAGTAAACAAGTTTATTGATGTGAAAGTTTGATTTGGTGAAATTTTTATAAGTCTAAGTATTCGATTTGAAATTGTCGTTAATACTTATTCATCCCCCTTTTAGTATTAACCTGATCCGTTAAGATTAACAATTAGTATCAGAGATTTGGTCCTCTATGTGTAGAAAGACTAATAGCTCGAGGGAAAGATCCTAAAGAAAGATGATGAAGAAGGAGCATCCCAAGTTTACCAAGGATAATTACCGGGTATGGAGTGATCAAATGAAGATCTACCTTAAAGGAATGGGTTCTCAATATTGGAATCATGTGGTGACCAAGTATGTTTCTCATACTACCAACCCCTTGACATTGGATTAATTTAAAGAACAACAAGAAAACATTCAGGCTCTTGAAGAAATTGTAAGTACTTTGTCTAATTCAAAATATATAGATGTTCATGGATTAGAGACTGAAAATGAGGTATAGGAGAAATTAAAATTAATCTATGGAGGAGATGAACATGTACAAAGGGAAATGGAAGAAATTTTAAGAGGTAAATTTGATGATATGAAAATGGTTGATGGTGAGAACATAGCACAATATGGTCAAAGGATTAAGGAAATTGTAGGTGGTATAAAGAGTGTCGGAGGTAAGATTGATGAAGATATTGTTGTTAGTAATATTCTTAGAACTCTTTTCTTGCAATATTCTATCAAAGTTTATGCAATTCAAGATCCGAGATCTATTTCTAAAGATAAAGTCATTGTCGATTCTCTTATTCAAAAATTGACTGCATTTGAGCTAAACAGTTTTGATAATAGTATTTATAAACCTTCTGAATCTACTTTTTAGGATTTTGTAACTGCTACATCAGTAAGGAAAGGAAAGGATATCTGTCATAATCATGACTGCAGGTCTAGTCATGGGGGTAGTAAAGATGATGGTAATGAAGAAGATCATATGTTGGAACTTGAGGCATTATTGGCTAAAAGATTCCCTAGAGGAACAAGTAAATATAAAGGTAAATTACCCTTGAAGTGTTTCTCTTGTAATAAAATTGAGCACATGGCTGCTAATTGCCCTAATACTGATAAGAAAGAGAAGCTCAAAAAATACAAAGGAAAAGGCAAGAAACATTGTTATGTTGCAGTGGATGAAGGTGTAACCGATGAAGAATCACAAGAAGATGACAATGAGGAGATAGTGTTTGTTATTGTGAAGGAAGATCTGACTGATGAAAAGGAATTGGTGTCTCAAATGGATATCAGTGATGAATGGATAATAGATAGTGGTTGCTCACACCACATGACTGCTGACAAAAGTAAGTTCTTATCCCTTGAAGAGTTTGATGGAGATGTTGTAAGGTTTGGTAATATCTCTCCCTGCATGGTTAAAGATAAAGGATCTATCTCATTAAATGGAAAGAGTAATGTTGATGATGTCTTTTGGGTTTATGGATTAAAACATAACCTTTTGAGTGTTAGACAGCTTAATGATAAGGGATATCTACTTGAATTCAAAAGTGGAGTGTGCAAGATTCTTGGAAATAATAGAGAATTGATTGCTATGGGAAAGAAGACAAGAGATAATCATTTTCATCTGAATACTAATATGAACAATTGTCTGGTGGCAAAGATTGAAGATAGCTGGTTGTGGCACAAGAGATTTTGTCATGTGAATTTTGACAATTTGATGAAGGTTCGTAAATATAGTATTGTGAGAGGTTTACCCCAGCTTGTGAAACCGCACAATGTGTTATGCAAGGACTGTCAAATGGGTAAGATGACCTCTATATCTTTTAAGAGTGAGTCTTTCTCTTTAGAGAATATTCTTGATTTGGTTCATACTAATCTTTGTGGTCCTATGAGGACTAAGAACTATTATGGTGATAAGTATTTTATGATCTTTACTAATGATTTTTCCAAGATGATGTGGGTAACTTTTCTGAGAGAAAAATCTAAGGAATTCAGTAAATTTAAAGCATTTAAAGCTTTAGTTGAGAAAGATACCAGAAAGAATTTGAAATGTTTGAGATCTAACCGAGGAGGTGAATTTACTTTTGATGAGTTTGTGAAGTTTTGTGATGAACAGGGAATTAAGAGGCAAATGTCAGCTCCTAGAACTCCACAATAGAATGGGATGGCAGAGAGAATAAATAGAACAGTTGTTGAAGCTTCTATAACCATGTTGATTCAAAGTGAAGTACCAAAGATGTTTTGGAGAGAAGTAGTTAGTACTGTTGTTTATACTTTGAACTAGGTACTTGTCAAGAAAGGTACCAACAAAACACCTTATGAACTGTGGCATGGAAATTTTCCTAATGTAATTTATTTCAAAAAAATTGGGAGTAAATTTTTTATTAAGAGAGATGATTACACTGAAAAGTTTGATGCTAAGTGTGATGAAGGTATTTTTCTTGGTTACTCTACAAAGAGTAAGGCATTTAAATGTTATAACAAGAAAACTAAGAAGATCATTGAGAGTGCAAATGTGAAGGTAGATGAACTCTCTAAGAAATATGGTGAGACCAACAAAACTAAACCTAAGAATGATGAAGAAAAACTTGTGTTTATAGAACCAGAAGTGCAAAAGAATGTTGAGTCAGAAAATGCAGAAATAGGTGCTGAACTGGTAAATGAAGAAAGCAATGAAGAAGTTGAAGAACATGAAGCAGAAGGAACTGCACCGGAATTGGTAATACCAAGATATGTCAGACTGAATCATTCAGAAGACCAAATAATTGGAGATAAGAATGCTGGTGTACAAACAAGAAGGAAAATTAGAGAAAATTCTTGTCAGATTTCAACTATTGAGCCTAAAATAGTGAGAGAGGTATTGAAAGATGATGATTGGATTAATGAAATGAATGAGAAACTAGATAAAATAGAGAAAAATAAATCATGGACACTTGATCCTAGACTGGAAGACAAGAATGTAATTGGTACTAAATGGGTCTTTAGAAACAAGTTGAATGAAGAAGGCAAGGTTGTGAGGAATAAAGAAAGTTTGGTATGCAAAGGCTATGCACAATACAAGATTGGAAGGAGTAAGAATGTTACTTGCTTATGCTACTTATACAAGATTTAAAGTTTACCAGATGGATGTTAAATCATCTTTTCTTAATGGTATCCTTGAGGAAGAAGTGTACATAGAACAACCAGATGGATTTGCTTTGTTTGAGGATAAAGATATGGTTTGAAAATTACATAAGGCACTGTATGGATTAAAACAGGCACCTTGAGCAAGGTATGAAATATTGCATGCACACTTGATCAAGATATGATTCTAGTGTACCAGTGAGGATATTAACATATATCTTAAGACTGATGGAGACAAAATGTTGATAGCTGAAGTGTTTGTGGATGATATAATTTTTGGTGGTGATGATGATTTATGTATGGCTTTTGCTGAGGAGATGCAGAAAGAATTTGAAATGTCTCTTATCAGTGAGATTAAATTTTTCATTGGGTTGCAAGTCCAACAATTGGATGTTGGAATATTTATCTGTTAGAGTAAGTATGTTAAGGAGGTGTTGAAAACATTTGGCATGGAGGATTGTAAACCAGTTGGTACTCTGATGGTGACAGGTTGCAAACTATCTAAACAAGATGGTTCACCATCTGTTGATGAGAAGGAATACAGGTCAATGATTAGTAAATTGCATTATGTTGCTCATAACAGGCCTGATATTGCACATGTTGTTGGATTGGTTGCTAGATTTCATAAGGATCCCAAGGAGACTCACTTGGTAGCAATGAAAAGGATATTCCAGTACTTGAAAGGCACAATAGATTATGGTTTATGGTATCCTTATAAAGGTGATTTCTCTTTGAATGTGTTTACTGATGTAGATTGGGTAGGCAATGTTGATGATCGAACAAGCACTACTCGTGGAACTTTTCTTCTTGGAGGTAGATTGGTTGCTTGGACAAGTAAGAAGAAAACTTGTGTTTCTCAGTCAACTACAAAGGCAGAGTATGTTGTGGCATCAATGAATTGCACATGGGCAATTTGCATGAGACATGTGCTTGAAGGATTCAAATTTGATATGTCTAAACAGATAACTATTTATTGTGACAATATAAGTGCAATTAATATTTCTAAAAATGTTGTGTTACATAAAAGAATAAAGCACATAGAATTGAAATATCATGTTCTAAGGGAAAGAGCACAACAAAACAAGTCAAAATGGAGTATGTGACAAGCAAAGAGCAGCTAGCAGACATTTTCACTAAACCATTACCAAAGGTAACCTTTGAGTACCTGAGGGGTAAATTAGGGGTTAGACCCCTACACAAGAAGAACTAGGATGTAGGTGATGCATCAATCCAATGGACTTAATGAATTTTTTTCACTGTGGATTGATGAGATGCAGGCTACTCCACAGGAGGACCACCTTAGATATGGTTAGCAGAGATAATGGTAGCAACAAATTTGAAGATCGGTGATGCATCTGCACCTTTGGAATTGCTCTCAAAGGGGGATAAGACATATGATTGGGGAGAAGTAATATAACTATGAGAAGATAACTATCCGAAAGGGGGAGAAGAAATGAAGATGAATCAAAACCAGTAGATGAGATGCAATAGAGAAGAGTTGCAGAGAAGTTCCGAAATAGAGCAGAGCAGTATGAGTTGAGAATATTTGGTGTTGACATCAATTCCAAAGTGGGAGAATGTTGGCATGATTGACATAATTGATGTAGATGGATAATGATGACTAAACTGGTAAAAGAGTCTTGATGACATTGTGATGAAAATATTGAGATTGCATGATTGGATGACTTTGATTAGTTATTTGTATTGTCTTTGATGGCAACTAATGTTTATGATTATTGATGCTTACTTATGTTGTATTTTGTCATCTACATCTTTTTGGTCTACCCGAAAGAGCTTACTGGTAAAGATTTAGGGAACTGGTAAACAAGGAAATATTTTGATTGTATTTGACGATTGGTGATGATTGAGACTTTGCGGTTTGGAATGTAAGTTTATATCCTTGTAACAAGTATCTGACCAAAATTGCATCATGTTGTGACAACCGGAAGTTATGTTTATAATTTATGTTAATTTTTTGCTAGGGTTTAAGGACTGGTAAAGGATTCTCTTAACCGATGATGATTTTTGGTTTGGCAATTATCTACATCAAGTTCAAATGTTGAAGATGACATGGCACAACCCACGTGGAAAGTTGAATTTTCATTTTGGCATGTATGAAGATGGAATTTCTTGGGAATCAGCAAAGTGCTTGGAAGAATGTTTTTGTGGATTAACAACCTATTAGATTGATTTGCTGTGACAACTTATGATCATTCTATAGTTGATATTGTCTTATAAAATGTTATAATGATCTGTATGATGATCTGATATGATCTTTGATGATCTGTATTGTAAAATCTTGATGTATCTAGGGTTTTGTTGTCGACCTAGTTGTAAAGTTATTTATGTCAGTATTGTTGATGTTTGTTGAGTCAGTTGGTGGTCTTGAGAAGAGTGTGAAGGTGAACTAGGATGTGAGAAGATCTGCTAAAGTGTTGTAGACTAAGAGAATAATTGGATCTAATCAAGCAAGCAGTTAAGTGCAAAAACCCAAATCATTCATTGTTGTTCCCTAATAGTTGCAGCAGATAAAATCCCTTAACCGAGTAGGTCCTGATAGGCATTATATTGGAAATCCCCTAATAGAGTGACTCATCATCTTAGTTATAAATCCTCTTGTGAGGTTGATCCTAACAGGTCAAAGCTCCTAACAGGGTGCATTCCGAAAGAGTGCATAATTCTTGTGGGTATCAATTCCCACCATGGTTTTTCCCTATTTGGGTTTCCAGGTGAAAATCGTGGTGTTCATGTGGTGAATATTTTTGATGTGTTGTTATGTTTTACTTTTAGTTTATGCATGGTTAATGAACACTTAATGAGCAACATTGATATATCAGTTTAAGCAGATGTTTGTCAATAGATACTAGTACTAGTAAACAAGTTTATTGATGGTTAAAGTTTGATTTGTTGAAAGTTTTATAAGTCTAAGTTTTTGATTTGAAATTGTTGTTAATACTAATTCACCCCCCTTCTCAGTATTAACTAGATCCTCTAAGATTAACAACCTCCTCATTTTTCTAAAGCTCTTTACAATCCTTAGGCATCAACCTTTTTAATGGTCTTCCCATGTCATAAATCAATTCCATAGTAGACTAGTTATGCGTCTATAAACAACATAGAGAAGACACACCAAACTTTTCACAGATCCAACCAAATAACATCTAGTAGAGATTAGTATAGTTTTTAGAATGATTATATATCCTAAAAACCTTGATATCATTTATTTAATTCATACCAGGAGGAGTCCACGAAAAATGTTAGCTCAACACACCATCTAAGAGCCAGATTAGCAACCAACTCATCACCCATTTTTAACTTTGATTACTTTTGGTGCCTTTCTGCCTTGTCAAATTTAAATTTTTAATTTTTTAACCTTTCATTTTCACCAATAAAGGAGAGAGAATCATTCAAATATTAATTGCTTCTTTCAAGATATAATATCTTTCTAATTTTGTTAGGGCTTTGAGTGAAGTTAAAAAACAACTAGTCATCAAAGTTAAGGCCATAGTTGGCCACCTTCATCAACAACCCTATTTCCCTCCCAAAAGATATGCTAGACTTTGATATTAGGGAAGTGACCTATTATCATGTTTCTTTCTTCCATAATGCTTTTATCTCTCATTGAATACCCACCTTGCCATTTAGGAAATCAACAATTAATTTGGAATCACCTTCTAGGATAACACCTTGGCAATTCAACTAGCTTAGTTACTTGAGACCTTGTCATGCTACAACAACCTCTGCCCTGATATTGGATCCTTTACCCAAATTAATAGATTATCCTTCAATCAAGTGACCTCTGCAATCTCTGATTATACCTCTTGCTTTCAATATTCCCAAGCTACCCTTAGAGCAGCCATCAAAATTGCATTTAAACTAACCAATCTTAGGAAGGGATCAAATACATTCCTTTCTTAAAATCATTTTATTCCAATTTATTTTCAAAATATCATGTTTAATACCCCAAAATTGCTTAATTCTTAGATCAATAAGGCTAGGCAAAACTTTAGATGGGCCATAGGAGGGAACATTCACATTCTCCTTAATCTACTATTTAATAATATGAAACAATGTCTTGTTGTTTATAGTCTGAGCCTCTTTCAAAATTATATTGTTTTGTTCCTTTCATTAGTGCATGCAATAAATGAGGGAATTTGGAACCATAAGTTTCTGATAATAGGATGACTAAAAGGACATTAACTCCATTATTCCATCAAAACTCTCATATGCTCTAGAATGGCCTAGGAGATCCTAATGTCAGAAATACTTTCAAGATCATTATAGCATAGGATGAATCTAACCATACATCAATAGCATATTAATAGTATAAAAAAATGTGATCAATACTTTCAAGATCATTATAGGATAGGATGCATCTACTGACCAGAGATAATCCTCTCTTGTTAAAGTTATCAATGGTCAAAATATTACTTGTTGGAATTAGATTGTCATTGATGTCAATAGTTGAGAAGATCCACTAGACAGAGATAAAGAGATGATAAGTGTCTCAGAGTGAAGATCAACCTGACAGAGAATGTGTAGATTGATAAAGCAAAGTGAGGCTACCCAATCAGTATTGGGTAGATGCAAAAGAGTTGGTGCAGTTTATATCTTAGACAAGAAGCTCACAAGGACTGAGATGTGCTCAAGGTAGAAGAATCTTGGTGTAGAAGTTTAGACTTGACAACTCTAGGTGTTGCAGCAATGCCATATAATGATCTAGAGGGAAAAGATCAAGGTGTCCACAAGCAGATAATGTTGGCATTTTTGATGTTTATGTTGTGATTGTCATTGATGGACATACACTTGTATTAAGATCCCCTTTCTATGTATGAGCTAGAGCTCAACCAGTATTTGTTCCAACTGGTATGTTGTATTCTAGTCTTTAGGCTATTGGTGATTTTGTAGAATGTGTTTCCCAGTCTAAAGCGGCATGCCAACCCCAAGCAGTTCGAAGATCTCAAGCGGTACGAGGAAACAAAGCAGCATAACACATTCTTACTAGTGTTCATTTTTGTCAAACCGGCAACTGGTATTTTGTATGAACCGGTAATACTCTGTGATGAGTTACCAACCGACATTTTGTGATGAGTTGCCAATCCACCGATTGATCGACAGTGCCAACACACTGACGGTACTTTTTGTATCGTGTTACTGAGTATGTCTAGATTCATTGAACCTAGGAAATTGTAATGTAATCCTATTGGACCGACATGAAATCAGATTCCTTTAAAAGGACATCATGTCTAGGGTTTTTGTTGTTGCTGAAAGGGTTTATGGTGTGCTAGGGTTTAAGGTGGTTGTTGAGTTGTTGTAAGAGCGATCTTATCTGAGAAGATAAATTTGTAACTAAGAGAGAGAGATAGAGAAGACTGAAGTAATGCTGGAATGCATTAACAGTGAGCAATACTAGATCTAACCAAGCAGTTTGTGCTATAAGATAGATCAAACACTTATTGATTACTCACATCTTTGACAAGTCTGTAGCCCTTAACCGGGTAGGCCCAAAAGCCTTTGTAAAATCCTCTAACAAGGTGGTTCACCTCTGTGAATCTAAAATCCTCTAGAAAGGTAGTCTTTATTCAGACTTATCTCCTAACAAAGATTGAGATTCCTAACAGGATCTGTTCTGGTGAAGAACATTGTAAGACCTTAATCGGTCTAACCTTAACCAGTTTGGTTTCTATTCTGTAGATAGTGACTTGTGAGTTCCATCTCACCATGGTTTTTCCCTTTTGGGTTTCCACGTCAAATATCTTGTGTTATGGTTGTATTTCTTTTGTGGGTGAACACTTTACTTGCATTTTAGTTTGCATGTGTGATAACCAGTTTGTCTGTTAAACTATTTTACCGGTTTGTCTTCAGACTGTTTAAGTGTTTTAGTGCATTGATTTTTGGCATACTAATTCAACCCCCCCCCCTCTCAGTATTCATCAATTGGTATCAGAGCATACCTTTCTATAAGTTTAACCACATGGACAGAGATATGGGGGAATACACCTTGAGGGAACTTACTCAATGGCTCACTCAGTCTGAGCAAGCCTATGATGATCTTATGGTCAAATAAAAGGCATCTCAAGCAAAAAGGAGAGAACATGTAGAGAAGCTGGTGGAGCTATCTGAAATTAGTTCTGAAGATGAAGTGAATATGGAAGCCATGATTGTAGAAGTAAATAAGCCGAATGATTCAAACTCCAATCTGAGAAAGGAATTGGAAGGACTGACTATCCGGTTTAGTCAAGAACTTGAGAACTGGAGAAAAGCTAAAGATCTAGTAAAGGACAGAGATCATGATATCTCCAAGTTGAAACAAGAGATTAGTACACTAACTACTTGCCTTCATTAGAGCAGAATGGAAAAGGAAGACATGCAAGGAGAACTGAACATAGCCATCTCTGAAAATGCAAGCCTAATGGAGACAAATATTGCCATTTCCAAAGAACTCTCTAAGTCAAGGGAAATACTTGCTAAGTTCGGCAAAAGTACTATCAAACTAGAGAAAAAGCTTGAGTCATCAAGACCGGTAAAGAATACCAATGGACTTGGTTTCTCTAGACATGAGGAAGGAGAATCCTCATGAACAAATGTTGAAGCATCAGAGAAGCAACCGACACTCAAAGGAAAAGGTAAGCAAAAATTCAAACTTGTTTGCTTTAACTATCTTAAAGAAGGACACACTGCCAATGTATGTAGGAGCAAAGCCTACAATAATTTTCCTTATTTTATCAACAATGTACCTAGATCCAATAAGTTCAATGGTCATTGTTATGCATGCAACAAGTTTGGGCATAGAGCATCTGAATGCAGGTCTATCATGAACAATACCGGAAGATATCCTCAAAGGACCCAAGGAGCTGGTCTGGAATCTTCTGTGAATTGGAACCCTAACCAGTTTAATGCTTACAATTATCAGTCAGGCAACAATGGTTATCAACCGGCAACCAGATGGAGAGAAAACTATTGGATTTTTCATAGACATGGTCATACTATTGCTACATGCAGAATAAAGAATGGAAACATGAATAATGGACCTTGGAGAGCACCTGGATTGGTTTGCTATCACTGCAACAAACCGGGTCACATTGCAAGATTCCATAGAAGCAGAAAGAGTATATCTGATGATATACCGGTCACTCAAAAAGGAGAAATTGATGTTGAAAAATTTCAAGCGGACATGAACAAAACCTAGACGAAGAAACCAACAATGTTGGAAGAGGAACTGGTTTCTGCACCTAGTGTGGAAATATCAGAACTGGCAAACGAAGCTCCAAAGAGGCTTAAGGGGAGAAAACGGCGAAATGATTTTGAACCCCCGGTTACACCGGTAAAAGACCTTAACCGGTATATAATACCTGTCGGTTGGTAGAAGACTGGAAACGGTAAAAAAGGCAAATTAGGGTTTACGCCATAATAGAGGAGCATTAATGGTGGTAGGTGAGAGACATGTATAAAATCATATTTCAAATAATTTCTCACTATCTATTTTTGAGCAAAGAAAAGGTGATTTGAGCTACGATTTCAAGAAGTTGACTAGTCTTGAAGGAGATTCAATTCCAGTTTGCAAGCGGTCGTGGAGAACACAAAGCAGTGATTTGGCAACCGATGGAGAATAGAGTGAAGCTGAATCTAGAAGCCCTAAATTTGCATTGTAAAGGTATTTTTCGTGTTCTTGAAATACTCAGCAATGGCTTCCGCATCTCATACCAGTTCTAGTACATCAATTGAGTCAGAGAGTTTCATTCAAAGGAAGTCCAAATATAATGCCTTATCACAAGTTCCAGCTGGAGTCATAGTTCAAGAAGGAATTTCAAATTATATTGATTGCAAAACAGAAGACCTAGGGTCGCTAGCTATTCATACCCAGTTAGGCTTATTCTGTGACAAGGACAAGAAAATCAAACCGCAGTTTAGTATCCTAGAGAAGAAGAAACTCCATAATGCAGTATATTTTTAGGAAGACTTCACAAAGGATCACATCAGGATCATCTTGAGCAGAGTCCATGGTGACAAGATGTACCTGGAGAGGATGCATGATAGCACACCACAGGCAATTCATGTAGTCACCGGTTTTTGCAACATAGGGGAAGTGCCAGCCCTGAGAACGGTAAGCAAAACAGAAATGGCCAAGCTCACCAGCTCAACAAGTGACTCATGAGGAATGATAGTCAACGCTATCAAGGATGATCTGGTGAAGTACGCCTGCATGGTGATAGGCTATAGAACATTCTCAACCAACAAGATTAATTCTATATCTACTGCAGCGATAAATGCCACTTATCGGATGATCAAAGAGGATGCATCATTTGACTTATGCACCAGTATGCAGAGGCAACTCCTATCTAACATGAAGTCAATTAAACAGGATAATGCACAGAGATTCAAATTCGAACAACTATTGGTTGGGTTGTTCTTCTATTTCCAAGGCTTCTTTCCTAAAGTAGGAGATGTCCAGTGGTCCCCTGACCAACCGGTAACCAAACAGATCAAGGAAAGCATACAAGCCATTGGAACTAGTTACCCTGAGGTGCTGAACAAATATTTTGATGAGTTCAGAAGAAAGATGAGTCAAAGGGTAAGGATCTCAAGTGACATCATTAAGAAATACGAAGATGACATCTGTTTCACCATTTAGATGGACAAATGCCTAATGGAGGCTGTTGAGCCTAGAATGGAGGAAGTGGAGCCAATGGGCTATGAGGTTATGTATGATATGCTGGAAGGGTATGCCTCAACCCTTATTGCCTCGCCTCTTGATCCTAAGGCTAAAGGGACCA